>NC_028455.1:24493061-24555205 GCF_000263155.2 Setaria italica | reverse complement strand
GAATCTATTAAGCCTAATTCTCCTCACTTAATCCATCATTAGCATACCCCCCACGTAGCATCACATTATCAAATCATGGACTAATTAGGCTTAATAGATTCGTCTCGCCGTTTAGATTCGTCTTATGTAATGGGTTTTGTAAATAGTCTACGTTTAATACTCCTAATTAGTATCTAAACATTCGATGTGACGGGTGCTAAAGTTTAGCAAGTGGAAGAAAATAGGCCCTAAGTGCCAAGTTTTATTTTTCATTAAGGCATTGTACTCTATATCCATAGCCTCCTTTCAATGTGCACTAGTTAAAGCTTCTTCTACATTATGGGGTTCTCCACTAGAGGTAAAAAGACCATAGTTTACATGTCCATTAGTGTATACCTTGGGTTTCCTAATGCCTTCCTAAAGTTGTGTTCGTGGTCAATAAGGTGCTGGTGCTTCCATAGACGCAGACGGGAGATCTGTAGCTGTAGGGGGAGATTCAAGCGGAGCTGGCATAGAAGATCTAGCGGTCTCTGGCGTAGAGGATCCCGTAGTAGGAGCAGACGGCCTAGCCTGGGTAGGATATATGTCCCCCCCCACCCTACGCCAGAGGACACATGTCATGGACGAAGTGGTGATGGAGAGATTCCTTGGCAGGACCAGTGCGATGGTCGAGGCACGTGTCAGCCGCACGTGCACGAGAAGGCAGAGTGGCCCGCATGTCACTGGGAGACTAGCCCATAGGAGCGGATGCGGGCACCGAGGAAGATATGTCTGCTGCAAGGACCGGCACCAATCCCAGTGTTGCTTGGCACTTAAAAATGGGGAGATCTTCCCCGGGGCCTGTGCTTGTGGCGCCAGACTCCATTTGGCCTGCAATATTGCATGTTTCTTCAAAGAATGCATCAGAATTTTCACCATTAGTCATATGATCAACTATAGATTCTTCCCTGGAGGATGGATTAAGAAGGTGGGAAGGAAGTAAAAGAATTTCAGAACAAATTCGAGCACCTGCATTAGCATGCAATTTAGAGAAAGGGAAAACATTCTCGTCAAAGGTGACATCACGAGAAATATAAATGCGCCCGGTTGAAATATCCAAACATTTGAATCCTTTGTGTAAGTTACTGTAGCCAAGAAAGGCACATTCCTTTGATCTAAAGGCAAGCTTGTATTTGTTATAGGGGCGCAAATTGGGACAATAGGAGCATCCAAAGACTCAAAGAGAAGAATAATCAGGTGGTGTATGAAAAAGACGTTCAAGGGGGGTTTCAAAATTGACAAGTATTCTAGGAATTCGATTAATGAGGTATTTAGCCACAAGGAAGGCTTCATCCCAGAATTTTAGTGGCATGTGTGCATGGGCTAGGAGAGAGAGCCCTACTTCAACAATGTGTTTGTGCTTACACTCGGTAGCACCATTCTGTTGATGTGCATGTGGGCAGGAAACAAGATGAGAGACTCAAATTTTTGTAAAAAAATGAGTTGAGCTTTTCATACTCTCCAAAAGGTATTTTTTGGTCTGAACAGCAACTATTTTTTGGTCAAAAAGTCTCTCATCCAAATTTTGGAAATCCCTAAATTTTTCAAATACTTCATATTTGAATTTTAGAAGATAGATCCAAGTAAATTTACTGAAATTGTCAATAAATCTTACATAATATTTAAACCTACCCACAGATTCAGGTGCAACATCCCATACATTAGAGAAAACAAGTTCAAGAGGGTGAGTTGAAACACTAGTAGATTTAGGATACGGTAGATTTAGGATACGGTAGCTGATGACTTTTTGCTTGTTGACATGCACCACACACAGAATCTTTATTCAAATCAAAGGAATAAGGAAATTTATGAGTTTTGAGAACTCTCTGAACAATAGGAATGGTAGGATGCCCTAAATGACTATGCCATCTATTAAGTGACACTTTACTGACTCCAAACGCTTGCTTCTGTGTTGACGTGGAAGGAAGGGGATATAACCCCTTGCGACATGGCCCCTTAAGTAGAGTGCTCCTCATGTCCCGATCCTTGATGAGAAAGAAGTCGGGATGAAATTCAAGAAAGACATTCTTATCAGATGCAAGGCGGTGAACAGAAATAAGATTTTTCTTTGTGGAAGAACATGTAAGATATTGTGGTGATGTAAATTACGATTAGGGGTAAGAATTGTAGATTGACCAATATGTCTAATGTTTGTACCTGTACCATTGGCGGTATGGATCTGGTCGGTACCATTGTACATATAACGAACAGCTAGCTTCTCAACCTCTCCCGTGATGTGATCAGTGGCACCCGTGTCGGTGTACCAGCTGTTGTCGACAGTGTAGGAGTTCATAGCCGCATCCATGTGCCTTTCTTCTGGGACATAGCTCTCATCAAACTGGTGTCAATACTGATTTGCAGTGTTGCCGGTTTTGAGATAGACCTGGCATAATGGTCTGGAGTTGCTGCTGGATCCGCCACGGCTAGGGTTGCCGTGACCCATGCCACCTCCATTGTTGCCTTGGCACTGGTTGTTGTTGAAGCCATTGTTGGTGTAGTTGGAGCCATTGTTGTTGTAGCTGGAGTTGTTGCCATGCCCGCGTCCTCCTCCTGTGCCACGGCCGCGAGCAGGATTGCCGCGACCATGACCGAAGCCTCCACCACGACCTGCCCGGTTGGCCATGTTGGCTGATGACCCAAAGTGGCCATTTCCCGTGATCTCCATACGAGTTTCAAAAGCAAGGAGTTGAGGGTATGCTTCACTTACAGTCACTGATTCCTTCCTCGCTAGGAGGGAGGTAACCACTAGGTTGAATTCCATGTCAAGGTCGATGAGGATGTACGTCAGGAGCTCATCATCTTCAATGGGTCTTCCAGCTGCTGCCATCTCATCTGCTAGAGTACGCATCTTGCCAACATACTCGGTGATGGTCTGGCTTCCCTTCTTCGCCATGGCTAGCGCCAGATGTGTGTTCACGGCTCGCGCCCTGCTTTACGATGAGTTCATGGCCTCAATCGCAGACCAGAGCTTCATTGCAGTCTCTTGTGCAGCGACTTGAGCGAGCACATCTCGCCCTAAGGACTCCAGGACAAAGCTTAGCACTTGCTGATCCTTGGAGTACCATTCTTCATGCGCCAGGTTGGGAACGAGGACGTCCTTGCCGGTAGCGTCCTTGCCGTTGATCTCTTCGACAGGAGTTGGCGAGGTACTGGTGAGGTGCCCCTCCAAGCGAGACCCACGGACAGCAGCGAGGATCTATGCCTTCCACATTGCGTGGTTCAACTTGCCCAGCTTCTCGGTGATCGTGATCCCCACCAGAGGGTTGACAATGGCGAAGGAGGAAGCCATGTCAGTGGTTGGTGTTTAGTTTGTGGTAGCTCTGATACCATGTGAGAAATCAGAGGTGCGGAAGATTAGATGGGAACACCGTGCCTCTCGCTGGTAGGCGGATTTGTGTTGATATACGCAAGAAAAATCCCCTCGTGTGGATTACAAGCTGCGGTACATAACTTGCGCTGGAGGTAAGCTAGAGTGTGTTACACATCAACAAACTCCATCTAGATTACATCAACTACAACAGCCTTGCTAACCAACGTACCATGCACACACACAATCAAGATTACCTTCTGTTACAATCCTATTTCATCTAACAAGGTATCTTAAGTTGGAGTCCATAAGATATATTGCACTAAGATGATACACTGAGAAACTAAAGGTTTAATGTTCACAAGAAACTCAATTTCTAAGTGATATCTCCTCTGTCACATTAGATTACTTTAGGGTCCGACAACACAACATTAAAAAAAAGCACAGGTGCATTTAGACAACACAGCATAAAAAAGGCACAGGTGCATTAGGAGTTATCACTAACCATATTGATGAAGGATGTCTTGTCTCACCCACTAGGACCAAGCATCCCGAAACACTGCATGCCCTCTATACAAAGCAAGCGACAGCCCTCTAACTGCAATCTTGTCAGGGTTCCCATTCTTTCCAGGGTACACTTTCTTTAGATTATGGCAGATGAACATACTCCTCATGTCCATTTTCTCTAGTAATTGCTTCACCACCTTGCGCTGAAAGTAAAGTTCTGAAGGGGAAAAAAACAAAATGTCTTCCAGTGAAAAAAAAATCAGTTCTATGCTTGGCTAACCTCTAGCAAAACATCACGCTTCGTGAAATCAATAGATACCCCTCTGGATGTGCTATGAACTTTGTTTATTCTTCGTGAAAGTGAGAAGCGCTTCATCGAGAGATATCTGAAGAGAGACAGAGGATGCCATGCAGGCCTGTGCAGTAAAAACGTTACAGGAAACAGAATTATCCATTCTACAGACATTAGAACCAAAACATCTTTCATCCCGTTCAACGGGTCATTCAAGTTCACCCATTGCATCCCAGGCTTTCCCATATTGCGTCCTTCACAAGCATACCCTGCAAGGTCGTATATTCCTCGGTAGAGGGAGAACGCAGGAAAAAGCTCCATTTTAACAAGCCAATGTTCTGAAACAAATAAATTACCATTGATGCGGTCGTCTGAAGCATTTGGAAATTCAGAAGAATGACAGTGATATAGTTACTTGGGAAGGTAGTATCTTCGATGAGATACAGCAAAAGTGCATCTCCAAGAAGGCCGGAGCCAAAGACACAAATGTAACTAATTACTGTAACGCAGAATAACCTGTTCCAGATTAGCCCATCCAAAGAGAAACATGAGGAAATTTCAAGTTTGACTTACTGACCACTAGCATTCTTGACACTTGAGAAGAAAGACGCAAACAAAAATGCAAGAACAATCTGCAGGTTGATATATATGAAGTAGAATATGAATTGTACTCCGTAGCTATTTAGTATGAATATATCCAGCCCTGCAGAAGCAAGAAGGGTTCTCTTCTGAATTGCCAGCTATTTAGTATGAATATTTGTTCGAACTTTTGCTAATGTGGGATTAATTGCACTACTAGAGAACTCGGTATTAATACTAGTTCGTAGACTGCATATCTCCCGAAAATGCATCCGGGATTAATCCGTCAAGATAAAAGGGGGATCTTTTATCACGGGTCCCTCAACCGGGATATAAAACCCTCCTTTAGTCCCGGTTTGTAAAACCAACCGGGACTAACGGGGCTGCCACGCCATTCGGTGGACAGACCCCTTTAGTCCCGGTTGGTGTTACAAACCGAGACCAAAGGTCGCCTCTTTAGTCACGGTTTGTAAAATAAACTGGCACTAAAGTGCGTGCGTACAACACCATGCAGGCGCCTGCATGGCGCCTATAATTTCGTGCATATCTCACGTACCCCTTTAGTTAACCTTTAGTAGTTGAGAACTTTTTTTATAATGAAATCAATCAAACTAGTTAAATGAATCAAACAAGTATTTATACAAATACTATACAATTCTTAGCGTACTATATATATATACAAATCTAATTAGCGTATGTATTACATATATATACAAACTAAATCAAACTATATAATTTCGTCCATCGTAATGAAAGTCTCCTTGTGGATTTACCACCTCGTCCATCAGGAATCCAATGAGACCTTCACATATTGCCGCTACTCTTTCCTTCTTCAAGAGTCCCAATTGAATATTTCACATCTGTAATTTGGATACATATATGTGAATTTTACACGAACAATTGTAGAAAATAAATAACTATTAATAGTTTTATTTTACATACTTTAAATTCGTGCTCCGTGACCTTGATGGTCTTGGGTCTCAATAAATTATGCATGTGCTCACAGACATAGTAGCCACATAGATTATCATTCCTAGGTTCCTTTCTTAAGTATGTAAAAAATATACAAAATATGCAGACTTCATACGTACCGGGAAGTCTGTTCTCTATGTAAGTTTTTCTTTGAATTGACCTGATCTGTCTGCCCTGATGAATTCTCTCCATGCTCTACGGATTAAAATAATGAATGATATAGTGTTAGGTGAAAATTTAGGAAACAAAATTTTGTATAGAGGTAGAGGTCCAAAATAATGAATGATATAGTGTTAGGTGAAAATTTAGGAAACAAAAATTTTTATAGAGGTAGAGGTCCAGAATTATTACATGTCTAGCGTGTGTTGCACGTCTTGATAGTCCTTCAGATCTCTCCTCAACGAATCGAAGATAGTGACGTGACTTCGATCAATGTTAATAATAATGAGGATCCAGTGGGAGCTGTGTACGTAAATATTCATATATATTAGAGTAACTAACATTAATCAGGTAAGAAAAAAGAAAATGAATATAGACGGTATACACACACTTACTTGAAGTTGTATGGAAGTAGTATGTGATCCTTTAATTTTTGTCTGTCTAAGGAATTGTATACTGCCAGCAATGTTTTGTCTAGAAAATCTCGTATTTAGGCTTGGTTCACTATGGATGGATCCATGAAGCCAATATGGAGGTACGCTTCATGTCGGCACGTCCGAATTAGCATCCTACATAAAATTGAAGAAGAAGTTAATTAGTATGGCGACGCATGCAAAATAAATAATATGAGCCAAAATTTACATGTACATATAAACGGACACTTACAGAGTCCAGGCGCTCATCAGAGAGACATCTAAGGCACCATGATGGTAGACTTCGTATATATCCTTGAATCGTAGCCATAGGACTGCCTCACCTTCGTCGTGAAAATCTATCAGTTTTATCTTATGGCCCAACATCTCCCTCTCGTCGGCAGACAACTTCATGTACCATTGATGGAATTCGTACATCTTCGTTGATAGCTTCTTTAGCGAATCAGGGCTAACCATAGCCTTGCCTAGCTCAAAGGTCCATTTTGGTTCACTTGGCGGTGCAGCTGGCAGCTCGACTTTTTTCCTTTTTTTCTTCTCGTCAACCTTTACTAATGCCCGTTCATAGTTCGATAGTAATGGTTGACTCTTCTTGGCTTATTCTTGCATCTTGATGAATTTATGTAATTCTCTTCGATCTACTGGCGGTGGCTCCATCTCCCTTGCTTTTCTTAATTCCCTTGTTCCCTCAACCACTCACTAGCTTGCACTTGGATTTTGGTCTAGCGTTCCTCATGAGTCATTGCCTCCCAGCGTTCCTCAGGAGTCACCTCAGGCTCCTTTGTTTTCTTCTTACATTGTCTTGGCTTGGGAGGTGGTAGTCGCGACTTCTTAAATGGTGCTCTTAGTCCCGACGAAGGTGATCGTAGAGGGGTGTTGTTGTTGTCGTTGTTGCTCCAACCACCAGTATGTGGTGGAGATAGAGACCTTGATCATGGAGCAGGTTGTGGTGGAGATGATGGTCTGGATGTTTGAGGAGATGGTCGCTGCTGTGGATTTGCGGAGAGTGGTCTTGAGCTCTAAGGAGGTGCCTCCATGCCGGGGATGATGATGTAGTGTTTGCGCCATAGAATGACCCCGTGAACCACTTTTCCTAGTGTTGTTGACCCGTCGCCTGCTGGGAAGTCGAGCTCTAGGCCTTCAAATTGGCTATCAGAGATTCTCTCTACGCCAACACTGGCATACCCAGGTGGAATCTCCATGCCATGGCATGTATGATCTGGCAGGATTGGCAATACACTCCCGTATGCCACCTGGATATATAAAAGAAATGAAGTTCTTAAACTTCAAATTGCCAAAGCACTCCTGAGGCTCTAGTGCATAAATATTATGTATATATACATACCTTAACTGAGGTTGCCGATCGGTGTATGCAGCTCACATGTGGTGCGTTGCGTGATGGCATCCACAGGGAATAGTTGCTCTTCCACGCGTAATCCTAGCGTATGTGGCTCAGGGAGCCCTGTGGACACACAGCTCCTCCCGAGGTGTTGAGAAGGGTTGGTAACTGCGTCGGCCATTCGTCTACTGCCTCCATCCTGCATTCTTACTTCTACAGATTGCAGTTTGGATTCTATTGTGTGCCGCCACCTCTCATCCTCTTGCTCCTTTCTTCGGTTCTGGCTTGTGTACATGTCCAAGTCGCCTCAAAATGCGAACTTCCACAGAACAAGCCCGAACCCTCGGGTACGTCCTGGGTGTTCGGGATTCCCGAGGGCCATTGTGAGCTCATCATTCTCTCGGTACACCGTCAACGTCCCATCCTTAACATCTTTAATAATCTTGTCAAGCTTCGTGGCCGCTTCACATAACAGGTCATGGAAGACCAGCATCCCATCATCTGGGTTTATCTCACCTCCATGAGCGTAATACCAATTTTTCGATCGTTCGGGCCAATCAATTGTTCCTGGTACGATACCCTGCTCAATCAGGTCTTTTTCCATCTGATTCCATTTGGGAATTGCTTTGGCGTAACCACCTCGTCCTATCTTATGATGGTACTCCTTCCCCCAGCATTGCCTGTGTTCTGGGTGACCTTATTCTTATTATCTTCGGTGCTCTTGTATTGTACAAATGCCTCCCAGTGGTCCTTACACTATGGATACACAGTAAAATCTGTAGTTCAGCCCTTCTTAATGTAGGTGGTATCCAACATCTTCTTGAATATCTGAAATTGTGTGGCCATCTTCTTCAGTGTCCACGCTTTCACATCATTTTCAATATATCCATCGGGAAATGTGAAATGTTTCTTAACTTCTTCCCATAACATATTCTTTTCTGTATCCTGGAGCACGTATGGATTAGTCGTTTTGCCCTTCCATTCCCTTATGCTGATGGGCACGTTCCCCTTACGATTGCCCCGATTTGACTCACGTACTGTGTTGCCACTTTTTGGGGAGCAACCAGCCTGCCCTCTTCTGTGACTTCCGTGATGATAGCCTTTTTTGTTCCAGTCTTCACCTTCGAAGGACCTCGGGGCTTTGGACGACGGTTCGTCGATACAGAGGGCTAACAGTTCAAGATTCATTAATTAATTAGTAAGAATGAATAACAGCATATATTATATATGGAGAGGGTTAAAATATGATCTATACCTCGTCGGAACCTTCTGCCACGGTAACATTTTGCTGGAGCTCGGGCTCTTCATTGCCATCAGTAGACAGGTTGAGAAACATATCTGCCTGGCTACCCTCTTCATCGGTGTACGCTATGAGAAGGTTGGAACTACTATCACCAGCAATAATCCGCTCCATTAGATACCTGCTGGCCTCGTCGTCTGCCATCAATCTCAACTATTTTGTACATGAAATCATATATAGAACAACCATGAAAAAATTAATTTCAACAAATATTTTTGAAATATATAAATGTACTATGCAAATTGTAATATAAAAAATGTAACATACAAAATGTAATATACAAAATGTACGATACAAAATATAATCTACAAAATATACTATGCAAAATATAATATAAAAAATGTAACATACAAAATGTAATATACAAAATGTAATATAAAAAATGTAACATACAAAATGTACTAAATTTCAACTAATTTCTAAGCATTTCAACAAAAATTTGTAAACATTTGTACCAAAGTTCAATTAATTTCTAAGCATTAATTAGAAGTATACAACTATATTCTCCAAACAATTGCAATGATCCAAACGGGGCCTAAATGTATACAAAATTTATTTTGTATGTAATCTACCAAATTTCAAAAATTAATTCGGGGATGGCTAGAGTTAGAGGGGGCGCGATGGCGAAGAGGACGCACGGCGATGGCGGGGGAGGCGGCCGGCCGGATGGTGACATGGATGGCGGTCGCGGTGACGGGGACGGCTACGACGGCGGGGAGGAGGTGGCGCCAGCGCGTGATGAGGGGCACGCGCGGAGGTCGTGGCGACGGGGATGGACAAGCTGGCGGCAGCGACGGGGATGGAGGAGGAGGCCGGCGATGATTGCGGGCAAAGATGATGGCGACGGCGACAGAGACGGAGGAGGTCAGCGAATAGGATGGGCTGGCGGCGGTGACGGGGAGCGGCGACGGCGGAGGCCGGCGACGAGCGGGACATGGATGACGAGAGAAAATTTCGCTAAGTGTTGGGCGCGGGGGTGTAGAAGACGCTATAACTTTTATACAGGACCCCTTTTTTATTCTAGTTTGTAATTGAAACTGGGATTAAAAGACATTTAACCCCGATTTCTAATACAAACCGAGATAAGAGGGGAGGCCTTTTATCTCGGTTTATGATCACCCGTGATAAAAGGCCCCCCTTATCTCGGTTTCTGATCAATCGGGATAAATAGGTACTTCTAGGCGGGAATCGAAAAGTCCCCTTTTATCCCGGTTCTACTTTATAACCGGGATAAATCGGGACCTTCTCCTGTTTTTCATCTCCTGACTAGTTTTTGAAAATTTATTCTATTTATGTTTTCACTGGATTTCAGGAAGCGAAAAATAAGAAATTTACATATTTCAAACATGCAAAAATATATTAAATTAGCAAGTTTGTTTACAATAAGTTTAACTAGTCATAAATTCTATTTCATTTTACTTCTATTTGGAAATTTATTCTATTTATATTTTCACTAGATTTCAGGAAGCGAAAAATAAGAAATTTACATATTTCAAACATGCAAAATATATTAAATTAGCAATTTTGTTTACAGTAAGTTTTAGCTAGTCATAAATTCTATACTATTTCTTTTTTACTTCTATTTGGAAATTTATTCTTGCTGGGTGGAACTTGTAGGCATCGAATCTCACCGGGTTTCACTGGATTTCATGAAGCAAAAATTAAAACTTTACATATTTCAAACATGCAAAAATATATTCAATTAGCACTTATATATACAATAAGTTTGAATGACTCATTAATTCTACACTAGTTATATTACCTTCTTAAATAATTATTTTACAGCATCACTATCATCTATCATTAATCCCAGAGGGCAAACAATCTGTTTAGCTTCATATGTTGTGGATGGCACTTCATTATTCTCGGGAAGAATCTTCTTGATAATTTCTAGCATCAGTATCGCAAACTCAAATATTGCTGAAAGTTTACATAGAAATACATAAATTATTTAGCTCATATTTAATTTACAAATAACTAAACTATTAAAAAATTCAATATTTCCCACATAATTTACCTATTCTAAAAATGACTAATTCCATACCTCTATTTGAAAAGTACTAAAAGTATGAAATTACACCTACAATTTATATGGCTAATTTATAAATATCCATTGTAGCTCAAAAATATGTATAAATACAAATCTTCTACATGCTTAACAACAAACAAACTTATTTTTCTCCCTCTCTGAAGTATAAAACAAAGCTTAACAACAATAAATGAATGGAGCATGAAGTAACTAACCTTCATAACACTTTGGATGAGTGAAATCCCCACGGAAATGAGGAAAAAAATTCAGCAGCACCTCCCCTAGACTTGTTTCGGCATCATGGAGAGGATGAGCTTCTCTTTCTTTGTGGAGTGGAGTGGCTCGGGCTAGAGGAGTGGTCCCTCCTATAGATAAGATTTTATCCTGGTTGGTAAATCCAACCGGGACAAAAGATTAGAGCTTTTGTCCCGGTTGGTGTTTACTCCAGGTTGGTAATCCAACCGGGACAAAAGCTCCAACCTTTGGTCCCGGTTTGAATTACCAACCGGGAGTAAAACGGGTATCCCGGTTGGTAACTCCAACCGGGACAAAAGGTTGGATCTTTTGTTCCGGTTGGTGGCTCCAACCGGAGGTAAAGAGTGGCGCCGTCGGTGTCCGAAAACTAGCCGTTTTAACCGAGACTAAAGGGTGTCCTGTAGTCTTGGTTGCAAAAAAGGAACCGAGAGTAAAGGTGCGTCCCATTCCAGCCTACCGTGGCGCACCCCGTTTTCTCCCGGGCTGAAATTAAACCGAGATTAAAGGGGGTGGGATCTAAAGTGAGGTCTAGTGTTGGTACCTATGAGGGACCTAGAAATCACAAAGATCACGATGTAAGCTGCTGGTTCATCCTTTAGCCCATGCATCTTCATCATTAGTTTCTGTTCTTTTTCGTGCACAAGAAATGTCACTGCAACCTAGAAAAATGATTGACATAATGATATATTCCTAAACTTAGTTTAAATTCAATGCATCTCAGTAATGGATTAGAAAATAGTCAAACTAACTGACAGGAAGGAGGAGTTGAACTATCCAGGTAAAGGAATAGTGCATTAAGGAGAGTTGTAAGGTCCAGCCTCATTCTAGTTTCAGGCTTGGGCATCTCTTTCAAATACACCGAACGCATTTCTGCATCTGCTGGTAGAAGAATCCAAGCTTCAAATATGCCGTGGATGCCTACAACCAAATCCACAGTTAACATTTGATATAACCAAGGTCATGCAAATTGCAATGCTACGTCATCATAGGGAAAGATTTAGTCTGTAGAAAAACTTGAAAAGCTTTACTTTTCTTGGGTTCATTAAGAAGAAATTTCCTTGAGGTGCAAGATGCAGAAAAAGGTCCCGAAGGGGGGCTACACAGGACATACCTATAGCACGTGTAACTCTAAAAATAGCCACAGGTGAGGGCTTTTTCGTGAGATATAGGATTCGAGCACTGGTTGTCCAGCACCGCACACCAGACTACATGTGTGTTATTTAGTTTCTATAGTATCTTGATTAAGGAATACTCACTCCATTCCTAAATTTTTTTTATCATTCATATTATTCAACAAATCATGTAAATATCATTTTTTTGTTATGGCTTGTTTTATTCGTTAAAGGTACTTTAAGCATGAACTTTTTTTTTTTGCACATTTGCACTTTTGTAAGATGAATATAGTCAAACGTTGTGATCAAAAGTCAATGACGAAAACATTTATGAACGGAGGATTTATTTCATTTCACCATGTTATCCTATCCCTCACCGCAGTTACATACATATTTAGAAATTTATTGATAAGAACAAGTACCATATTAGCCAACCGTGGAACACGCAAAACTGCCATGGAATCTTCTTCATCATCCCTGCTGAAGGTGGAGTTGTACCAAATATACACTTGTAAGCGCCACGTGCTTATACCGAGGAAGTCATAACCTGCAAAGGTTTGTTGTAAAATAATAAATGTACTCAAACTAAAACTAAAACTCCCACTCTATTGATACATCTATGAAAAAAGTAAAATGACTCTACCAGCGACGAATTCGTTTGATCTGCTCCTCTTATTCCCACCTTTATAACCTTTAAGCAAATGATGATTTATCACTGATGAATTGTCGCACCACAGCGGCAAAGCTTGAACGCACTGCATATCTGCTCCATTTCATAAAGAGGGTATGATAGGATTTAAGGAAGTTGTTGGTATTGGTACCACATTCGCTAGTATTTTGCACGCACACAATGCAAACATTGTTTCTACCATATCGCAGTGGCATCCCATTAGACGTTCCTGAAAACCAGCTTGAATTCCAGAGGCACTGATCCTGGAGCACGTACAGGGTCTCGTTTGGAACAAGGGCTGGATCCATGAACAGAACATGTGGAGGCAGCGAGCTTGAACCCTGGAAGGGGAGAAATTCAGAGCCATTTCATCTACCAGAAGGTCCAGAACAAACAAAGTCAAAATTAATCCGCTAATGACGTCTGATGAAGCGACTCACAGAGACTGCTCTTGAAAACCACTCAAAATAGTCCAAAGAATTCGAAGCATCAGGCACGAGGTAGTACTCAACAGGGACACGAGGGAAGCGGACCCTTCCAAGACCTGCCAAAAATTCAGCAAGAACAAAGCAATGAGCAGTTGAGCACCAAAAAATGGAATTAGCTGGATTTCCTGACACTGAGTGTGCTGTTCGGCAAGCTGGCGGTTCTGTCCGGTGAGGAGCACGGCGGCGGGGCAGTTCTCCGACGCGCCGCACCGCCGCGGGTGCAGGCGCGTCAGGGCGCGCGCCTCGGTGCCGGGCACCTGCAGCATGCAGTGCCGGCCACCTCGGCGGCGCGCGCGCCGCGCAGGCGAGCGCCTGCGCCGGCGTGGAGTACCGGATGCCGCACTCCGTCTCGGCGCAGGTGCCCGTGCCGCCATCGAGGCGCGCGCAGGCGCAGCCACACCGGAACGGGGGCCTTCCCAGCTCCTCGTCCACAACGCTCTGCATCACGGCGAGGAGGGCGCACACGAGCACCGGAAACGCGGCGATCGCGGCGTTCGTCCTCGCGTTCCTCCGCTGCCATGAGCATCGAGCGATGCAGCAGCAGCGTGAATCACAGGGAAAGAAAAGGTTCTTGCATGAAGCGTTCGTGGCGTTGCCATTACCTGGAACGAGAGGTTATTGAGGAGGAGGGCGTGGACCTGCGTCGCAAACCTCGCCCGCCGACACCGCACCGCCGCTGCGGCTTTTGATCCGCCGCTCGCCATGGCCACCGCCGCCGCGTTCTGCACCACTCTGCTCATGCTAGATTCGCAGCATGGCATGGCACTAAACCTCGGCCAGCTCCTGATATAGCAGCTGTGCAGAAGGTGGCGCCATAATGCCATATAATTAAGGGTTTACTTGTTGCTTACGTAGAGTTACTTATTTTCCGTATGCCAACGCATAGGTATTGTCCATGTTTACTTATTTCTTCATCATAAAGATGCCATGCTTTTATCATGGTGTTTTGGGGTAACAATGTAGGGCGTTCTGCACATTGTTGTGGAAAGACCGTATTCGCCCAAAAAAAAGGTGCATAGGCCTTGCCAACATAAACAGATTACAGATTTCCATAATTTGAATTCGAAAATTCACAGCTTCACTAGATAACTTCACACCTCATGCGCACCATCCTAAAGATACAATAACCAGAGTTCAAACAAGCATATACACCACATATTCCTCGACAAGGAAGAGGATATTCACCTAAGCATCCAGTATACTACAGTTCATATATGCAATCATGAACGCTTGTGTTAACGAGGATATTCACAACCTTGACAAGGACATCCTCCAAAGGTGGTGTTAACGAGGCCCCAAGCCTGCATTCCTCGTACATGATATCAACCACATGGAAAGCATCTGGGAATCCTCACATCCTGCTGCTTTGGCACTTGGCAGCCCAAATTTCTGGGCAATCCTCTTTCCTTGAAGAAATTTGTGCTTCTTAAAGAAGATACAAATATTTTGATGTGTTTTCAGATTTACTGTTCATGATACGGCACATCAAATAGCTAAAGGGAATAGAAAATAAGGTTGGGCTACCCCAAAACCAATATATGCTCTTCCAGTACCACTGGGCCACCCTTAACACGTCACTCTGCAGCCCCACCACCTGCTTCCACCAATACCCAACACGTCACTCAGCCCCACCTCGCAGCGTGAACTTCTATGTGCCAGACACTACATAGGACTCGTTTGTTTCCGCATATAAGCGGCTTATCGGTAGAAATAAACGAGAATCCCACCAAACGCTTTGCTTATTTCCAGCGATTCTCGCTTATGTGGTAAGCCGTTTCAGAGATTTGAACTATGAGAAGCGAGAAAAGCTTCGCTTATATTATAATCCAAGCGTAGCTAGGAGAAGCGTATCCAAACAGGACCATAGATTATCCTGTATACGCCCCGTTCTTGAGGCAATAATGCCTTGAAAGATGTGAAGTTCGAGAAAAGTTCTTGATGCAAAAATAAAATGCCTTGAAAAATACCTCTTCAAGACTATGCTATCTCTGTTGTTAAGAATGATTATACAATCCTTCCCGGTATATATAAGACAAAATAGAACTGCAAATTTAACACAAAATCTGCCATTCTCTGCATTCCTCTACATCTTTGGTAGATCATGATTTATAACATTGTAAATATTAGATAGTATGAACAGGGTACATCTGTATTTGATAAGCAATAGCATCAAATTCAACTTGTAGACTATACAACCTAACTATACTAAATATACACCTCAAGCACCATCCTTAAATAAGAGTAAAATTAAAATTCAAACAAGCTATATATACACCACATGGTACTCAACAAGGAAGAGCATAATCACCTATACAACCAGTGTACTACTTATGCGACCACACTGAAGGCTTGTGCACCCTTGGCAACCTTGATGAAGACATCCTCCAAGGTGGTGTCTACCAGTCCCCAAGCATATATGCTGAACCGGCTTTTGGCACTCTCAACGGCATGGAATACATCTGCAATCTTCAACTCCTGTTTTGGTAGCTCAAATTTCTGGGTTCCTGATATATGGTATATCCTGCTCGCATTTGGTGATAAACGACGAACCAGCTGTTCAACCTCCTGCTCATTCTCTGAAGAAGTTGTCATTGTGAGCACGTAGGTGCCACCATATCTACCTTTCAGCTGCAAAAAAGTGATGTCAAATATTTGCGAAGTGTTCAGCAAACAGAGAAGCAGATACACAAAAATGTCTTTTCTGCTTCATACAGGTAAATAGGTACGTTACCTCTTTCGGGTTACCAATGCATTGGAAACCACCATCAACAAATATGCCGAGTCTATCACATAGTACTTCTGCTTCCTCCATTGAGTGTGCTGTTAAAATGATTTGGTGAGTTAACATTGTCTTGTCTATGTAAATAATATATAGAATACTAGAAAGCTCAATACTTGTAAGAATGATGGCACGGTTTTTCTTAGCCTCCTTCACAACACTCCACAGGTTGTTTCTTGATGCTGGATCCAGTCCAGTGCTCGGCTCATCCATGAAAACAACCTATAAATATTAAATCATTAAGTGCACACGCCAATCTATATTTTGCACTTAAAAACATAACAGAAATAAGGGTAGTACTTTCGGATCCCCAATTAATGAGATAGCAACACTAAGCCTTCGTTTCATGCCCCCACTGTACTTCCCCACTTGCTTATCACCAACACCACCATGGAACAGATTAACACTCTTCAGAGAGTCATCAACAGCCTGCAGCATAGAATATTGTAAACTCAAATACTGTTGTATACACGTCTTTATAGATATCTGAATTTTTGTGGAATACAGAATCAACAAACATACCATATTTCTACCACAGACTATTTATTAGTGAAGGTAAATAGACACTGACATTAAAATAGGCCATTTTGCAGAACTGTACCTTTAACAATTCAGTGCCTTTAAGATTCTTTAGTCTCCCATAAAACAATAGATGCTCTCTTCCCGTCAATGTTTCCCAAAGTAAGCTACATTCATTTCAATGTGCGTGAGCACTGATTGCACTAGAATGCAACAGTAAATTCCAGAAATGGGTATTAGATGAAAATATAAATTTTAAGGCATGGCCTTACGCCCTTACTCATGCTGTGGGCATACACCCATGTTAGTATAGATGGCATCCATGTCACTCCTTATATCCATCCCATGTATATAGGCAGTGCCAGATGTTGGTGGAATAAGTCCAATCATCTGCAGGGAAAAATATATCATTGAGGAGTTCATCACCTAAATTTGTCAGAAAATCAATGTAATAGTTTATGTTGCTGTACCATACTGATGAAGGATGTTTTCCCAGCTCCATTCGGACCAAGCATTCCAAAACACTGGCCTTTCGGTAGGGCAAGAGACAAACCTCTGACTGCAACTTTGTCAGGGTTTCCATCTCTTCCATGGTAAACCTTCTTGAGGTTATCACAGATGATCGGTTGGTTTGCAATGGGTTCCAGCAGAAGTTGCTCAACTACCTCTCTCTGAACATAATTAAGAAAATATAAGAAATAAAGCGAGAATTACTGAGAGGTAAATAAGAGAGTAACTTACTTCTTGAGAAGAATCAGGATTATCCATTTCAACAACTACTTTAGATCCTTGTCTCCGGAAGCTAAATCTCCGCAATGAAGCAGCACGCTTCTTAAAGCACTTCAAGGAGAAGGAGTTTTTCGGGAATCCACCGCCCAGTGATGAGACTTGATCCACGTAGAATGCCAATGGGAGCAATACCACCCACTCCACAACCATAATAATCAAGACACCACGCATTCCATTAACAGAGTCATCTAAATTAGACCATTCCATACCCTTGGTACCCATTGAATTTCCAGAGAATGCATATTGACCAAATTCGTATAACCCTCGGTATAATGAAAATCCAGGGATGATCTCCATCACAACTATCCAACCCTCTTTGTACATAAACAAAGAGCTTGTCATTCATACAACCTAAAGAGAGATATCAATCAATAATAAGATAGAAACTTACTCGGAAAACCATTGTCCTCTACAAAAAAGCGAAGAAGAAAAGCCCCCAGCAAGCCAGAGCCAAATACATAGATGTATCCGACCACTGTGGAACAGTCATTTTCGAGTTAGTCGACCAGACAATAAAATTTTAAGCATCATAGGCTTTCTTCAGAAGTTAAAGTTGTGCAGCACCGACCTGTGGCTATTTTCACAGAAGAAAAGAAGGAAGCTACAAAAAATGCGAGTGCAATCTGCAGATTTATGTAGATGAAGTAGAAGACAAATTGAATGCTGTAGTTATTTAATTTAAAGAACTTTAGACCTGCACAGAGAAAAGTTGAGTTCAAATTACATAATTAATTTGCAAAAGTGGCATCTTATTAAGATATGTTATAGTTCATTACCAATCAAGGAGCCAAAAATCACAAATAGTATCATGTAGGCAGCCGACAGAGCAAAGAAGTAGCCATAAGAGATAAGCCAGTAAGGACCATCCTTCAAACCATGCATCTTCATCATAATTTTCAGCTTCTGTTGCTTCTCATACACGAGATAGGTTAATATGACCTGAAAAAGGTTTAGTAAGGACTAAGGATTTAACATTTAAACCATTTTTGCCACTTTTCTTGATAAAGGTAATATCTCACACTCACCGGAAATAATAGTTCAACTATCCATGTGAAGAACAGAGCACCAAGAAGAGAAGAGAGGTCAAATTTCAGTTCCGTTCCAACTTTGGGCATCTCTTTAATATATTCGAGCAACATGTCCACTCCGCTTCCTCTAAGAAATTTGATGTACGCATTGGATGCCTGTAGGGCAGATAGCATAAGTATAGTCATAGCTGTAGTACAGGTAAATATCACTAGATATGAAGGTGTAGTCTGGTAAAACCTACCATGTTAACCAACCGTGGAACTCGTAGCAATGCGATAGGTACAATAGCAGTGTTGTTGTTATAGGTAGAGTTGTACCAAATGTTCATTTCAAGACCATTTCTATTTGTGTTTAGGAAATCATAACCTGGAGAGAAGCCAGTTACACACATGAGAAAACAAACTGATAATGAGTAGTGTTTGGTTGAAGTCTATCAGAAGGTGAGATCACCTGCAACGAATTCATTTGTCTTTCCTTCTCCACTACCTCCACCTTTTTGTCTGTAACCCTTAAATAGTTCATCATTTACAGCCGATGCACTTTCACGCCATAATGACAAGCCCTGAATGCAGTCTGCGTCTGAACATTTGGAAAAGAAAATTAATTAGTACGTGTTTCAGCAGGTCCAGGAAACAAGGGATAACAGAAGAATTCAAGAAAAGCAGCAAAAACCTCGCTAGCAAAGTAAAAGTTTAATTGCAATATTATTTATGGGAATAAATTAAATCACAGCAACTAAGTCATAGAAGCTTAGCACTTTACGACATTTGATGACTTGGAAGACCGGTCTGTTAGTGCTTTGTGAATAGTGACAAACAGAAGAGATGAATTGTTTTAATAGTAATCATAAGATATACTCTAAAATTAGCAGGTTGAACAGTATAGTTGTGGTGAATTCATGAGGTTACGAAAGTGAGGCACTATTTTTAACTGCTACGGCTGTCCTGTGTTATAAACTTGATGACAAATTCCTCAGTTGTGCCTTTCTGTCCTTGTACATACTAATTACTACTCCCTCTGTCCCAAATTATAAGTCGTTTTGGTTTTTTAGATTCATAGACTTTGTTATGCACTTAGACATACCTTATATCTAGATGCATAATAATATCTGTGCATCTAGAAAAGCTAAAACGACCTATAATTTGGAATGGATGGAGTTAATACATCCTTGATCGAAAGAAATAGACCATTTTCTCAACAAAAAAGAAGGTGAGAAATGGACCAATGAGGAAATGCTACTTACTGAGCTGAAGGGGTATGGGCCCAGCATTGGATGAAACTGTCTGTGATGAATTGGACAAACACTGAGGTTGTACCAGATACAGCTTGTTCCCTGGGATAAACACCGGCTCTATTAACTGTGTTGTCCATGGCCACGTGTCTGAACCCTACGAAGATGAATCCAACCGAAGAGGTCCATCCATCACTCACAGAAGGAAAAGCACAAAGTACAGCAACTGCATAAGCGAGTCCTGCATTCAGGAATGATGAAAAAGAAAGAAACTCACAGCGACAATCTTGGCGAGCGCATCAAGATAATTCGTGAAATTGAACGAGGAAGTCGAAGGAAACAGTCCACCCGAAAGACCTGCCAATCGAAAGGCGAACAGAGCACAGATTATGACTAACAGATATATGCTCTCATTGACTTGTAGCATGGTAGCGTGCTACCATGACATATCAAGAAGAAGTAGAATATTATGTACTTCAGCAAGCGAGCGGTTGGTGCCGGTGACGAGGACGGCGGCGGGGCAGGAGCCGGTGTCCCGGCAGGCTGGGTCAGGCAATCCCTCGAACGACTGGCCGGCGGTCCTGACCGCGCGGGACCCGGGCCGCGGCAGCTGCACGAGCGCCGGCCACGGGGTCGGGCTGGGGATTGGGCAGCTCCCGACCTGGTCCAGCGTGGAGTGCTGGACGCCGCACTCGGTCCGGCGGCACGCCGCCCCCACCGTGGCGGGGCCCGGGTCGACGCAGGCGCAGCCGCACCGGTACTTGGGCTTGTCGAGCTCCCGGTCGATGACGCCCTGGAGCACCACGAGGATGACGCAGAGGAACACCGGGAAGACCGTGATGCCGATGTTGGTCTTCAGGTTCCGCTTCTGCGCGCTTAGACACACCGCAACAACAAGACGATCATCAGCTACAGCACAATCTTGTTGGTGGAAGTGAATGCAAGAAACAGAGGAAGAGGAAACAGGGGAGGGAGGAAAGGGGGACCTGGAAGCAGAGGTTCTTGCGGAGGAGGGCGTTGGCCTGCGTGAGGAAGCTCGCGGGGCCCCTCGATGGGGCCGCCGGGGAGTCCATGGGCGAGCAGAGCAGCCTAAGGTGCCGCCTGGTGGCCGGCTTCGGTGGAGGAGACGAGTCAATGGCAGCCAGCAATGGTGAACCTCGTGCTCTGGTTTTATAAGCCTGCTCGAGCGGTTGCCTCCCGCCAAATCCGCCACACGCCGTCACCGTGGGTGCCCGTCTCTCCAGGGCGGGAAGCCGCAATTAACCAAACGTTAGAGGGCTTGGCTCAAAACCTTCCACAGGTGAGATTAAACTACCATGAGAGGGCTTAACTGCAAAAACTTCCCAGTGTGCAGTTTGCTCTTGGTCTCAAGTCTCAACGAAGGGAGTCAAGGTCAAATCATCTATGGCACGTTATAACGGTAGAAGAGGCTAGGTGCTGCACTGCACCCAATTATTGGACTTGATCTCCCCCTCTTCGCTGCTGAAAAACAAGCAGCACCACAAAAGGATGCGCCATGACACCGGAAAGTCCACACGCATTGGCGAATTGGTTAATCGGTTAATCCACTATTATCGTTTGTTGGACACTAAGGTAAGGTTGACCTTTACAAACTTGGTTAAATACTATGCGCGCGGTTAATCTGACCATGCCATGCCTGCTGAAAAATTCCTTTTAGCTAAGAGCCTAGTGCCATTTGCTTACCGTGGATGAACAATGACTGATTAATAGTCAAACAGGACAGGAGACTAGGAGAGTACATACGTATACGTAGCACGGTAGCAGGGAAGCTGCCTGCTACTTCTCGAGTAAATGGCTGGAAGTTCCCGGTTACAAAGGTCATTTTAGTTTTTTTAATTCATAGATTTTATTATACGCTTAAATATACTTTATGTCTAGATGCATAAAACGATTTATAATTTGGAATGGAGAGAGTAACATGTAAACTGGTATACAACTATACAAGTGTTGAACTGGTTAATTAGTAACCTGTGGGGTTTGATTATTAGTTGTTTGAATTCAGTGTGTATGGTCCGAGCTCTCGTATGCAGGAAATTTCTGAGAAAAAGTTGGGCTGATAATATTGGGTGGAAGATACTTGTTAATATTGTACGAATTAAGGTTGAGAATAATTTAATTTAGATCACGTACGTTTAATCAAACATCTTGTGTGTGGAGTATTTGCCAAGTAAACGAATTAGATTGGGCACTGATCTAAGCCCATTTGGCCTTTTTTTTCTTATCTAATCGGCAACGACATGGGATGCAACAATTGAATTCGATCGAGAAGCCTCTGTTCTCTAAAGCTTAAGTTTGTTTTCTGCTCATCGATCATAACCGTGTAACAGATGACGATCCTAGTTTTAAGTAGGTGAGTGCATTTTTTAAAAAAACAATTGTTTTACACGAGTCTGCTTGTTAAAACCTCAACTCCAATAAGCCACACTTTAGAACCTCAACTCCAATAAGCCACAAAAAAAAAGTTGTTTTAAGGGCACGTTCAACGGTTAAACGGCGGTCGTCTTTTTCCTGCCACACATGCAGATTCATCCTACGTGTACAGCAATTAGTGAGGAAAGAGAAGCGAGCCGTCGTCTCCCATGCTCCGAGAACAAGAAGATGGCTCGACGTCGCATTGTACGCACCATCTTCTCCAAATGACGCAGCCGCCCGATCTGCTACGGCACGCACCGAGGAAGCACAGATGGCGTCAAAAATTAATCCCCGCGTGGGTCTGCTGCCCCCTGCTCACCGAGCTGCCAGCGCCGGGAGTAAGCCACCGAGCTGCTCGCGTCGCGCCGCTTGCCGCCAGCGGCCGCGTGATGTCTAATGTTGGAGCCCAAAAGTGACAGCAATGCCGACCAGGCTGACCGATCTTGGGCGGTCAGAGGAGTCGGCGCGGTTGCTGGCGCGGTCGGGGTGATCGTTGGCGTTGTCAGCGCGGTCGGGGCGATCGTTGGTGCGGTTGGCGCGATCCTTGGCGCGGTCGGGGCGGTCACTGGCGTGGTCACGGTCGCTGGCGGTCAGGCGGTCGCTGGCGCAGTCGGGTCGGTCGTTGGCGCGGTCGGCACGGTCACTGGTGCGGTCCCGATCGCTGGCGTGGTCGGGCGGTCGCTGGCGCGGTCGGCACGGTCGGTCGCAGGCGTGGACACCAACGCAGTTGGGCGGTCGCTGGCACGGTCGGTTGGGTCGCTGGCGCGGTCAGCTCGGTCAATGGAGTCCCAAGCGGGCCCAGTGCAATCCCTGGCGCAGGCGCGTACGTCGTCGAAGTCCCGGGTAGGAACGCATCCGCGCGCACTACGGCCCCCCACGCGTCAAATCGAGAGTCCGAGACGAATCTTAGAGTCCTGGTCAAATTGGAGTTGAAATGGGACTTCTTTACGGGAAAAGACCTCCCACCCTATAAATATAAAGGGCCCTGGCCGATTGAGGAGCATCACCCAATCGACAAATATTTTTATCTATCTTTTTATCTCCAAACCCTAACTTTTCCAACCTACTTACTTTCCTCCTGCGTTCCGGCAGCGTTTGAGGACGTTCTAAGTGGCCTGATCGATCTCAGAGCAACTCTAGGCTCGCCATCTCCGACGGGGTCCCTCCCGAGGTGGTGAACGTAGGCTTTCGCGGTGCCTCTGCGTGGACCGGCCTAACCGGACCCCCTGACTGGTCTGACCGGCCAGGTGCAAAAGCCCCGACGAGGTGATATTTTGATCTACGCGTGAACTAGCGCACTCGTGTGTTGGCTAGAAAAAGCGCTAACACATTTTGGCGACTCCGCTGGGGACGAAAGATCTGGTTTTTACAACTGTTCCAGAAAATCCTAACAAGATGGGATCTAACACGGAGATTGACAAGGACAACATCATCATAACTTCCATGGAGGATCTCAGCGAGGAGGAGGAGCGGAACATCGCGGCGCTCTAAGAATACGTCAAGATGCAATATCTAGTCGGCTTCAAGAAAGATTGCAAGGGCAAAGCGACAAGAGCACGAGACTTCGAGATGCCCACGATCAAGATGAAGGATAACATGATCGAGGAAGTATCCAATGTAAGTAACTCCCCCCTCGATCAATCTGCTATCAATGAAGAGTTCAAAAGGGCTTTTAAAGTTCAGAAATTGCTACTTCTTTGGTAGATTCGCTTGAACCAACTTGTAGAAGGTAGATCTGTTAAATCTAATAAAAACAATTCTTCTCAAGTTGATTTGCGTGGGGTCATGCATGCAAGTCCCTCGGCAGACCTAGGGGCTACCCCCGAAAACCCTAAATATATCATGCTGTTGAACTTTTATGCAGGACAAACGCTGCCCGGGTCCAACCGCCAAAGTTGAACACGACTGAAGCAGTCAAACCAGTTCAGGCAGGCGGTCTGACTGGTCAGGCTGGCCAGTTAGCGATTGTCCCCAAATCACCTGTGCCGCTTGTTGTTGTGCCTAGTTTGGTTGTTCCTAACCGTACTAGAGAGCTTGGAGTGAATACACTCTTGGTTAGCACAATAGCATACACGTCGTCTCCGATCCCTAACACCATTGTTGCTCCTAGGGGTATTTCAAACGACGTGTTTTCTGATTTGCTTCGCCTTCAAAATGGCAATCCACCCCACGCGAATGTTGCAAATACATCAGCCCGAGCGCTACAAGAGCCAAATCCTTATAGTGAAGTCAGAAAAGTTGAAGAGGAAATTTTGGCTATGATTCAGAACAAGTTTGGCATGGACATAAACAGTTCAAAGTTGTATCAAAAGCCCTACCATGCTGACTTTGACTATGTTCCCTATCCTGTTGGCGCATGCCTGATTTTGTTAAATTCAGTGGCGAAGATAACTGAACTACTTGGGAACACATTAGTCAATATTTTGCTCAACTAGGCGAAGCTGGTTATTATAATGCTTTGAGAGTTCGTTTATTTTGTTTGTCATTAACTGGAACTGCTTTCGCTTGGTATTCTTCTTTGGCTCCCGGCTCTATTGATTCATGGGATCAATTAGAGCAGAAATTTCATGATCACTTTTACACTGGAATTTCCAATTAAAATTGACATATTTAACATCGGTTAGGCAAGGCAAAAAGGAATCTGTTTCTGTTTACATAAAACGATTCAAAGAAACTAAAAATTGATGCTTTAATTTGTCACTTTCTGATAATGATTTGGCCGATCTTGCTCTTAAGGGTTTAAAATCATCCATTAGGGATTGGCTTGAGGGTTTCGAGCTTCATACCATTGCACAAGTACTCATGAAGGCTTTGACAGTGGAACTTGGGGTTGCTAAGGAAAAAGATAGCTTCTGATAGCTAACATGCATGCTATTGAATATGGTTCTGATAGCTCGAATGATGATGACAATGAACTTTATGTTACTGAATTTGTGTGGCCTTCTAAAGCTAAATCATATTCTTGTGCGTCTCTTAAGCCGACCCATAAGAGTCGGCAAGAAGAAGTGAAATTTACTTTTGATGTTTCCAAGTGCGGTCGTATTTTTGATGAGTTGCTTAATCTTGGACATTTGAAAATATCTCATACTATTTCTCCACTTGAAGAGCTGAAGAGGAGAGCATATTGCAAGTTTCATAATACTTTTTCTCATGCAACTAATGATTGCAATGTGTTTTGTCGACAGGTTCAATCGGCTATAAATGAAGGTCGTTTGACGTTTCATGAGATGCAAATGGACAAGACACCATTCCCTGTTAACACCATGGACATACAACAGCCTAAGGTACTAGTTCGGCCGCATCAAGCCGAAGCTACTAAAGGCAAAAATATGGTGATCGGGCAAGAGAAGCTCGATTTGAGGGGAAAAGAGTTCACAAGGGAAGTGGTGTATGAAAAGACTCTAGATGGCAGAGAGTCATTGAAAATTACTGTAAAAGCTTCTGGACATGGGTAGTCCCAGGGAAAAAGTCACCTTTGGTATGCTTCTGGATAAGTTCCAAGCAAAAGGCCGTTACAAGTGATCAGCCGTTGAAAAAAAGAATGAGGTCACCTACTCATCAAGGGAGGCAAGATTCACCACCAAGAGGGGTTGCAAGATAGACAAGTGACCAATCCCAACTGAAAACGGTACCCCTCCACATATTGGGCTCCTCCGGCATCAAATCCTCCATGCCCGGTGTGAGATGACAATAGGGTAATGTGGGTACCTTACCAGTCCATGGAGCAGCCAGCTTTCCATCCTGGATGGATAGAATCAAGGAAGTCAGCTTTGGACAGAACCTCATGCCCCATGCAAGGCTGTTGGACACCCCACTCATCTGGTCAAGGTGCACAGACCCAACCAGTCCGACTAATCTACCCCAACCAGTCGGACCGACCTATCCAGACACCCAAAACGCCTCCTCCAAAGCAAGTGTATCATCCTAAGAAGAAGGAGGGGGAGGTTCAAAAGATAAAAATAGACTCAGGGAAAGGTACAGAGAAAGTTGTTATCCAGATTGGGTCTATGGATGTCCTCGTTGAGAATAGTGCTAAAGACCGGTTTGTGTAGAGAATCTGGTCGTGTCATCTGTTCAAAAGGCTCCTGCTGCTAATGATCATGAGGCTAGTAGCAGTGGTACTAGCTCCAAGTACTTCTTACCAAGGTGGTATCCTCTTGGGTTGACTCGCACCTAAAGGAGGAAGTTGCAAAGATTAAGGCTGCAAGAAAAGAGGGAACATGAGCTAGAGAAGCAAAGGGACGAAGCATTCAGCAAGTATAGGCCCATGGTCCCTCAGAAAAAGGAGTGGAGAGTCAAGGTAGACGCCCCAGCTCCACCGGTCAGACCGGCCGAGGAACCGGTCAGACCGATTGAGGCGTCAGCACTAGCGCCTGAACCGGTCGGAGGGTTGATCAGACTGGTCAAGCCAGAGTCACTGCCCGGTTTTGCCTCTTTTGTCCCTATGACTTGTGACAATGAGTTGGCATCAGTCCATGAATCAGAGGATGATGAGCAGCTTGTTGATTACAGTTATTCACCTGAGTGCATGAACCTGGACATAAATGTGATTCACATGTTGACGGATGGTTATGTCATTTTGCAGGAGGAATTGGCTCACCTTGACTTTGGGCCTAGGGAAGCTATGTCCCAGAAGCTAAAGCTACTGAAAGTTATCTGAAGGCGTTGTACATGAAAGGACATGTCAATGGGAAACCAATTTCTCGAATGCTAGTTGATGGAGGAGCGATTGTCAACTTAATGCCATATTCTTTCTTCAAGAAATTGGGAGGTTCAGATGAGGAGCTGATCAAGACCAACATGACTGTCAGCGGTGTGGGAGGAGGCGAGCCTATGGGTGCTAAAGGCGTTGCCTCTTTGGAGCTCACCATTGGGAGGAAGATGTTGGCTACCGCTTTCTTTGTCACCGAAACCCAAGGTAATTTCAGTTTAATTTTGGATCATGATTGGAGACATGCGAATCAATGTGTCCCTTCTACAGGGGAGCAATTCTTAATCCAATGGGTCAGCGATGAAGTAGAGGTTGTGCATGGTGATACGTCGGCTTGTGTTGCTGTAGCTGATAGTTCCATCATAAGTGTGCACGATAATGTCAAGGGCTTATCTGGTTTAGATCTTTCTGATTATTAGTTCATTAGTTGCACAAAGGATGGTTTCGTTGCTATTGTAGTAAAGCTGGTTGAGGATCGGCTAGCTTATCACATATGATGTAATGGATGGAAATCTAGAGTGGTTTGAGCGCAGAAGAATGATATGTGTGAGACCATTGAGGACTTTGATGATATGAGTAAATTAAGGCAAGGTTTACATCGGTTGATCCTTTAGAGGAGGTGGATATTAGTGATGGTACTATACCAAGGCCGACGTTTGTAAACAAAAATCTTGAGCCTACCTTTAAGGCTGATTTATTAAAGTTATTGAAAGAGTATGTCGACTGTTTTGCATGGAATTATACTACAATGACTGGTTTAAGCCGCGAGCTAGTTGAGCATTGGCTGCCCATTAAGCTTGGTTTTAGGCCTCATAAACAACCTGCTAGGTGCTTCAATCCTATTATTTATGACCGAGTGAAAGAAGAAATCAATCGGTTGCTTGATGCTAAGTTTATTAGACCTTGTCGATATGCTGATTGGGTTTCAAATATTGTGCCTGTTGAGAAGAAAGGCATGGGTATGCTCCAAGCATGCATTGATTTTAGAGATCTTAATAGAGTGTTCCCAAAAGATGAATATCCTATGCCTATAGTTGATGTGCTTATTAATGCTGCATCTGGACATAGAATGATAAGCTTGCTTGATGGCAATGCTGGGTACAATCAAATCTTTATGGCCGAAGAGGATATATCCAAAACAACTTTTGTTTGTCCAGGTTTGTTAGTTTATTTGAGTGGGTTGTCATGACTTTCGGTTTGAAGAATGCTGGTGCTACTTATCAAAGAGCTATGAATTTGATTTTTCATGACTTTCTTGGAGTAGTGCTAGAAGTTTATATTGATGATATTGTGGTTAAATTGGCTGGACAAGTGTGGCGGATCCACTTCGGATTTGCTTGGTTAAACATGATTAAGCCGCATGATACGCGACACTCATACCTAACCCAAGTAAATACGAAGTGCCGTCGGATTTCATCCGATTTAACCACTTGAACAGGACCAATTAGCAAACCCACACGAAGGTGAGCGGTTCCAGAGAATACAACAAGTCCACCGAGTTAACAAATTCACCATTTAGTTTGGCCATGAAACAACATCAGAGTTTACAAGGTTCAGAAGAAAAACAACACAAAGTAAAACAACTATCGGAAGCTAACTCGTCGGGGTCGGACATCCCTGGTGAGGCCAACCGGGACATCAATGATCCCTCTCCTCGCCGTCCGAGGAGGGATCCCACTCAACCGTCCAACCCGGAGGGAGTTGGGGTGGCCAAGTGCCAGCAGAGGGAGGCTCAGAGGCGGCAACTTCACCTGAAAAAGAAGAGCCACAACAAGGCTGAGCTACTAAGCTCAACAAGACTTAACCGACAGGGAGTACGCTACTCCACTACTTCTAGACCTGCAAGGCTTTTTGGCTGAGGGGTTTGTTTGCCAAAAGCGCTAGGCGTATCCCTACTTTCAAGTTTTAGCTTCGGTTCTAAGTTCATTATCCGGTCTAGGTTTGCAATCTATTCTAAACAGACATAGAACCAACCAAGGTATATATATATCATCAACAAGACCATGTCATCATCAGATTCTTTTATTACTTAGGGTGACATAGCGATCAAGCAGTCTCAAACTGTGAGAGGCAGACGAATCGATTCGGGTTTCTTAACCATGCATGGCGAACCTAATCTCACGACATCCACGCACCACAAGGGTCGCTTCCTGTGTCGGCCGTCCCCATCAATTCCCAGGCGCGTGTCAGGTCCAAACTTCCCTTGGCATGCAATGCTCCACAGTCCCGGTCTCTACCGTATTGTGACCGCACTTGCACCCACATGATGCACCATGGGAACCTTGTTCCAGGGACAGCAGGGGTATAAGCCACGCCCTAGTTCAATCAGGTACTAGGCTTCCCCATCCCATACTAGGTATGAGATTAGTACTTTCAAACACTTGATCACGAACACCACCACTGTCAGGCCTTAGCAAGTTTCATAGATAGATGGGGCGATCAACCGACCACCAAAGAGTTACCCAAATTTTTGCCCCGTCCATCGTTCTTATAGTTGTAACAGAACAGAAAACAACCAACTCCTACTACTCGCAAGTGACAGGAAATCACTCGGCTTTTACCGTTTCCTATTTAGCAAAGCATCTACTCGGTCCAACAGCTAGTGTTCAGATCAAGGGAGCTAAGTTATGCATCTATGGTTCCAAACAACTCCTATACGTAAATGCACAAGCATGTTAAAGAAGGCATGCGCAAGTTTGGTAAAACATAGGGAATTCATGCATCCGGGGCTTGCCTTCGAGCAAGGAGGAGGGAAACTGCTCGTCTGCTTGGGCGGCTTCGGCTTCTGGAGGCAGGAGCTCGGCTACACCTTCGTCTTCTGGCGCCGGGTGCAGCTCGTAGAAGCCGTCGGCGAGACGCAGCTCTATCCGAATGCAATGCATTGGTTAGCATTAGACGGTTATTTCAACAGCAACACTTGCAAGTTTGAGCCCAGAAACTTGCGGCAAGTTACAGGAGGGTGGGGAGGTTCGATGGAGTTGATGGAGATCAAAATATAAGGGTCGGACGGGGAGGAATTTATGATCTGACCCTTAATCTAGAGGAATAGATGTGCTAGGGGTCCTCAGACGTAACGCTGAAAAGTCCCCAAGTTTTATCCGTACACCCTCGGTTCAAGGAAAAAGATACAGCCGAGCCCTCGGGCGAGGCGGAGAAAGGTCGGCGGAACAGACAAGGTCGGGCGAGACGGAACCGGCGTCAGGCGGATAGGAGGGGTCGGACGAGGCGGACAAAGGTCGGTAGCTTACCTTCGTCTTACAGATGAAGCTTGGGGTCGGGAAGGAACAGGCTTGGGTGGAAAGACTGAGGCTTGGGACAGCGGCGAGGATGTCCGGTGGTATGCCGGCGGCGGTGCTTCGTGTGGATCACAAGCAAGCTCTTGTGCAGCACGGGAAGCAGGGGCTGGTGGATTGGGGAAGGTGGTGTTTGAGCGGAGAGGAGAGTTCCTCAGACTTAGGCGGTGGCGCTGTGAGCACGAACAGGGAGCAAGCGGGAGGGCAGTGATGGCAAAGGGGAACTCCGGCGGGGTTCCAGCATTCCATTTTATAGCTGTGCGGAAGAGGGAAGGGGGAGCGGCGCGAAGGCCGGGGAGAAGCGATGGAGTGCTCTGCAGGGGCGGCGATTGAGCGACGAGGGCGGTGGAGCAAGACTTCGGGGATGACACCGGTGGTCATTGGGCACCGATGACAGGGCGGCGCAGGCGCGGGTTTGCCGGTGATTGAGATTTGGCGTAGGTGGGCGTCGTCGTGTGGTGGATCTGATTGAAGTGACCGGGGAAACGGCGCTAGGAACGAGGGCGCACAGGTGCGAAGATAGGCGGCTGCGGTCGTGCGGGCGTGCACGGAGCAACAGATTGTCGGGGCGGAGCTTCTGACAAGGCGGAAAAAGGAGCTGTCGCTACCGCGGTCTGGGTTGGCGAAGGAGGAATCGTCGCGTAGCGAGGACCGGGGCGGCGCGACTGTGGAGAGGTGACGGTAAAGACGGGCGGCATCGGGCTCTACAGCTGGGATCTGGCGATGTGATGATGGGCGCGGGCGGCGAGGTGCTGCAGAAAGGGTGGTAGAGGAGCTTCCACCGCGATTGGGGAAGGTGGCGCGAGAATCCATCCGGTCGTGGCTGGCGACGAGGCGGAGCGGCGGGCGTCGGAGGAGTTGAGCCACGCGGCTAGGAAACTTTGAAGCGGGCATGCAACTCGAGTGCGCCTGCCGCGGGAGATCTGGGAGAAAGATCTCGTGGGTCCACCGGTCAGTCTCGTGGTCCACGGCTCGAATGGAAGGGCAGCGTTGTGGGATGACTTAGAAAGATCCGACGGTGGGTTAGGGGTCGGCGAGGTCAGAACTGGGGAAAGCACAGCGAGGGGTCGGATCGAAGGGGGTCGAGAGATCTGGAGGTTGAGCACTTAGGCTTGGTAAACTGAGACAGGTGATAAGGGACTCGGATTAAGATTGACGCTAAGGATTTTTATCCGAGGCCGTTACAGCCTACCCCCCTTAAGAAGAATCTCGTCCCGAGATTCGGATGTAGAAGTAAGCGGTGGGGGTGTGTAGCCCTTACCTCCTTGGCTGGGAAGAAAACCTGGGAAGTGCTTGCTCAAGTACTCTTTTGTTTCCCACGTTGCTTCGTCCTCCGTGTGGTTTCTCCAGAGGATCTTGTACATTTTGACCACTTGGCGTCGGGTGCGCCTCTCTTTCTAGTCAAGGACCTTGGCCGGGTACTCTGCATAGGTTAGGTCAGGCTCGATTTGAAGCTACTCCTGTTCTAAGATCTCGGTTGGGACTTGGACACATTTCTTCAGTTGAGACACATGGAAAACATCATGTATGGCCGATAGCTATTCTGGGAGTTGGACCGATAGGCAACGGGTCCATAAATTTCCGCAACCTCATATGGGCCAATCTAACGGGGAGCCAATTTCCCTTTCACTCCAAACCGTTGCACTCCTTTGGTTGGGGAAACTCGAAGATACACATGATCACCCATGCCGAACTGCAGGGGCCTTCTCCTTCTATCGGAATAACTCTTCTGTCGAGATTGGGCAGCCTTGAGATTCGCTTGGATTACCTTCACTTGCTCTTCGGCTTCTACCACTAAGTCAGGGCCATAAACTTGTCTCTCTCCCACTTGGGACCAGTTCAATGGTGTCCGGCATCTCCATCCGTACAATGCTTCAAACGGTGCCATCTTCAAACTGGCTTGGTAGCTATTGTTGTAGGAGAACTCCGCCAATGGCAGGCACTTGTCCCAGTTTCTGTCATAGTGGATGACACAAGCTCTCAACATGTCTTCAAGGATCTGATTGACTCTTTTGGTTTGACCATTGGTTTGAGGATGATAGGTTGAGCTACGGATGAGTTTGGTGCCCAGGGGTGCTTGTAGCTGTTCCCAAAAGCGTGCTACAAACTGAATTCCTCGATCAGAGATGATGGTCTTAGGCACACCGTGTAGGGAAACTCTGCGGTCGAGGTACAGCTCTGCATACTGCTTGACCGTGTGGGTGGTGTGGATAGGAAGGAAGTGGGCGGCCTTGGTCAGACGGTCCACTATAACCCAAATGGAATCATGTCGCTGCGATGAAAGAGGCAGTCCAACAATGAAATCCATGCTGATATCTTCCCATTTCCAAGAGCGAATAGGTAGGGGCTGTAGAGTACCTGCTACCTTTAGATGACTGGCCTTGACGCGTTGGCAGGTGTCACACTCTGAAATATACCGGGCAATTTCCTGTTTCATTCCGCTCCACCAGAAAGTTTGACGGAGATCATGGTACATCTTATTGCTGCCTGGGTGGATTGAGAACTTGGAGAGATGAGCTTCGTCTAGGATCTGCTTCCTCAAGTTGGGGTCGGCTGGTATGACCAGTCGGTTTCCATAATACACTTTTCCAGCTTCATCCTGTCAAAACTGCTTATACCCTTCGTCCTTCAAGGAAATCTTCCTGGTGATTCGCCTTACTTCCTCATCCTCCACTTGTGCTGACCTTATTTGGTCTTCCAAAACAGACTCAAGGGCGATGTGGCCGAGGGTTCCATGGGAAACAATTTCCAAACTGAGTTTTCCCATCTCATGACACAAAGTTTCGGTGAAGGTTGTTGTCAACAAGCAGTTGCAACAGGGCTTGCGGCTAAAAGCATCGGCCACCACATTGGCCTTGCCGAGGTGATAGTGTACTTCCAAATCATAGTCCTTTATTAACTCCAGCCATCTTCTTTGGCGCATGTTGAGGTCGGCTTGGGTGAAGATATACTTGAGGCTCTTGTGGTCGGTGTAGATGTTGCAGCGGGTGCCCATCAGATAATGTCTCCATATCTTTAAGGCATGGATCACTGCTGCCAACTCAAGATCATGGGTCGGGTAGTTCAGCTCGTGAGGTTGTAACGCCCATGAGGCATAGGCAATGACTCGGTTGTCTTGCATAAGAACACACCCAAGTCCAGTGCCAGAGGCGTCACAGTACACGTCAAACGACCTAGAGGGGTCGGGTTGGGCCAAAACTGGGGCTGTGGTCAGCAAGCGCTTTAAGGTTTTGAAGGCTTCTTCACATTTGTCATTCCACACAAACCTGACCTCCTTCTTCAGCAACTCTGTCATCAGCTTAGCTATTTTGGAGAAGTCCGGTATGAAACGCCGATAGTAGCCTGCCAGTCCAAGGAAACTTCGGATCTGGTGCACTGAGGCAGGGGGCTTCCAGTCCATGACTTCCTGTACCTTGCCCGGGTCGACGGCTATGCCATTCTTAGAGATAGTGTGTCCCAACAACTTGACACTATCTAACCAGAATTCACACTTGGAGAACTTGGCATAGAGCTGATGATCTCTCAGCCGTTGGAGAACTACGCGAAGATGGTTGGCATGTTCTTCTTCACTCTTCGAGTACACCAGGATATCATCAATGTATACCACCACAAACTTGTCCAACTCGGGCATGAACACCGAGTTCATGAGATACATGAAGTATGCGGGTGCATTGGTGAGTCCAAAAGACATGACCAGGTACTCGTAAAGTCCGTATCTTGTGGAGAAGGCAGTCTTAGGGATGTCACATGGTCAGATCTTGATTTGGTGATAACCTGAACGAAGATCAATTTTGGAGAACACTCTAGCTCCAGCTAACTGATCAAACAAGACATCAATGCGAGGGAGTGGGTACTTGTTCTTGATATTCACCGCATTGAGAGGTCGGTAGTCTACACACATGCGTAGACTGCCATCCTTCTTCTTCACAAATAGGGCCGGGCAACCCCAGGGTGATGCACTGGGTCGGATGAAACCTTTTTCCAACAGATCATGCAACTGGGTCTTCAACTCGGCCAGCTCAGCTGGTGGCATCCGATAGGGTCTTTTGGAGATGGGGGCGGTGCCGGGGATCAACTCTATGGCAAACTCCACGTCTCTATCGGGTGGCATGCCGGGCAAGTCCTCTGGGAACACATCCGGGTACTCAGAGACAACAAGGAGGCTTTCTAGCTGGGCTTGTGATAGAGGGTACGCACAGGGGAGTGCAGACTTAGGAGGTTTCAAGAATAGGGTAGAACTGCCATGAAAGGGCGAGTTGATATGGAGGGTTCGGGCAGCTGGGTCTAGAACCACTTGGTGTCTGGTCATCCAATCCATTCCAAGGATGATATCTATTCCTTCCAGGTCAAGGATGATAAGATTTTCCTTAAAAAGGTTTTGGCCTAGCTGAATAGGCACATTGACACTCATCCTATCAGATGTGATTATTCCACCCGGGGTGGATATTCTAAAAGACCCTCTGGTTTGGCATTCTTGTAACCCACACTTGTCACGGGTCTTTCTCCCGATAAAACTATGTGAAGCCCCTGAGTCAAACAAAACTAAAGCTGAAAAACTGTGAATCAGAAAGGTACCCGTCATTATCGGCGCACCTTCAGGAAGCTCTGCTGCGTGGGTGAAGTTCAATCGACCCTGGCGAACTTGCACCTTAGGCCTCTTCCCTTTGTTGAGCGTTGCATTGCTCTGCCCTGGGTGCGGGCTCTAGTTTCTGGGGCAGTCCTTGGCGAAATGCCCCACATCGCTGCAGGCAAAACAACGGTTACCCGTTGCAGGGCGTGGGGGTGGCGGCAGGGTTGGCCGGGGCACCTGTGGTTGGAAACCAGAAAAACGGGGCGCTCCTGCTGGCAGGGGTCGGGCAATCCACCTTCCCGACTGCTGGGGTCGGCTGGGCGCCTCGGGTGGAACCATTCTGAAACGCTGCGCAGGTGGGCTGGGCGTTGGCAGTGGGGCTTTCCTCTTCCTCTCGGCTGCCAGAGCCTTCATGCAGTCCTCTTGTGAGATGGCCAGATTAACCAACTCATTGTACATATCCACCCTTATTGGGTTTAATCTTTCTCTGAGTTCCAAGCTTAGCCCTCTGCGGAATCTGTCCCGCTTCTTCTCGTCGGTGTCCGCGTGATATCCGGCATAACGACACAGATCGTTGAAGGCTTGGGCGTAGTGTAACACATCTCGGTTTTCCTGGGTAAGAGCCAGGAATTCATTGAGCTTGCGCTCTAGGAGACCCTCCGGAATGTGGTGTGCTCTGAACACGGTCTTGAACTCGTTCCAGCTGACGATATGGTCGGCTGGCAACATGGCGTGGTAGTGATCCCACCATAGCTGGGCGGAACCACGTAGCTGCTTGGCTGCAAACCGGGCCTTATTGTGGTCGGGGCACTGAGCAGTGAGAAGCTCGAACTTGGATTCGATGGTGCGAACCCAGGCGTCTGCATCGAGCGGGTCTTGGGTCTTCTGGAACAATAGGGGCTGCGTCCCCAAGAAGTCTTCATAACGAGCAACATGAGGTTGCTGCTGAGCCCTTCCACCATGGGGCTGCTGCTATTGTTGCCCTTGTACCAGATGTCTCAGCAGCTCGGTCTGAGCCGCTAAGATTGCCTCTAGTGGAGACGGGGGTGGGGGTGGGGGAAGATCCTATCTTTGCTCGCTGCTGCCGGGCATAGAGCCAGATCTGGTGTGATGCGCCATCTGCAAGAGTTAACGTTCCATTAAATTCATAATCTTAGAAGTACTCCAACAGATGGGAACGCACAAGTTAAATTCTCCAATGCAACTGTTGCTGATAATGCAACACACGTCCTCATAAGGGAGATACACTCTTCCCATTGTCATCTTAGTTTAGCAATTATCTTAGCCCTGCACATGACTTCGGGCGAACCATACCCAGACTCCAGGAATTCCCTTACATCTGAACTTAGGCCAAGGGGTCGGCAAAACGATCCACACAAAAAGGGGTCGGGCGAGGCGGAGAACTGCCTCGAGGGGTCGGGCGCATCCGATCTCGCGACCCGGGGTCGGCCAAACTTGAACAGACCCATAGAAAACGGCGTGTGTGGTCAAAGCACAAACTCACATGGTCTAACATTCCAACGTTTTGCAAAGAGTCAAAGGTCAAACTCAGGATCTGATTTCACTAGGATCTTTTTACAAAGGTGTTCTAAAACACAAGGATTACTCAACTCAAGGCTAACCTTTTACAGGACTATCCAAAATTTAGGCTGCCGAGGAGTACAACAAAAGAATGGGTTCCCTACAACTCTCCATCTACGAGGGAATACTGTGAGTGGCAGGGTCTTCTTGAGCTTCCAGCTGCACCTGGAGGGCATGCATGTCATCGAGCTCGGCGTGATGCTCGTCCAGATGAGCATTAGCAACCGCCAGCTCCATTTCTACTTCCATCTTTTCCTCTGATAGCTCGATCATGCCGTCCACCAAGTCGGCTACTTCTCCCTCAAGCTCAGAGATTCGGTCCTGCATGTCGTGGACTTGAATGCCTCGTTGGATGAGCTGATATGTTTGGCCCACCATGTCTCTTCTGGCGGCCTGGAGGTGTCCTTGGGTATCCGCGGCGATCCGAGCAAGGATAGCCATGGCCCGTCCTTGGAGCTCAATCAGCCGATATAGGGCTGACATGCACCGGATATTGGCGGAGATGGTGACCATTGAGTAGGAGGTGGCCAACACTTCGATATTGCTGACGCGGTCGAGCCATGCCGGGTCCAACCAGTTCCTGGCAGGGAACAAACCGATGGGGTCTAGGGTGACCTCCAGCGGGTGCAGCTGACAGAATTGCGTGAGGAGCTGCAGAGCAGCTGACTCCCAGGTGTCTTCCAGTGTGTGGCCGTATGCTGAGATTCCAAACGAGGGCCAGTCGGGCCGCACAGGAGGGGGAGGTACTACTGCCTGCACGTTGCATATTTGGATGCCTCGCTCCAGGTACAACCATCCCGCATACAAAGGTGGAGACTGGTACCCGAACCACTTCAAGGTGTCCCACAAGATAGCGGGAAAACCCTCGAAGTGCAGACACGTCGAATGGGAGGTGCCATCTGCGCCATACAAGACATGTCCGGGGGTGGCCATCTGGAATCAAGAACCAAAACAACGTGAGGTGAACTCTAAAGGCCGGGGGTCGGACAGAAAAAGCATCCGGATCTTTAACCGAGAACAAGCTGGAAGAAACTAGAAATCCTTAGAACCGAAGAAGAGCTTTTTTTTTAGCAAGGTTGCTTTTGAGGAGGGTGACTTTACAGATTCTTAGCTTATGTCGCATGCACGGCCTACCTCATTCTTAACCAAAACAACTGCCAAAGCTTGGTCTTACGCAGTTAGTGCCGGTGGCAAGGCAACCAGTACGTCTCTCCCTATAATAACTAGTCGGTTATAGCAACGTTTCCTAAGCGATCGCGGTTAGTGTACCTGCACAAAACGCAACCACATGAACCTTTCGTGCCAGCACCCACGAAAGCGTTCCCAATCATTACCGTTCACTATAGGAACGGCACCCATGCATTCAAGGCTGCATGGACAGCACTCAACTGTGGAAATAGGTCCCCTTTGAATGGAACCGTATAACCCTTCGCATACTCGTGATGCGGAATCAGCGCACGTATAATAGACGTGGCGAACAACCGTGATGATAGGCTCGTTGGAATCGAACCATACCAACCTTCGTATGGATTACATACGGAACCTGCACACGTATGATAAATGTGGGCAAAACAACCGCGATGATAGGGTCTTTTGAATAGAACTCCCTATCAACCCTCGCATACTCGTGATGCGGAACTCGGCACACATATGATAAACGTGGCGAAGTGCTGGAAGGGTTAGCAAGATAACCAATTAGATATTAGCCACCTAAAAATAACCCCAAAATCCCCTAGGGCCTCTCGTACTAAAATCATCCTTAACGATCGTACGAGATTTTTCATAGAGTTTCTTGCAACTTTTATCTTTTAAAGAAGTGATTAGGGCCTATTGTGTTCTCTGTCTTGCTAAACCGGCTCTGGTACCAGCTGTGGCGGATCCACTTTGGATTTGCTTGGTTAAACATGATTAAGCCGCATGATACGCGACACTCATGCCTAACCCAAGTAAACATGAAGTGCCGTCGGATTTCATCCGATTTAACAACTTGAACAGGACCAATTAGCAAACCCACATGAAGGTGAGCGGTTCTAGAGAATACAACAAGTCCACTGAGTTAACAAATTCACCATTTAGTTTGGCCATGAAACAACATCAGAGTTTACAAGGTTCAGAAGAAAAACAACACAAGGTAAAACAACTAGCGGAAGCTAACTCGTCGGGGTCGGACATCCCTGGTGAGGCCAACCGGGACATCAGTGATCCCTCTCCTCGCCGTCCGAGGAGGGATCCCACTCAACCGTCCAACCCGGAGGGAGTTGGGGTGGCCAAGTGCCAGCAGAGGGAGGCTCAGAGGCGGCAACTTCACCTGAAAAAGAAGAGCCACAACAAGGCTGAGCTACTAAGCTCAACAAGACTTAACCGACAGGGAGTACGCTACTCCACTACTTCTAGACCTGCAAGGCTTTTTGGCTGAGGGGTTTGTTTGCCAAAAGCGCTAGGCGTATCCCTACTTTCAAGTTTTAGCTTCGGTTCTAAGTTCATTATCCGGTCTAGGTTTGCAATCTATTCTAAACAGACATAGAACCAACCAAGGTATATATATATCATCAACAAGACCATGTCATCATCAGATTCTTTTATTACTTAGGGTGACATAGCGATCAAACAGTCTCAAACTGTGAGAGGCAGATGAATCGATTCGGGTTTCTTAACCATGCATGGCGAACCTAATCTCACGACATCCGCGCACCATAAGGGTCGCTTCCTGTGTCGGCCGTCCCCATCAATTCCCAGGGGCGTGTTAGGTCCAAACTTCCCTTGGCATGCAATGCTCCACAGTCCCGATCTCTACCGTACTGTGACCGCACTTGCACCCACATGATGCACAATGGGAACCTCGTTCCAGGGACAGCAGGGGTATAAGCCACGCCCTACTTCAATCAGGTACTAGGCTTCCCCATCCCATACTAGGTATGAGATTAGTACTTTCAAACACTTGATCACGAACACCACCACTCTCGGGCCTTAGCAAGTTTCATAGACAGATAGGACGATCAACCGACCACCAAAGAGTTACCCAAATTCCTGCCCCGTCCATCATTCTTATTGTTGTAACAGAACAGAAAACAACCAACTCCTACAACTCGCAAGTGACAGGAAATCACTCGGCTTTTACTGTTTCCTATTTGGCAAAGCATCTACTCGGTCCAACAGCTAGTGTTCAGATCAAGGGAGCTAAGTTATGCATCTATGGTTCCAAACAACTCCTATACGTAAATGCACAAGCATGTTAAAGAAGGCATGCGCAAGTTTGGTAAAACATAGGGAATTCATGCATCCGGGGCTTGCCTTCGAGCAAGGAGGAGGGAAACTGCTCGTCTGCTTGGGCGGCTTCGGCTTCTGGAGGCAGGAGCTCGGCTACACCTTCGTCTTCTGGCGCCGGGTGCAGCTCGTAGAAGCCATCGGCGAGACGCAGCTCTATCCGAATGCAATGCATTGGTTAGCATTAGACGGTTATTTCAACAGCAACACTTGCACGTTTGAGCCCAGAAACTTGCGGCAAGTTACAGGAGGGTGGGGAGGTTCGATGGAGTTGATGGAGATCAAGATATAAGGGTCGGACGGGGAGAAATTTATGATCTAACCCTTAATCTAGAGGAATAGATGTGCTAGGGGTCCTCAGACGTAACGCTGAAAAGTCCCCAAGTTTTATACATACACCCTCGGTTCAAGGAAAAAGATACAGCCGAGCCCTCGGGCGAGGCGGAGAAAGGTCGGCGGAACAGACAGGGTCGGGCGAGACGGAACCGGCGTCGGGCAGATAGGAGGGGTCGGACGAGGCGGACAAAGGTCGGTAGCTTACCTTCGTCTTACAGATGAAGCTTGGGGTCAGGAAGGAACAGGCTTGGGTGGAAAGACTAAGGCTTGGGACAGCTGCGAGGATGTCCGGTGGTATGCTGGCGGCGGTGCTTCGTGTGGATCACAAGCAAGCTCTTGTGCAGCACGGGAAGCAGGGGCTGGTGGATTGGGGAAGGTGGTGTTTGAGCGGAGAGGAGAGTTTCTCAGACTTAGGCGGTGGCGCTGTGAGCACGAACAGGGAGCAAGCGGGAGGGCAGCGATGGCAAACGGGAACTCCGGCGGGGTTCCGGCATTCCATTTTATAGCTGCGCGGAAGAGGGAAGGGGGAGCGGCGCGAAGGCCGGGGAGAAGCAATGGAGTGCTCTGCCGGGGCGGCGATTGAGCGACGAGGGCGGTGAAGCAGGACTTCGGGGATGACACCGGCGGTCATTGGGCACCAATGACAGGGCGGCGCAGGCGCGGGTTTGCCGGTGGTTTAGATTTGGCGGAGGTGGGCGTCATCGTGCGGTGGATCTGATGGAAGTGACCGGGGAAACGACGCTAGGAACGAGGGCGCACAGGTGCGAAGATAGGCGGCTGCAGTCGCGCGGGCAAGCACGGAGCAACAGATTGTCAGGGCGGAGCTTCTGACAAGGTGGAAAAAGGAGCTGTCGCTGCCGCGGTCTGGGTTGGTGAAGGAGGAATCGTCGCGGAGCGAGGACCGGGGCGGCACGACTGTGGAGAGGTGATGGAAAAGACGGGTGGCATCGGGCTCTGCAACCGGGATCTGGCGATGTGATGATGGGCGCGGGCGGCGAGGTGCTACAGAAAGGGTGGCAGAGGAGCTTCTGCCGCGATTAGGGAAGGGGGCGCGAGAATCCATCCGGTCGTGGTTGGCGACGAGGCGGAGCGGCGGGCGTCGGAGGAGTTGAGCCACGCGGCTAGGAAACTCTGAAGCGGGCATGCAACTCGAGTGCGCCTGCCGCGGGAGATCTGGGAGAAATATCTCGTGGGTCCACCGGTCAGTCTCGTGGTCCACGGCTCGAATGGAAGGGTGGCGTTGTGGGATGACTTAGAAAGATCCGACGGTGGGTTGGGGGTCGGCGGGGTCGGAACTGTGGAAAGCACGGCGAGGGGTCGGATCGAAGGGGGTTGGGAGATCTGGAGGTTGAGCACTTAGGCTTGGTAAACTGAGACAGGTGATAAGGGACTCGGATTAAGATTGACGCTAAGGATTTTTATCCGAGGCCGTTACAACAAGAATCCCATTTGGCTAATTTAAGGCTTGCGTTTGAGAAAATGCGACGATATGGTTTAAAGATGAATCCACTCAAATGTGCTTTTGGTGTATCAGCTTGGAAGTTCTTGGGCTTTGTAGTGCTTGAGAAAGGTGTTGAGATTGATCCAAAAAGATTGAATCCATTAGAAAACTACAAGCTTCTACTTGCAAAAGAGAGTTGCAAAAGTTCTTGGGCAAGGTGAATTATTTAAGGAGATTTATTTGCAATTTGTCTAGGAAGGTGAATGCTTTACTCCTTTACTTTGGTTGAAGAACAAAGCTGATTTTACTTGGGGGGCAAAACAGCAAGAAGCATTTGAGGGAATCAAGAATTATTTGTCTGCACCGCCCGTGCTTCAGGCACCAAAACATGGTATTCCTTTCAAGTTATATGTGGCAGTCCAAGGAGGTGTTATTGGGGTTGTTTTGACTCAAGAAACTGAAGGGAAGGAACATATTGTTACCTATGTAAGTAGAAGATTATTGGATGCCGAGACAAGGTACACTTTTATTGAAAAGTTGTGCTTATCATTGTATCATGCTAGCACCAAATTGAGGCATTATTTATTATAAAATACTTGCATAGTAGCTTGTCAAACCGACATAATTAAATACATGTGGTGAAAACCTATTTTGAGTGGTAGAATCGGCAAATGGGCTTATGCTCTCATTGAATATGATCTGGTTTGCGAACCGTTGAAATCAATGAAAGGTCAAATTGTAGTCAATTTTATCATCGAGAATAGAGTTGATGAGCAACTTGATTTAAATGTTGGTTATATCACTATTACCCTTTGGAAATTGCACTTTGATGGATCGGTTTGCAAGAGTGGCTGCAGTGTTAGTGTGGTCCTTATTTCACCAAACAGAGCTATTTTTGAGTTTCTTAGCCGATTGAATCACAAGTGTACTAATAATCAAACCGAGTATGAGGCTTTATTATTCGGTTTGGAGAATTTATAAGAGATGGGGGTGAAACATATTGAAGTTTATGGAGATTCCTTATTGGTGGTATAGCAAGTATCCAAGGTATGCCAATGTTTGGACGGGTTTCTAAATGCATATCTTGATAAATGTTTAGACATCATATCTTGCATGGATGAATTTGCTATTTACCATGTACCAAGGGAAGAGAATCCAAGGGCTAATGCTTTGGCACAATAAGCGTCTAGCTATAACATTCAGAAAAGAAATTTTCATGAGAGAAAGCCGACGCTTTACAAGGCCGAGGGTTATGTCCTAGAGGAACCGGTCCGACTGGCCTCCGAAACCGGTCTGTCTGATGAAGTTCCCACTTCGGCCATGGAGCATTCTAAATTTGCTACGGATAGAGTGGTTGATTGGAGGAAGCATCTGATTGATTATTTATAGAATCCTAAGTGTTCAGTTGATAGAAAAGTCCAACGCTGGGCACTCAAGTTCACTTTGGTTGATGGTGAGTTCTATCGTCGGACGGTCGGTGGGTTACTTTTGAAATGCTTGGGTCCTGATCAGGCCAAAGTGGCTATGGCAGAGGTGCGTCAAGGAATTTGTGGTACACATCAATCGGCTCACGTGATGAAATGGCTTCTAAGGTGGGCTTGCTTTTATTGGCCTAAGATAATAGCCGATTACTTCCGTTACTACAAAGGTTGCAAGGTGTGTCAGAAATTCAAGGATATTTAGTTGGTGCATGCTTCATTGATGCACCCAATTATCAAACCATGGTCGTTTAAAGGATGGGGATTGGATTTTGTTGGCAAGATTCATCCTTCTTCATCAAAGAGATATTGTTTTGTGATTGTGGCTACTGATTATTTCACCAAGTGGACTGAAGCAATTCCCCTTAAGAATATGACACATCGAGAGGTGATTGAGTTCATTAAGGAGCATATTATACATAGATTTGGCATCCCACAGACATTGAATACGGATCAAGGGACTTCATTCATATCTAAGGAAGTGCGTGAGTTTGTTGAGTCTTATGGTATTAAATTGCTCAATTCATCTCCTTATTATGCTCAAGCTAATGGTCAAGTCGAGTCTAGTAACAAGATTTTAATTAAGCTCATCAAGAAGAAGATAGAGGACAATCCTAAAAGATGGCATGAGGTATTATCTGAAGCTCTATGGGCTTATCGTATTTCTAGACATGGCGCCACTAAAGTTACTCATTTTGAGCTTGTCGATGCTCAAGAAGCTGTTTTACCCGTTGAGGTAAATCTGGGTGCATATAAGTTGGCTAAGCAAAATGATCTTGATTTTGACACCTATTATGCTTTAATGATGGATAATATTGATGAGATGATTGACAAGAGAATGGAGGCATTAGTTGAAATTGAAAAGGATAAAATTTAGGTAGCTAGAGCATACAATAAAAAGGTCAAGGTCAAGACATTTCAGGTAGAAGATCTGGTTTGGAAGATGATTCTACCTATAGGAACCAAGAGCAATAAGTTTGGAAAGTAGTCTCCGAGTTGGGAAGGGCCATATAGAATTACAAGCATGCTTCATGGGAATTCCTATATGGTGGAGATATTACATGGATTTCAGCTACCTATAGCTTTGAATGGGAGGTACCTGAAAAGTATCATCCAAGTGTTTGGCAAGACGCTTGAAGCAATATGGCCGATATTTTGAAATATCACCCTTAGAATGAATGGCCGGTGGAGTCCATCGCCCTTAGGCTTATTTTATTTCTTGGTACGCAAGCTTTACCAAGAAACAGGGGGGCATGTGTTGGAGCCCAAAAGTGGTAGCAATGCCGACCAGGCTGATCGATCTCGAGCAATCGGAGGAGTCGGCGCGGTTGCTGGCGCGGTCGGCACGATCGCAAGCATGGTCGGGGCGATCGTTGGCGCGGTTGGCGCGATCCCTGGCACGGTCAGGGCGGTCGCTAGCAGTCGGGCGGTCATGGTCGGTCGCTGGCGCGGTCAGGTCGGCCGTTGGCGTGGCCGGCGCGGTCGCCGGCACGGTCAGGGTGGTCGCCAGCACGGTCGTGGTCGCTGTTGCGGTCGGGCGGTCGCCGACATGGTCGACACGGTTGCAAGTGCGGTCGGGCAGTCGCAGGCGCGGGCGGCGTGGACATCGGCACAGTTGGACGGTCCCTGGCACGATCGGCGCGGTCGCTGGCGCGGTCGGCTCGGTTAGAGGAGTCCCAGGTGGGCCCGGTGCAATCCCTGGCGCAGGCGTGTACGTCGTCGAAGTCCCGGGTAGGAACGCATCCTCGTGAGCTATGGCCCCGCACGTGTCAAACCAAGAGTCTGAGATAAATCTTAGAGTCTTGGCTGAATTGGAGTTGAAATGGGACTTCCTTACGGGAAAAAGACTTCCCACCCTATAAATATAAAAGGGTCCTGGCCGATTGAGAAGCATCACCCAATCGACAAACACTTTTATCTATCTTTTTATCTCCAAACCCTAGCTTTTCCAACCCCCTTGCTTTCCTCCTGCGTCCAGGCGGCGTTTGAGAACATTCTAAGTGGCCTGACCGGTCTCAGAGCAATCCTAGGCTCGCCATCTCCGATGGGGTCCCTCCTGAGGTGGTGAACATAGGCTTTCACAGTGCCTCTGCGAGGACCGGCCTGACTGGACCTCTGACCGGTCCAACCGGCCAAGTGCAGAAGCCCCGACGAGGTGATCTTCTGATTTACGCACCAACTAGCGCACTCATGTGTTGGCCAGAAAAAGCACCAACACCTACAAGATAAGCTTCTGCCCGTGGAGCCTCAGTCTCGGATCAAAGCGGCCGCCTTCCCTTTCCACATGCGTCTACTTCACACATGTAAAGATTCAATGAAAAAGGAACCAGGTAATGAGAGAGATCTGTAGAGAAAAGGAACACGAACAGAAGTACAGAAGAACTCGTTGATGCTCTAGTTTGCACTTTACAATCTCTCCTACCAGATAAATGTTTCCTCCTAGAGCTGCCCTTGCCGCCTCCGAGTAGTCCGGCCAACCTACACTGGTAGAAAACTCGGTATTAGTCCCGGTTGGTAAGGTGAAAATCTCCTGAAAACCAATCTAGGATAACACAATCAAGAAAAAAGGAGGTGCCTTTTGTTCCGGATTCCTAAACCGGTAGTCCCGGTTGGTATGCCACGCCAGGCGCGGGACAGGCCCTCTTTTATCCTGGTTAGTAATACCAACTGGGATAAATGGTTTTGCAAAAAAAATGCAAAAAAAAAATTAAATCCCCGGGGGTTCTTAGGGAGGCCCCCACAAGTCACACAAGTCACGCGATTTTCACACGAAATATGCGCGTGCGCGGTCCGTGGGATTCGAACCCATGACCTCAAGCCTCGCGTGTAACTTCCTTGCCATCCCACCTACACACCACATCTAACTACATATGGGATGCAATCCTTTTGTACTAAATCTTGGGGGACCCTTTTATCTCGGTTTGTAATACCAACCGGGATAGAAGACCCTCTTTTATCCCGATTGGTATTACAAACCGAGATAAAAAGTTTCGAGAGATTTAGTTCTTTTTTTAGCCACCCGTGGGGGACTCTTTTATCCCGGTTTGAAACACTAATCAGGATTAAAAACCTCCTTTTATCCCGGTTGGTATTACAAACTGGGATAGAAAGGGTTCGAGGGCTTTAATTCTTTTTTAGCCACCCGTGGGGGACCCTTTTATCCCGGTTGGTGTTTCCAACCGGGATAAAAGACCCCATTCTCACCCGGTTGGTGTCGCGAGCTTTAGTCCCAGGTGGTAACACCAACCGGGATTAAAAAAGTGACCTTTAGTCCCGGTTGGTTTTACCACCCGGGACTAAAAGGTCCCTCGTGGGTGGCTGATTTTTGACCCGGGATTAAGGGGAGTCTTTTGTCCCGATTGATATTTGACCCGGGACTAGAGCATCTTTTATCCCGGATCAACTTTAAATCGGGATAAAAGGGGGTGCATGGAAAGTGAGTTCTCTACCCAGGTTCTCAGGTTGCAATGAACCTTTGCTTCAGGCAGGAGAGATGGGAGCTTCTGGAGTTGGATGATGAGAGGCTGAGAGTGACGGGATGGTGAAGAGAAAGAGGCTAAGGTTCAAGCTAACTGTGGCTGGACTACGTTCATAGACCAAGGCCTCATGCTTCTGGCTGCAAGTGTTCGTGATATAAAATTGCAGAGATTGCACTTTTTTTTTCTTTGCCAAATATTTTTATCATGGTTACGCTTTATCAAACAAGTAACAAAATACCATACAAAGATCATAGTTATACTTCATCATCATAATTTATGAGGTACAAGCATAAATTAAATAATTTGCAGATAACATAATAGACAACTCATTGTATCAACGGTCTATTTGTTGTCTGCGTGTGACGTGGCAAGTACTTGCAGACAACTGCCATCTAAACCATTGTACGTGCCCTAAGTAGTATTGCTGACTTTGAAATAAATTCTTTGTACCTCTTATTATTAATATATGATGTTTTGGATAAACAAAATAAGTATTAATGGCACCCTAGAGATTGGACAGATCTTGAGATTGTCTTCTTTCTCTGATTATTAATATATGATATTTTGGATAAACAAAATGAGTATTAATGGAGTGCCAAATCTATATCTATATCTATTTATATCTATACTATACAGAAGGAGAGAATTGATGTCAATTGTCACCCAGATCTAAATCTCCTTACCAAAGGGTCCACTTGACAGACCAAAGGTGTGATGAAAGAGGCTCCGGACTGAAAAAACTCGACGCTAGAAAATCATTGTTTATTTTTTGACATGACAAAGCTCATGAATACTGATGGTTTAATTTTTAACGTTATGACCTGATACTTCCTAGGATATATGTCACGCATGGTTAAGATTTGAAGAGGAGCATGGCACCTTGGATGATTTCGACATTGCTGTAAATAAGGTATGCTGCTGGGTGCCAATGTTTCTCTGTTCATTTGGCTTCCTCCTGAATGTGAATTGGAATTATTTTTTTTCTGGGGAACAAAAAAGTTGGCTTTTAATGTGCAATTCATGCTCCTTCAACTTTTTTAGTTATGATGCTGATCATTACCATTGGTTCTGTTTTTTCCGAAGTAAACAGCTAGGTGGTTTCTGACTGACTTCTGTGTTTTCACACCATAATTGTACATTGTCCTTACTTTTTTGACTTGTTGGTGCTATTGAATTCTAGCAGCACAATCTCATTTCTTAATTTTTCTTCCCTGACCTGTTGGTGCCATTGTTATAGCCAAAACTATATCAGTTTGCTTAGATTGGTAAATTTAGACCTGGCAAATTAAATTATGTTTTGGCCTTCATGCTTGTCTATTTCCTCGAGAAGTTTTACCATTTGGGCACAATGGGCAACTAATATGTGTTTGATTGTACAAAAAAATTCAATATCTATATTTCTACTGCATTTACCTAAATAGCTGTTGGAATTTTCCTGTCCTTGTAAGCAGGTTGGTTTTCATTACGTGTGGTGTAAAATATGTGATTGTTGTGTAGATCATTAACAACAGAAAATTATTTGTTCCATGAGAAAGAAGTAGTTGATGGATCGTGGTATTAGTAGTTTTGGTTATTAGCTCAAACAAATTGTTTTAGACTGGCTGAATAATTTGTGCTCTTCATTTGCAGGCTCCTGTTGCACCAACAAGCAGATCGAAAAGATGGTGGGAGAGGCCGCTAGGCTCTCTAAGGTGTTCTGTGATTGAAGCTGGCCAATTTTTGCGTTTCTTGATACCCACTATCCAGATAAGCCGGAACCGCCATATCCCCCTCATTGTATCATTGGTACTGGGGAGGAGAATTTTGTTCCAGGTAGGTGCTAAATTGAAACCAGCTTTTATATTTTGGAAGTGTTCGCCTATCTTTTATGCTTAGTTCTATTTCCTATGAGTAAGATCTTCTGTTAATGATTTACACTTACAGTACATGAGAAGGACAATGAAATATGATCAATGTTCTGTGTTTGACAAATTTCAGTTTGCAATATGTAGATTTGGAGTGGTTGGAAAAGGAGCCAAATGTGACTGTAAGGAGGAAAAGTTGTATTGATGGGTACATCAGCTGCATATAGAAGGATGGGTCCAGTATTTTTGCTGACTGGGTTGGAAAATATCAGATCAAAACTTTGAGTTGTGTCCGACTACAGAAGGATTTTAGAAATAGATCCTATCCTATATATCAACTCTAGATGTTGATTTTAACCATGGTTATTTGGAAGGCCGACTGGGAAGCTGAAGTAACTGGAAAGTTGGAAAGGGCGAGATTGATATGCAAGGAAATCTCGAGATGGAGAGAGAAAGGTAAGGAGAGAGTCAGAGGTGGAAATAAAGATAGGGAGACACTACAAGAAATCTATTAATCAATGACGGATTCTTCATGACGGATTCAGAAAATGAGGGAGATCTAACCAATTTTTGTCGTGTTTGTCGTGTTTTAATTCGGAAAAATAAAAAAGATGCGCAAATGGGAGATCTAACCATTGTCTTCGAGTGGAGACTAGCGCGTCTTACCACTGCGCTGCGTCCTCATAAATGAGGGAGTTTGGTATTACGTTTTTTATACATTAATTTCATCGTGTCTTAATTCGGAAAATACAAAAGATACACAAAGTGGGGAATCGAACCGGGTCTTAGAAACCATACTCGAGCAACTTACCATTGCGCTACGCCCTTCTTAGCGAACCGTTGGGTAACGCATATATTTTTTATACAGACTAGCAGAAATGCCCCTGCGTTGCTACGGGTCATTACTTGCTCTCACGTTATTTTACGTTTGTTCATACTATGTTAGCTTCGCTTCATAATATGTGGTAGACAATTCATCAAAGATGAGTGGCAGAAAAGACCATTACTCCATCACCATTATGAAGGAAACAACAATTACCACCCAAATATGAAACTTATAGGAAGATATCATCACCATTATGAAGGAAACAACAATTACCACCCAAATATGAAACTTATAGGAAGATATCAGCAAATACTACATATCAAACAACAGTGACATCATCAGTAATACTGAATGCCTTAACAGATATCTAAGTGCACAGCACACGCATCAACTACAGTAGAAGTCGTGGCAGGGCACAAGTGCAGTAAAGCACAGTCATCCATCCATCGACCACCGTCTGCTTTCTCCATTTTTTCCCCGACGTGGCGACAACCAAGCCTACCCAAGGATAAGGATAATAGACAGCCCAATAGGGCATTCAGTAGTCCCTAAAGGCCGACAGCTCAATACCAAACTCTCGATCCTTACATTGCTCCTAGCCAGAAAGTCGTATAATCACAGGCTACGTTTTATGCTGCCTTGGCTTATCTTATATCTACCTTACAGGGCAAACTCATGGCATGTTGACTCGCTCCTCTTCTTGTTTCACCACGCCCATGGCCGCAAGAACCCAACGCGAGCATGCAAGGGGAAGCTCCCTCCCGAGCCACCGGTGCTAGTCTTCGTCACCAAGTTCTTGGTGCTCCGGCGATCGATCTTTGACCATGGCCCGCTCCTCCGGGAGCTGCACGCGCACCACAGCCCCGTCATCTCCATCCGCCTCTTCCGCATCGCACGTTGGTCTTCGTTGCCGACCGCCGGCTACCTCGTAATCCTGTAACTTCCTTGGGCGGTCAGCCTACAGCTTCCTATCAACATAGCTTAGAACATTCCTGCACAAATCTACTGCCTTATAACTTTGCTTCCTTTCCTTCTCTTCAGCATAAGCAATAATAATATAACCTACAAGACCTCCTGTGCAAAATGTAACTGCTGTATAATATTAACACGGATGTGGGCACTGCAAGAACCTCCGCAGCGAAACTGTTCGCAACATTGCAGCACCAGTACGGTTCCCCTGGAGATCAAGATGTCCCCGTACGGTTCCAGCTGAGTAACCTTGATGTAATCTAAAGTTGCCAAAACTGCAGAACAAACATTCCTCAGTAAATAATATGTTCCATTCTAGCAATACAGTAAAATTGAATGAGTGCTATGATAAACTTCCAATTAGCCATTCCCCGTGTAGAACATTTCAAGCAAACTCAGTAAGCACAAGTTATCTGGCCGGCATAGTGTAGGATAGTGTTTGACGCAAAATCCTGGTGGTGGTGGACCCTGCATCAGCACATGAGGACCTGGGAGATCTGCTTAACTCCAGTACAGAATCCAAATCGGCGCGCATGGTGTGCGCGGGCGTGCCAGTCAGTTTGACCATTCAACTGACAAGGAGATGATAGTTATTGTGAAGTCCGAGGCAACCGGCCGATCAGGCCGATATAATCTTGGCACAGTAGCGATAATGGTGCAACAAAATAAATCATGACAAATATATCGGCTGTGAAGCCGATTCCAGTACCTTGATGAATGTGAGTGATTCATCGGCCATCCAGCCGATTTAATATAATTTACAATAACCATCGGCCATACGGCCGATAGAAAACACGATGCTGTTGAGTTGTTGCTCCACCATAGCTAGAGCCACAAGCCGATGAGATCTAAGCTAACGTCACCACCAATACTTCTAGGTGAAACCACAGCGATGCGCCCGGTAGTTGCAGTCTAGAAATATTTAGCAGGACATTAATCTGAACCCCGCTAGCCGATGAATCCAATCATAACGGAACTTACTCCCAACAACACTCGAAGGATGGCCAAGATCAAGATGCAACAGGCTATTAAAAATAGATCTATCGTCTATTCCGACAGAATTAATAATAATTAATATGTCGTAAACGGCAAGACGATAGAACAGATAAATATCAGCCGATGCAAGCTTAATCAAGGCAGGATAACTGGTGAATACCGTAGATCGAGACAGAAGCGATGCGCCATAAGTCACAGATCCAAGATACTCGATAACTGGTAGATGAAACTAGACGAAACCACAGCGATGCGCCGGGTGGTTAAAGCCTAGAACACCTGGTGACGGAACTTGCAGCTCGCCGGAGATCGAGGTCGATGCAGCCCAGCTTGCTAGAAGGAACTCGTCGAGAAGCTACATTACTCCTACTCCTAATGCAATGGCGTGAAGCCGAAAAGGTAAATAGAAGATAGATGCGTTGTATATTGATCGTGTGATGATTCTTTACAATGGCCACGTCCCTTTATATTTATAGGGCGGACGTTACATAATTGGCATCTAACCACGCACAAGGCAAGTCACGTACACAATCTTTTCTAATAAAAAACTCTATATCTAACTAACCCAACTCTATCTCTAAAATATTTTATTCTATGAAACAAACTCCCGTACAACCTCCCGTACATGCACAGATCGGCATGCATAATTATTCTAGAAGCCTCCCACGCATGGCATGCAAAGTGCACCAGAATCCATGTTGTATATTCTAATCATTTTTATCCATACGTGCTGGCCTTTCCTTTATATTATCCTTGCCTCTCCTTGCCGATCAATCCAATGAAGCCGATTTGGACTCCGTGCCCATGTGCATGCATGCTTGCTTCTTATTGTTGTACGTGACTCCGATTATCTCGTACTCTGAATTTATAGGATTGGTCAAAATCCGGTGTCAATACAGGCCCCCCAGTTTCGGAGTATGAATGCTTCATGTTCCGAAACTAATTATAGAAGTCTGATACTTGTCTTCAAAGAAAGGGTGCCGAATTTTGTGGCATATATCAGCTGAGTAACCTTGATGTAACTTATGCTTGCATAGCGTCCAAAGTGTAAAGCCAAACTAATTACAAAAACATTGAATAGGCATTAAGCCAACAATGGTAGCATAACTTTTAAAAATCATGTCAGTGCAACCACTATTTACTCGATCAACCACACTATTTGTTTTCTGGTATAAGCAAAATAGAGGAATAAATACCAGTCATTTGATAGAATAGTCGAGCTGCCCTGGCTGTGGTCATCCCTGAAGCTAGCAGATTTAGTGACTCAGATTGCTGTCCACCTGGGGTATCAAAATGTAGTTTGAGGTGCCTGCATGAATATGGCTCTAGCATCAGACAATGTATGCGCATCTGTTGTACTTCACTTCAACAAACTTAAGTTACCCAAGCTACTTACGACTGGATTGATTCTGTGACCTTGTCGATAGGATCAGAGCACTTCTCATATGGGGTTTGAGTCGGTTCGGTTTCTTCCAGAAAGTCTGAAACGAATGTTAACTGTTTAATTCTATGTTGGTTCAAACAGTTTCACGTGCTCGAGAAAATAGTTTCACATGTTTATATATAACAGAGCGAATAAAGGAAAGAAACACAACCAACCAGGAGTTGGCCCAAAATCTGAAAGCCTTCTCATCTTGAAGTCCCTGACTTCTTGCTCCAATGGAAAGTCTTCATCAACTGGATCAAGATTCCCCAAGCTTCTTCCAGAGGAATGTTGCCTCCTCTTGGACCTGCTCAAGAACCATGGCATGGCGACTATAAGAACCTAACCAATACAACGAAGGACCTAAGGGAGCTAGATATTTTCTATTTGCCTGACACTTCATCAAGAAGATTCTACATTTCAGTTTCTACACTTACAAGCATATACAAAAGGAGCTTCTGTTGAGATCATGAAAGCATTCTTTAAATAGCCAAGTCTTTCGGTACCAAAAGATCACATAACCATAGTTCAGAGTACTAATATAGGTGACATGCTATTACTATTAGTCAACAGTCACCTTGCACTTCTGATGATGGCTCCCTCACATCGACGCAGCCAATGTAGATGTCATCCAGATCAAGCTTCTTCGCCTGGGTACTTTGTACCCAGTACCATCCCATACTTTGTACTCGTTGCAAAGTTCCAATTCATCTGAAGATAAAAGTACCACATGGCTCCTAGCGTCTAATGATGTGACTGACCTGCCAAAAGTTGCAGAAGTAGTTGGAGACTGGTGTTAACTGATGGTGCTAACATTGGACCCAGTACCATCCCTGGATTGAGCACAGCCATTGCAATCCCTCCTTCCCAGCGAAGTCCAATACGCTATACTAAAACTGCAGGCTCAAGGAATAAAGTCAGCACAGGCCTCAACCACAACCATAACACAGATCAGAATACAGGAGCTAGTTTTAATCTGTACCTGAACTTTCTTGAGGAGCTCGACGACGGCACAGCAGTCCTTGTCTACGACCTTGTCCGCGGGCCAGTTGGGGTTCGGTACCATGGCCGCCTGCGACGACATCAGGATGACGCGGCCGACCCCGCAAATCTTTTCACGGCGCGCAGGACGTTGAGCGTGCCCTTCACCACCGGTTCCAGGAGCTCGTTCTGCAACAGCAGAATCATCAGAAATCTAATCCAAGGATTACCTACTCGAGCAATGGGATAGATACTGGACTGTGATTTGCATCGATGGGGTGATTAATTATTCAGAAGGAAGAATTGCCTCTGGGTCCCTCTGCTTGCACAAGTATGAACGGGGATGCTAGGTGGAAGACGCCGCGTGCCCTTAACCGTCGGCCGGCCGGAAGCAGGATCCAGAAAGGTCCATCTGGAATAGCCGGAGACGCGTGTCCGCGCCACGCAAGGCCTGCAAAGTGCTTCGCGTCTCGGCCTCATCCTCTGAAAAGGGGAGGAAACAAATCCGTCACGAGAATCTTGACGAGGAGCAGTCGGCGCCACTCCTGCTCCACGGCCTCCCCGCTCCCGATGCGGGGGCTCCCCATCCTACGCCGCCGCTTCCGCCGCCCGCTCACTACCGCCGTCCACGCCGTCAAGCAGGACGCGGCCGTCTAGATGCCCCCCCCCCCGCTTGTCTCCGCAGTCGGTGCGGCCACCGCCCGTCTCCACGGAAGACGCAACCGTCTGGATGCCCGCGCCCGTCTCCGCGGTCGGTGCGGCCACCGCCCGTCTCCGCGGAAGGGAATAGGATTGCGGGTTGATTACCGAAAACTTGAGCTGTCGCCGCCACCCTCCCTTCCGCGCCTCCGTCATCCACCTCCGCCTCGAGCACATCTCCACAACCTTCTGCGCCGCGACAACAGCTTCCCCCAAAGATTTTGCCGAATCCATCACTTAGTCCAATCCCTCACTCTTCCGTTCCTCGGGTGACATTACCCGCATCCGCATCTCAGGTTTTAAGCCCGCAATTTTGGTTGTAAATTGGCGAGGTGGGATTATACCTGGTGGGTCGTCGTTCTCCTCCGTTCTACTCGCTGGACTGGGGGCGGAGCGGAGATCCGCTCATCTGGACTTGGACTGCTTCTAGGTAAGCGACCCTACCTCGGCTTGGGCCTCAGCTTGGGTGCCCCATGTCGCCTGTCGAGTCCGCCGCCGCCGGCGCAGACCAGGTCGGCGAGGGGGCGGTCATGCCGCACGAGCACGTCGGCGAGGGGGCGGTCGTGCCGTACGAGGATGGTGTTGGAGGCGGGAGGAGGGCGGCGGAGGTGGGAGAAGGGCGGCGGAGGGAGGGTGGGGGATGACGAACCAAGACTCCGACGGTGGTGACCGTCCCCACTCTGAAAGGAGAGGCTTTTCTCATTTAACCCCCTCTCTTCCCTTCGTTTTCCATCCGAGCTCCCCTCTCTTCAAAATTGGACTACGGGTTGATTACTGAAAACTTGAGGGGGTTTTTTGCAAAATGACCACGACGTACGAAAAGTCTGGCAGAGACGTTACTTGCTTTAATAATAGGTAAAGATTCGTAAGGTGGCCATGTAATGAAGAACATATGTGTGATCCATCTTTTTCTTTTTAATCCGAAATTAAAATTTGTAATTGGTATTTATCCCTCGTAAGAACTCCAACTTTGATGGTTGTTTTTTTAAAATTTTTCTAAAATCATGATCTTTCCTGTAATGGCGTTTGTTTGTATATTAATTGCTATTTATTGATTTTTTTCATATGACATATTTTCTTCCAACTAAATAGATAATAGAAAAAATATGTTTTTGCATAACAATTGCTAATGTAACTTGATATTTTCCAATGTTATGCTCAACATAAGGTCGTATCCAAATTTGAGCTGCATACGAGTTCGAACATGTTATGAGATATTCAAATCTCAAAGTTTGACTTGAATTATAAGGAACTATGTGAGAGGTGTATAATTTTGCGAACAATGTATAGTCCCATTTTATTAAAATCATTTATTTTTTATGGCAAACTTAAGCACCAATTTTGCCACTTCAATTTGTAGAATTTTATGACCAAATTTAGATATTATTGTAATTATTATTTGGTAATTTGATGATATAAGTTTGAACTGCCCCAACAAGACAATTGAATTTTTCATCTATCTCCAGGAAATGAGCTAGAGTAGAACATAAGAGCCGAGAAATGATTTTTGTGCAATTTTTTTATATCTTATTAGATGCACATATAGTTCAATTTGAAATTAATTTCGATAACCATGTAGAAATTTATTTAATATTTAGAAAATAGTAAATCAGTTTCAAAACTATTGGAACTTCTACCAAACAACTTATACGTGGTCTACAAAATATAAAAAATATATTGGTGTATATAAGATAATTATTTTTATGTGTTACGGTGCAAAAAATGAAAAACAAGAAAAACGTTAAGTAGAGTAGAAATGAAACAAGGTCTATTTCAGCCAAATAGCCCAACTATTTCTGCCCGTCCATTGCAGATTCGATGACTCTGATCGCGCCCCAACGGTATAAAATAAAGCTCATCGGAAACCTAGCACGTTCACTTCCGCCTACTTTCATCCCACTAGTAGAGAATTGGCTTTCGATCCGCCCCCTTTTGTCCCGGTTTAAAGTTGGCCCGGGACAAAAGGGGGTGCGCCACGGTAGGCAAAATTGGAGGGGAGCTTTACTCCCGGTTGGTAATTGCAACCGGGACTAAAGGCCCCCCTTTAGTCCCAGTTGCAACGGCTAGCTGGGGGGCGTCGGTGGCGGGACCCTTTTATCCCGGTTGGAGCCACCAACCGGGATAAAAAGGTTAGTCCCGGTTGGTTCCTCCCGGTTGGAGGATTCAACCGGGACTAAACTTCCAACCGGGACAAAAGGTGTTCCTTTTTGTCTCGGTTGGAGTTTTTAACCGGGATAAAAACTCATCCCCATTATATACGGCCAAGACAGAGGACTTTCTTCCTCCTCCAGCCCGAGCCAGTCCAGCACATTGACAGAGAGAGCTGAGCTTCACCTACTCTCCAGTGGTGCCGAAGCAAGCAAGGAAGGTGCTGCCCGAAGTTTTTTCCCTCATTTTCGTGGGAATTTCACTCGGCCAACACAAGTGTTGCAAAGGTTTGCTACTTCATCCTCGTGTTATGCTTTGATTTATGCTTTGGAGATGGAAAGATTATTTTCTACAATGTGATGATGAAGTAGAAAAATGGAGAGGTATTTTGAGCTAGAATGTGAGGGAGATTGATGTGTCATATATAGTATGCATTATTGCAGTGGTTTAAAAATGATGCTACCTTGTCTAGACGGTTTATCTTATCAAATTCAATATGGTTTTTTAAATCCATACTTGTTGAACTTGCATACCGTGTTCATTTCGGCGAGAATGTTCTCCGCCGAGCAGCAACGTATGTCAAGAAGGAGATTCGATTCTACGAGAAAGAGTGGATACGGACATCGTGACCGTGTCCCCTTTTCCGTAGCATCTAACCTCTTTCATGACGAAGTGCGGTGCCGCCCAGCTGAGGACATCCTCGCGAAATGAACACGGTCTTCAAGTTCAACAACTTCTGTAGTGGTAAGGAAAGAATTTTTGTACATAGATGACTTCTGCTACTTGTTGAACTTGCATACCGTGTTCATTTCTGCTAGGATGTTCTCCGCCGAGTAGCAACGTATGTTAAGAAGGAGGTTCGATTCTACGAGAAAGAGTGGATACGGACATCGTGACCATGTCCCCTTTTCCGTAGCATCTAACCTCTTTCATGACGAAGTGCGGTGCCGCCCAGCTGAGGACATCCTCGCGAAATGATCACGGTCTTCAAGTTCAACAACTTCTGTAGTGGTAAGGAAAGAATTTTTGTACATAGATGACTTCTGCTACTTGTTGAACTTGCATACCGTGTTCGCCTCGGCGAGGATGTTCTCCGCCGAGCAGCAACGTATGTCAAGAAGGAGGTTCGATTCTACGAGAAAGAGTGGATACGGACATCGTGACCGTGTCCCCTTTTCCGTAGCATCTAATCTCTTTCATGACGAAGTGCGGTGCCGCCCAGTTGAGGACATCCTCGCGAGATGATCACGGTCTTCAAGTTGAACAACTTATGCAGTGTTAAGATAATAATTTTTGTACATAAATGGCTTCTGCTACTGGAGGAAGTGGCGATGGTGGGGGCGATCGTGGTTCCTATTATGGCAAGGTTCCAATCATAGTTGGCCCTCAGCATAAGCCGAAGAAAAAGAGCGCGCTGGAAAAAGCAATGCTTCGTTATTTGCAGCAACGTCATGAAGAAGCTGTTGCCGCGGGTCAGGAACCTCCTTTTGGTGGTCGTTATGCTCCACCCTCAGTCCCGGGTGTTTCACGTCCACTTAGTACTACCGTTTCAGGCGGTACAAATAAATCTAAGGATGAGGTTGGGTCAGCGGAACCTTCGTCTTCACCGTCCAAGGATGCTTAAAGTCCTCCTTGATAATAACCAGTGGATGGCTTGTTGTATTGTATCATGTTGTTTGGGACTTTAATTTAAATATGTGTATTTGGATCTTCATGTTGTTGTATTGTACCATGTTGTTTGGATCTTTAATCGATTTTCACGCGTAATCCATTGTCAAGTGTAATCCATTTTCATGCGTAATACGATGCAGATGGACCGGCAATGGATGTATAATGCAGACAGGCGGAGCAAGGCGTTTATTGATGGCTTGCATTATTTTCTCGAAGTGGCAAAAGCGAACAAGCCAGAGAATGGGTTCGTATGTTGTCCATGCTTCCAATGCAATAACAGGAAGGAGTATTCAAAGGATTCCTGGGGGATTATTCACAGCCACTTGTTTAAATACGGTTTCATGCCTAACTATTTGGTTTGGACCAAGCACGGTGAACTAGGGGTTGTAATGGAAGATGGCGAGGAGGAGGAGGAAGATGACACCATTCCGGACTGGGTTGCAGGCCAAGCTTTTGCAGGTACTACAATGGGCGAGGCTGATGAAGATGAGTTTGCAGAAAATGACCCTACTGATGACCTTGGTCAGGTGATACGAGATGCATACAGAGATTGCGAAACTGAGAAGGAAGCAGCAAAGTTGCAGCGCATGATAGATGATCACCAAAAATTGTTGTACCCAGGTTGCCAGCAGGGCCATAAAAAACTAGGTACGACACTAGAATTTGTGCAATGGAAGGCAAAAAATGGTGTGTCCGATAAGGCATTTCAGGGGATGTTGAACATTGTTAAGAAGATTCTCCCCGAGAATAATGAATTACCGTCCACAACATATGAAGCTAAACAAATTATTTGCCCTCTCGGATTGGATGTTCAGAAGATACACGCATGCCCTAATGACTGTATCCTCTATCGTGGTGATGAATACGAGAAATTGGATGCTTGTCCCGTCTGCGAAGCCCTGCGGTATAAGATCAGGCGAGATGATCCTGGTGATGTCGAGGGGCAGTCTCCCAAGAAGAGAGTTCCCGCGAAGGTGATGTGGTATTTCCCTATAATACCACGTTTGAAGCGCTTGTTCAGGAACAAGGCGAATGCTAAGTTGATGCGATGGCACAAAGAAGACCGTAAGGAAGATGAGATGCTGAGACACCCCGCAGATGGGGCACAGTGGAGATCAATTGATAGAACATTCCCAGACTTTGAAAGTGAAGCAAGGAACATAAGGTTTGGTTTAAGCACTGATGGATTCAATCCATTCGGTGAGTTGAGTAGTGGCCATAGTACTTGGTCTGTGACCCTTTGTGTGTTCAACCTTCCTCCTTGGCTGTGCATGAAGCGGAAGTTCATTATGATGCCGGCGCTTATCCAAGGCCCAAAACAACCCGGCAACAACATTGACGTGTACCTAAGGCCGTTGGTTGATGACCTTTTATAGCTCTGGAAGGAAGAAGGTGTACGTGTGTGGGATGAGGATAGACAAGAGATCTTTAATCTACGAGCACTATTGTTCGTAACCATCAACAATTGGACTGCATTGAGTAACCTTTCAGGACAGATAAATAAGGGATATCGGGCATGCACCCACTGTTTAGACGACACAGACAGCATGTACTTGAAGCACTGTAAGAAGGTCATCTATATGGGTCATCGTCGATTTCTCCCTACTCACCACCAGCTGAGAAAGAGCGGGATGCATTTCAAAGGGGCGCCAGACCATCGTAAAAAACCTGCACACCGTAATGGAAAGCGTGTGTTCGAGATGATGAAGGATGTATATGTAGTCTTCGGAAAGGGACTTGGTAGCCAACCTGTTCCGAACGACGATAACGGACATGCACCCATGTGGAAGAAAAAGTCAATATTTTGGGAGCTACCTTATTGGGAAATCCTAGAGGTTCGCAACGCAATAGACGTGATGCACCTGACGAAGAATCTTTGCGTGAACGTGCTAGGCTTCATGGGTGTTTATGGAACCTCAAAAGATACATTGGAAGCACGACAGGACCTGAAAGCCATGGGGCAACGAGATGACCTACATCCGGAAAAGAGAGATAATGGATAGCACTACTTACGTCCTGCCAGTTACACTCTCAGCAAGGAAGAGAAGGATAGCATGTTTGAATGCTTGAATAGTATGAAGGTCCCGTCTGGGTACTCCTCGAATATAAAGGAAATAATAAATATGAAACAAAAGAAGTTTACAAATCTCAAGGCTCATGACTACCACATGTTGATGACCCAGTTGCTTCCGGTTGCACTGAGGGGTGTTCTACCAGAAAATGTCTGGTTGCCGCTCGTAAAGCTATGCGCGTTTCTCAATGCGATTTCGCAGAAGGCAATCGATCCATCCAAGCTATCAAAGCTACAGAACGATGTGGTGCAATGTCTTGTCAGTTTTGAGTTGTTATTTCCACCATCCTTCTTCAATATTATGACGCTCTTACTGGTTCACCTAGTAAAAGAGATTGGTATTCTCGGACCTGTATACCTGCACAATATGTGGCCTTTCGAGAGGTTCATGGCAGTCCTAAAAAACTATGTTCTTAATCGTGCCCGTCCAGAAGGAAGCATCGCCAAGGGATATGGAACAGAGGAGGTGATCGAGTTTTGTGTTGATTTTATTGATTCAATTGACTCTATTGGGGTTCCAACTTCACGCCACGAGGGGAGGCTCCGAGGAATGGGCACCCTTGGAAGGAAATCAAGTTTGAACAATGATACTGATTTGTTCGACAAGGCACACTACACTGTTCTACAACAGTCATCCTTTGTGTCTCCGTATATCGAGCAGCACAGGCAGATGGTAGCTTCAAAAAACCCGACCAAATCCGATGCTTGGCTTACCCATCATCACATGGAAACTTTTCCCTCCTGGTTGCGCCAACAACTTATGGGTAACTCTGAGATTCACCCACAGCTTGCCTGGTTAGCTAGGAGACCTGCTACCACAATCGTCAAATTCCAAGGCTATGAGATAAATGGTTACACATTTTACACGAGAGCACAGGACCAGAAAAGCACGAACCAGAATAGTGGTGTCCGCATAGATGCCATGGATAGAAATAATAGCAAGGAGTCGTATTATGGTTTCATACAGGAGATATGGGAACTCGAATACGGACCGCTGTACATCCCTCTATTTCTTTGCAATTGGGTGAAGCTAACTGCCGTCACCAAAGATCAGTACGGAATGACAATAGTAGATCTGAGCAAGACTGGATACAGTGATGACCCATTCGTACTTGCCAATGATATGCATCAGGTGTTCTATGTGAAGGACATGTGCAGCAAACCCAAGAGGAATCCAGAAGAGACATGGGAGCCAAAGTGCCACATAGTTCTTCCAGGTAAAAGAAAAATCGTGGGAGTCGAGAATAAAACAGACCAATCAGATGATTATGATCAGTTTGATGGCATGCCTCCATTCGCCGTTGAAGTTGATCCAAGCATCCTGCTATCCAAAGAAGAGACTCCGTACTTACGCCGCGATCATGATCAAGGAACTTTCGTGAAGAAGAAATTTTACAACGTTGTATTGTAATGCGTTAAATGTACATGACCTTTGTGTATTAATTGATACAATTTAATTTGTAATTTACCCTATGTATGATTTCATGTGTTATTAAATTTGTTAGGTGAAGATTTTTTAGATAAACATGAACATTGTTAACCACATACTAATATGGATTTTTCTGCGCATTGAAATAATTTAATTGAATATTTTCTTGATCACAGCAATGCAGTAAAATAAATATTTTACAGGCTAAATGAACTGGTATAGAATTAATGATTAATTCATACTTATTGTCAATTTACTCGTTAATTAAATATATTTTTGCATGTACAAAATCTGTGAAGGTTTTGTTTTTCATCCTGAAATGCAGTGAAAAGATAAAATAAAATCCATTTCCAAAAAACAGGCGGGAGAAGAAAAATAGGAAAAAAGACCTTTTGTCTCGGGTGCTAACAGCAACCGGGGCAAAAGGCCCCCCTTTTATCCCGGTTGCAAACGGCAACCGGGATAAAAGGGTACGTTTCGTCTCCCGCCCGAACGTACCCTTTTATCCCGGGTCCCGTCACCAACCGGGATAAAAGGGGGGGGGTTATAACGCTGTTAGGTGACGGGACCCGAGACAAAAGGCTACGCTCCCAGCCTCACCTGGCAGGGGGCTCCCTTTTATCCCGGGTTCCGTCAGTAACCGTGAATAAAAGGGACGCGCCATCATCACCGCTCATTGCATAGACCGACGATAAACTA
>NC_028455.1:24383553-24492961 GCF_000263155.2 Setaria italica | reverse complement strand
AACACCCCCCCATAAAACCCTGGTTCGAAAAAGGCACCCGGGACAAAAGACCCTTTTGTCCCGGGTGCCATTACGAACCGGGATAAAAGAGGGGGGTTAAAAGGCACTGTACTCCCTTCTACCCCCCGCCAGTTACGCACTTAGCCAAATTTTCGCCAAGTCCCGCGCGTTCTCCGCCGTCGCCGCCCGTCCGCCTCCCTCGCCGGACGCCGCCGTCGTCGTCCCCCATTGCACCGTCGACGTCCCCCATTGCGCCGTCGTCGTCCCCCGGCCGGCCCGCCTCGATCCCCTCCTCGTCCGTTGACGCGCCCGGCCCCCGGCCACCTCGTCGCCTCCGGCCACCGGCTCCACATCCTCGTCGCCGGCTCCATCCTCGTCGCCCCTCGTCGCCGTCTCGTCGCCGTCCCGCCTACGCCGCCGTCGTCGTCGTCGCCTCGGCCGCCGTTGTCCTCGTCGCCTCGGCCGCTGCCGTCCTCGCCGCCCCGGCCGCCGCCGTCCCGCCGCTCGGCCGCCGCCGTCCCGCCGCCCTGGCCCCCGCCGTCCCGCCGACCCGGCCCCCGCCGTCCCGCCGACCCGGCCGCCGCCGTCCCGCCGCCCCGCGCGCGAGAGGTCCGCTGCCGCGCCGGCCGGCAGCGCCGGGAGGGTTTTCTTTTTAAGTTAGAAAATTAAGTTTTATTTTTAGATAGATTTCTAATTTTGTTAAGTTAGATTTTTAGATTTCTAATTTTGTTAAGTTAGATTTTTAGATTTCTAGTTAGTTTGTTAAGTTAGATTTCTAGTTAGTTTGTTAAGTTAGATTTTTAAGTTAGAAAATGAAGTTAGAAATTCTTAGGATGCACCGCCGTCCCCTCCGCCGTCCCGCCACCGTGATCGCCACCGTCCCACCGCCCGTCACAACCTAGTAGGCACCGCCCGTGGTTCCGGTGAACCGTCCTCGCCTCCGCCGTACCGCCGCCCTGACCGCCGCCGTCACAACCTAGTAGGCACCGCCCGTGGTTCCGGTGAACCGTCCCCGCCTCCGCCGTACCGCCGCCCTGACCGCCGTCGTCCCACCTCCGCCGCCCTGATCGCCGCCGTCACAACCTAGGCACCACACGTGGATATTGTTAGAAATTCGTAGAAATTCGTCAAAATTCGTAGAAATTCGTAGAAATTCATAGAAATTTGTAGAAATTTGTAGAAATTCATAGAAATTTGTATAAAAATTCCGAACTTTGTACGATTCATGTTATTTTATGATTTCATTATATACATGTATGATTCCGGACTTTGTAGGACTTTGTACAAATTTGTAGTAAGACGATTTCTATGACTGTCATGTATGATTCCATGTATGTTTCCATCAATAGTTGAAATGGCAGACGATGAGACCGCAAGGTATATCATGGAGCAGATAATTGCTGGTGATGGTAGTGGCGACAACGTTCCACTATCATACACGGATGAAGAGGGCACCCAGGCGGACATGTTCCTCAACATGTCCGCCGATGGGAATGAAGAGCAACAGCCACAGCAACAACTTGCCGTGGCGGAAGGTTCCGGCGAGGTATATACAACCATTCTTGTATTATTTCACGCCACGGTTACTACTACGTACTAATTAACGAATCTTGAACTGTTAGCCCTCCGGATCGACACAAGGGCAGAAGACCCGAGGTCGTACAAAGGTGATGGAAGGGAGGCTTGTCATCACCGAAGTTACAGAAGAGGGCAGGCCGGTTGCTCCCGAGAAAGTAGCAAAGAAGTACGTGAGTCAAATCAGGGCAATCGTCCGGGACAACGTGTCTATCAGCATTAGAGAATGGAAGGGCAGAAGCACTAATCCGTATGCCCTTCCAGAGACAGAAAAAAATATGCTGTGGGAAGACGTGAAGAGACATTTCACATTCCCCGAAGGATATAGTGAGAAGGATGTCAAAGCGTGGACGCTTAAGAAGATGGCTACTCAATTCCAGACATTCAAGAAGATGCTGGATACCCACTACATCAAGAAGGGCAAAACTCCAGACTTCAACGCGTGGCCAAAGTTGAGGGACCACTGGGATGCATTTGTTGAATACAAGAGGAGTGAAGAAGGTGTGAAAAAGATCACGACCAACACAGCAAATGCTAGTCAGAAGGGCTACCACCATCATTTGGGGCGAGGTGGGTATGGCTCAGCAATTCCCAAGTGGAGGAAGATGGAACAAGATCTGATCGAACGGGGAATCGTACCTGCAACTATTGAATGGCCCGAACGATCAAAAAATTGGTACTACGCTCATGGAGGCTCCCTAAGCCAAGAGGATGGGACGTTGATTTTCAATGACACAATACGTGAGAAGGCCGAACATCTCATGAAGAACATTGAAGATTCCAAGGCTGGGAGGTTGAAGGTGGACCGAGAAAATGATGAGCTCACATTGGCCCTCGGTAATCCAGAGCACCCAGGACGTTGCCGAGGGTTCGGGGTGGTTCCGTGGAAGTTCGCTTTCCGAGGCGACAGCGCCTCTTATAGAAGCCGGAAGCAAAGAAAGGAACAGATCGAGGAGAGCTGGCGGCAGATGCTAGAACAAAGAATGATGGATGAAATCAATCGGCGGGTGGCCGACGCAGTTGCGGAGTTGGCCCAATCTGGAGCAATGCCGAATCCTAACACCGCCAGCCCTTCTCAACGCCTCGGGAGCAGTTGTGCTTCTACAGGGTCCCCGATGCGCAGACACCCAGGTTACCCGTGGAGGAGCAACGGTTCCCCGTGGATGCCATCACGCAACGGACCTCATGTGAGTTGCACGCACCGGTCGGCAACCTCACTATTAAGGTATACTTATACATAATATTTATGCAATCTTGTCAATTGATCCAGGCCTCGAGATCGGAGTTCAACTTGTTTACTTCTGCTATATGTACAGGTAGTGTACGGGAGTGCGTTAGCAACCCTGGCAGGGCAGAGCAGTCATGGCATAGACATTCCAACAGGCTACGCCAGCGTCTGCGTAGAGCAAATAGTTGATCCCCAGTATGAAGGTCTAGAGCTCGACTTCCCGGGAGGCGACGGGGAAAAGACATTGGCAGATGCGCTTCATGGGATCATTCTATGGAAGAAACACTACATCATTATTCCCGGCACGGAGCCATCTCCTCAGACCTCAAGACCGCTCCCCGTAGATCCCCAGCAGCGACCTTCTCCTCATACCTCGAGACTGGCATCTCCTGCTCCAGGACCGTCCCTTCCATCTATATCAAGGTCTCCATCTCCACCACATCCTGGTGCTGAGAGCGACGACGACAATAACAACACCCCTCCCGGATCACCGTCGCCGGCACCAAGAGCGGCCCCCTTGAAGGAACCTGCAGCACCACTAAAGAAGTCACGAGCACCGCCTCCCAAGCAAAGACAGAGAAAGAAGAAAACAAAGGAGCCTGAAGTGACTCGTAAGGAACGCTGGGAGGCAATGTCTCATGAAGAACAGTGGGCAGAAATCCAACGAGAGGCCAGTGAGTGGTTCAAGAAACAAGCCGAAGAAAAAAAGGCAAGGGAGATGGAGCCACCGCCAGTAAGTCGGCGAGATTTAAACTTTTTTATCAGGATGGAAGAAGGAGCCAAGAAAAGGATACCACTCTTGTCAAACTATGAACGGGCTCTAGTAAAGGCTGATGAAAAGGATAAAAGGAAAGGAAAGTCATCTTCCAGCGGTCCAGTCCCCGACCTCAGCCATTTATCAAAAAAAGATGCTCAACGGGTAAAAGCAATGCCCTTGGATCAACAAGCAAATGTATTGAAGTTCATGGAAGAAACAGGTCTGGGACTTGATGAATGCATAGGGCAAGTTGAGACGCCAACTGCACCGCCCCCTGAGCTGAAGTGGCCTTATGAGCTAGGCAAACCTCTAGTAAAGCCTTCATTGGTACGGAAGCTATCAACAAAGATGTACGAATTCTATCAATGGTACATGATGGCATCCGCCGACTCGAGGGAGATGATCGGCATGAAGGTAAAACCGATAGATTTTCACGGTGAAGGGGAGAAAGTGCTGTGGCTAGACTTCAAGGATATATACGAAGTGTACCATCATGATGCCCTGGACGTCTCTCTGATCAGCGCTTGGATTCTGTAAGTGTCCGTTTATCTCTACATGTAAATTTTGGCGTGCGTCACCGTACTAACTTCATCTTCCATTTCATGTAGGATGCTAATTCAGACATGCCGCCGAGATGCGTACCTACATATAGGCTTCATGGATCCATCTGTAGTTAACCAACAACAGATACAATTAGCGCTGGAAAAAAAACCTTTGCGGAAATATATAATTTCCTACACAAACAAACATTCAAGGATTTCATACTACTTCCATACAACTTCAAGTAAGTGTGTGTATACCGTCTACTTTCGATGTCTTTTTCCTTATCTCTACATGTTAGTTAGCTCTAATATGCATGAACATTTTACGCACGCAGCTTCCACTGGATCCTTATTATAATTGAGCCTGAAAGAAGCCACGTCACTGTCTTTGATTCGTTAAGGAAAGATCCGGTGGACTACCAAGAATTGCAAGACATGCTAGGCTTGTAATAATTCTGGACCTTTATCTCTATGCAAAAATTTATTTCCTAAATTTTATCCCTGTTACACTATGTCATTCATTATTCTAATCCGCAGCGCATGGAAACAATTCATAAGGACACACAAAGGTCCATTCAAAGAAAAACTTACATGGAACACAGACTTCCCGGTACGTATGCAGTCTGCACATTTATTACATTGTATAACACGAATATTTCATAACTTATTTTTTTCCGCACTGAAGTGCTTAAGACAGGAACCCAGGAATAATCTATGTGGCTACTACATCTGTGAGCACATGCATAGTTTTTTGGGACCCAAGGGACCGAAGATGATGCCGCACAACTTTAAAGTACGTAAAATAAATATATTACTAGTTAATTATTTTCTAGCTCCTTATATGTATTTGTTCATGTAACATTCACAAATTTCCAAATTATAGATGTTAAATATTCAACAAGGACTCTTGAAGGAAAAGAAAGAGTAGCGGCAATATGTGAAGGTCTCATTGGATTCATAATGGACGAGGTGGTAAATCCAAAAGGAGAATTTTATTACGATGGACGACAATTAGACACTCCGATCAGCAACACCACGACGGGAAGATTGTAGGAAGATACTTTGATTTATTTGTATATATAATACGCGCTAATTATGATCGATTTGTACTAAGCTAGTTGAATTGTGTATATGAATTGTGTATAAGGATTGTGTATATATATAGTAATTGTATAATTACAAATCCCATTCGTTTAAATACTAGTTGATTTCGTTCTAAAAAAATCTCAACTGCAAGGTTAACAAATTAAAAGGGCCGCGGTACTACGTATACGTGATGCATGCATGAAAAATTCAGGCGTCACGGCAGTGCCATGCAAGCGCCATTTAGTCCCGGTTGGAATCGAGCCGGGACTAAAGGGGGACCTTTACTCCCGGTTAAAAGACCCGGGACTAAAGACCCCCCCCCCTTTTGTCCCGGTTGGTTTATCCCGGATGGATTTTCGAGAGATATGCACCCTACCAACCGGGACTAAAGGCCAATTCTCTACCAGTGTCCGCATCCCCTCCCTCTCTCACCTCCGCCGGCAGAGCCTCCACGACCTCTCTCTCCCTCACCTCTGCCGCTAGCACCCAGATCCCCAACCACGCGAGGCCGGACCCATCCGTGCCGGCTGGGGTAGGCGCCGCCGGAACCCATCCGCACCGGGCCGGGGCAATCGCTGCCGGATCACATCCGCGTCAAGCCTGGGCGAGCCACCGGATCCTGTTGGGGCAGGGGCCAAGGAGGGGCACCTGCTTCCCTGACGCTGTCACGCGCATGACTGCCTCGCTTGCCGATGCGCTCCACGTCTTCTACCCGCCCGTTGGCCGCATCTGCCAGGACGCCGGCGGTGCGCTCGCCGTCGAGGCCGACGAGGAGGCTGTTCTCGAGGCCGATGAGGGGGCCGTTCTCGAGGCCGAGGCCCAGGGCGTCGTCGTCGACGACCTCACCAGAGGGGACTGCGACGAGGAGGCCCAACGGGTCATGCAGCACCTCGTGCCCTACACCGGCATCATGAACCTCAAGGGGCTCCGCCGCCCGCTGCTCACCCCGTCCATTGTTTGTGCTGAGATCTCGCCGTCCGTTCTTTATAAATGCATTGGATTTGCATTGCATGCATCCTGGTTATAAATGCTCTGAATCTTTGGCCTATATTGCTTATTCGTGCATGGGTCTTGGACTTGTATATACTCTGGTGATGTCGTATGCTGCTTGTGCTGATGCGGCGGCCGTAAACAAGGTCCGCATCGAGCGCTAATGGCCATTAGCTATTTAGCTAGTAGATCATGGCCCTTGGTTCTCGTAATTCATGGCTGGTTACTTCATTTAATTATTCAATCAGTTTTGTCCCTTTTCCTGTTTCTTGCCTATTATTAGTAAAGCAGCTGCATCGTGTAATTCAATTGGTGAGCTGCTCAGGTCGTTTCTGCTCTGTTTGTTGACTGCAGCTCTATTAGTAGTACGTGTATGTCTGCGTTTGTACTGTGTGATTTGAAAAAAAGAACTGCGAGGGTGAAATTTACTAAATTATTAATGATTCCTGAAAAATTAGGCCGGCAGATCTTGAGATTTTTCACAAGTAACCTTGTTGTCAAGGGGCACGTCAAGAATTTTTGTCAAGTGCCTTTGGTTCCTACCTGGTTCCATAAATTTTCATAGCCATCACTAAGAGTGTAACATCTGTAAAAATTACCAACTTAAATCACCCGCTAAAAGTTGTTTTCAAACTCCTTTGACCGTTGAGCTCCCGGAAATCCTTTCCTACCCAGCGATTTCGTCATCCCGACACTCAATGCCGACAACCATCTTTTTCATCCTCCATGAATTCCGCCGCGTGCTGGGCAAAAGACAGCCACGCGTGCTCCAACCGTTTTTCGCAATCACCACCAGCTCTCCCTTTCTTTTTCTCTTTTTCCCTATTCCGTTTTCTCTTTCGTTTTCTTCCTTCTCTTCCTTTCTTTCTTTCGTCTTCCTTCCTTCCTCCTTCTTTCTTCCTGGTGCACACCGGCTCCTGGCTCCCGGCGCACGCCAACCCCTCCCCTGGACGACCCCCAGTGCCACTCCCCACGCTGGCCCTCGCCCTGTGCTCCTCGCCGCCCGAGCCCGGCCCTGCCACGCGCCATCCACGTGGAACTCCACCTCGCCACGCTACCGGCCGAGAATCTCGGCCGCCATTAACGCCACTCACCTGTGCATCATCATCGTCTTCCCCGGCTACCGCCTATAAAAGGGGCCAAGCCCGGCCATCCCTCTCCACCACAAGTTTGCTGCCCTCTCCTTGCTCCCTCTCGCGCCAAGGCGCCGCCGCCCCGCTCCAGCGCACTGCCACTAAGCAGATCGTCGCTGCCTCCTATCCACCGCCGGCCACCCCTTCCCATCACCAATTCACCAAGGTGAGGCCTCAAACGGAGCCCCCAAAACCCCCTCCACCTTCCCTAGCCACTAGGGCTTGCCGCCAGCGAAGCACGGCCAGCCGGCTGCCGCCCCCCCCCCCCCTCCCCGGTCCTCTCCCTGTGTCCCTGTACCATGCCCAGGGAAGAAGAAGGGGAAAATTCCCTCCCAATTTTAATCTAACCCCCACCTTTTCCATATTCACAAACCAGCCCTCCCACATCTCTCAAAGTTCCCTCACGAATATGCCCTTCCACCTTCCAAAAATATTCGTGAATAGGTCCCTAGTTCTTACAGTTGGGTCCTAAGGTTTGTTTTAAGCACCTATTACATTGTCATCTCGTCATTTCATGAGCCAAACTTCCTCCAATTAATCCCAAATTCGACCACGGCATCCTCCAATATATCTCCGCCGAGTCATCTCTAAATTTCATGAAAATACTCATTCCTTCTATTTTCCGTTCGCGTTCTTTGTTCGAACTCAATGAGTAAAGCTTTAATTTTTTTTATTTATCGTGTGCCCAATTGTGTGTGCTGTAGATCGCAGAGTACCCGAGGAGGAGCACGAGGAGGAGTTTGACCATGAGCTCGAGCTTGAAGACCAGCACCGCGAGCAAGAACTCCCGGAAGGCTTTGGGGACGGCAAGTCCAATCTCACCCTTTGATGCATATTTATCCTAATTTTTCAAACACAACTTATTGGTCTGTTTTATAAAATTGCATATTGTTTTACTACTGAAACATAGTTGGATAGCCACCCCTTGATTGTTATGATTATTCCTTGATTGTCCTATAATTATCTCTAAATATGATTTGCTCTATTTCGATGATAATTACTGCTAGAATGCTTAGGATCTCGTTACTCAATTCAATCATGACTACAATGTGCTTTGTTAAAGAATAAATGTGTGAGTGTTTTTAAAAGGGAAAATGGGTTTTCAGAAATAAAGGAAAGAAATGCTTAGATGAGATGGATGGGTGAAATACCAATAAGTTGGGCTTGTACCTTTGTGGTTGAGCAAGGTTGGGAGATATCCATCTTGTCACAAATTAAGGACCGAGTTGATGTGTCATCTTGCCTAACCCAACCATCGTGCAACCACTCGACCGTTGTATGCGGCAACGGCTTAGCGTAAATCCCACTAGCTAGTCTGATAGTCATCAGGAGAGCTGGTGAGCAACGGGAGACCATGGAGAAGGAATAAGAACTGTGTGAACTTAGATCCCGGTTAAGACCTTGTTGGTAGGTCATTAACCCCTTGGTTGCTTCCATGTTGGCTAGTTAGGCTTAGCTAAGGTGGGTAATGGCTTTGATAGGATCTGCACCGACACTAAGGTGATCACGCTGCGGTACCCTACTTGTGGGAAAAGTGTACAACCTCTGCAGAGTTAAAACCTATCTGGGTAGCCGTGTCTACGGCATTGGATGAGTTACGGCTTGGTCACATAACTAGTGCTTGGGGATGGATGATTTTCATGGCGTGTGTTGGATTTTGGAAGTGTCCAGTAGTTGCGCCATGAGCTACTGCAGATGGGGAGTCTAGTAGCATTAAATTTTTGATCCGTTGTGTAGGATCAACCCCACTTATTGATTCGGTTACCAAAGAAAAGCTTTGTGAAAACCTTTTGAAAATGAACCCCTTGCATGTGTTGAAAATCTAGCTTTACTGCAAATAAACCTTAGCCTAATCCTTGATTTATCCTGTGCATACTTTTGCTTGTATCCCTCTCCGTGGATGGGGTTCAACTTGTTGAGTACTTTTGTACTCACCCTTGTTTTGTTGCTTCAGAGGAAGACCCGAACTTCATCGCTGAGGATTTTGAGTAGGAGATCGCTTCCGCACCCAACGCTGCCTATGGTGTTGGTCTTTGCAGAATGCTTCCGCTGTCGCTTAGATCCAATTGCAGCCCAGAGTCCGACTGGACGACAACTTGGATCTATATCGTTGTTGGTTTGTTTCTCCTTTGGGTGTGGCTTGCCCGCCCGCTCCTTCAAGAGTTGTACGATTTATGAACCATCTGTTGAATAAATGTGTTATCAGCTTCTTGGGACTGATATTTGTATCACATTTAGTCTCTACTTATGTGGGGATGCTTCAAAGGGCGAGTTTGGTAGGGCTTCAGGAGCTGGACTGATATTTGTATCACATTTAGTCTCTACTTATGTGGGGATGCTTCAAAGGGCGAGTTTGGTAGGGCTTCAAGAACGGCTCCTGGAGTCGTTTTAGGTGAAGCTGTGCCAAAGAGCTTCTTTGCAAATAGATCCAAGGGAGAAGCCATCAAGAAGCTCTCCATTTTTCTACTGTGGAGACGGAGCTGGCAATTGTGGCTCCGTGCGGCTCCTCCTGCAGGCCAGCCTGGATGCTTACGTAATTGCCCCTAAACTTTGCCAAAATTACATGGAAAATGCCATCGCACCACCTATCCCCAACCGGCCATCTCTCTGAACCGCGACTCACTCCCTCTCTCGTAGAAACGGCGGCGCCCCATGAATCCCCTCCAGCGCCCGACACCAGCGCGTAGGGAGGTCACTCGGGGTGGGGAAAACAGCGGATCCACCATGCCTGACCTCGATCAAGGGATTGGGGGCACCGGAGCCTCCGCATCTAGGATGGATGGCGCCCTGCGGCTGGGCGGACCGGCGGCGGCCGGCCAAGGGCCGGTGCAGCAGGCGGCTGGCTAGGGAGCGACTCACCAGGATGGCGGCTCATGGGTCAGTGGTCTGGTGGCCGCCTCGACCGCGGGCGCAGGAGCGTGGCCTAGTGCCCCCCCCCCACTGTGGTGTGGGCATTAGCGTGCTTCCAGGAGGGGTGTCCATGGCGGTCGGCGGAGTGGTCCTGGATTGGTGGAGCAGCATAGCGGCGACCGCGGCTCTCGGGCCGTAGTGGCTCTCTAGCATCTTGGTGACATTGTCGCCATCGGCGCCGGCGCCGGCATCGGCCGGGAACCAGAACACTGAGGCAAGAGAGGCAAAGGCGGTGCTAGTTTGAGGAGCCTCTGCTCGCCATGGAGGAGGACGCGGTGGCCGGGCACCTAGACCACAAGCGCCGGTCCCTGCTGCCCCTGCAACCATCAACGTTATCAATGCTGATCCAAGGTAAGAAATACTTGTCATGCTAGCAATTCGTTGAGCATGGATGGAATGTCATGCCATACATCTCTGTCTGAAAGTGGAATTTGTAGTATGCTTGGAATGTGTAGGTTACTTGATATTTGGTGCTTATGGTATTGATTTTATTGGCAACAGATATGCTGCTTGGTGTGATGAGAACACTAGGATAGTTTGTGAGATTTTATATGAGGCTTGTATGGTTTATGTGAGGATTATGCCTCATCTTTTGTAAAATCCACTACTATTATTGCTGAACAGCAAGGGAGCGAGCCAGAAGCTCTTGTGTTGCTGCCCTGGTTACCGTCGTTGGCTACTAGCTACAGTACTACTCATTAGTTAAAAAAAATATTTCTATTTACTTTTTTAATTTGTACGAACTAAAATTACAAATGGAAGGGAAACATAGAGCTTAACAATCAAGTCATATATTAAGGGGTATATTGGACATTTGACATCTCTGATCCATTCATGAAAAACAGGGTGAAGCAGTTTTGCCAATTTTTTTCCAAAACAGCTTCAGCTCCACCAGAGAAGCCACTCCATCAGACGAGCCGGAGCCATTTTCAAAGCAGCTGAAGCCTTGCTAAACGAGCCCTATGTAGATCTAGGGTTGTCAAGAAAACAATAATAAGTGTATTCTTGACCACTCAACTTTTGTTTTTGTCTATTTTCTTTCCTCAACTAAAAAGGTTGTTTTGGTTGCACCCTAAACTATCAAAACTAGCCCAATTTATACCTAAGACTATTAGGAGTGGGATTCCGTGGCGGCATTTTTTTTCTCCAAGTGGATTTTTATTTTTGCCAAATTGGGTTTGAGCTCTTGAGATCATACCTTTACTTTTGTGTGATGATAATAATTTTCTAGATCTTTTATAGGTGAGAAAAATATTCTTATGAACTACAATTAGTTACTTTATAGTAAGAATAAAAATTATTTTTACATATGCTACATTACATATTCGCCTATATTGGTGTCACGTTATCGTCTATTTTGGCACAAAATGCAACTTAGAGCAAAAGGCCAAAAACTACTGCCACATCGTACGAATGCCACTTACAACATCCTTTGGGTGTAAATTTATTTGATTTTTATAATTTAGGTATAAATTAGATTTTTAGAGCTATTAGGGAAAAGTTGAGTGGCCGAAGGTACACTTATTAGTTTTTTTGTTAGGTACACTTGTTAGTTATTCCATCAATAATACTACATACTGCATCTGTTTCAAAATGTTGCTTGTTTTAGATTTTTTACCTGTACGTTGTCACGGTAAAATATTAGTTGTGTTTTTCCAAACTCGTGAAACCTTTTTACATGTATTAGTATGCGTGGACCAGTTTGTCAGTGCAAGCAGCGTGGCTTGTTTAGACCCGGCAACCTATTAAGGGGTGTCGCAACTTTTGTTAATCTTCTGATGGAGGTCACGTACTGAGCGTTCAGGCTCTGGATGGGGCCCACAGTGGTCGCAGCCTCCCGAGGGTTCCACCCGACTAACTTCTGCCCTATGTTGACTTGGTCTGGGGTTCTCGATTCTGGGAACCTCGTTCCGACTTGGTCTACCGCCCTCATTGCGACTTGCTTTGGCACTACTGCTGTGATGGGATCAGGTGCAACGAACCGAGTGTATCGGGCTCTGCTGATTGAGTTGTTCGTACACATGCTCTGCCAATAGAGCCAGTTGCTTGGTGTACTTCATTTGTAGCATTGCCCGAGTAATCAGGTCAGTGGATGCGATGGTGGCGAGAGGAGTGTGATGCTAACGCGATTGAACTGCTTCAAACGTGTGGTCCAAGTTCATGATGGGTAGTTCGTTTGCAAGGCAGTGGCGACGCTCTGCCCTTGCAGCGTTTTTTGCTCGCCGTCAATTCTTTTGACTTTCAGTCTCTTCTCCTTGAATGTTGGCAGTGAGTTCATCCTGCGAGATGTCGTCTGGGTGACGCTCATGTCGCTGATTCCTTTCTAGCAGCTCTTCTCCGTCGCCATCTTGAGCAGCGATGATGGCAAGCAGTTCTGGGGAGAAACTACCCAAACTTGACGTGATGACCTCTGTGGAACCGTATTCCTCATAGATAGGCGATAGAAAGGTTCCCTCCTGGTATGGGAGGTTGTCAAGATAGGCGACAAGGCGTGACTCATCATCTTTGGTGAGAGCAGGTGGTTTCATATTGGGCCAGTAAACGAATCTGCCTTGCAGAGTAGATGTGATTACCAGGTCTTGTTGTGGACCCGATAAAGGAGCCCCCTCATCCAGATCCGGGTAGTAATCTGGGTCCTCGATCAAATCCGAGTTAAATTGTGATCTAGACAGGGTGTCTTGATAGACAACCCCCGAGTTTCGGAGTCCAAACGGGAACCGACTTGTGTTGTAGACCGATTCACACGATGACTTAAGCGCCAACTCGTGGGAACCATTCCGATTGGTGAAAGAAGTCGAGTTGTACTCTGACTCATCCCGCGAACCTCGGAAGAGGTCGAAAATTTCGTTGAATTTTTCAACGAAATCTTCCAAAGCTTGGCAATGATGTTGTACTGCTTCTCCTCCGGGACTGGTGCAATATGGCGGTGGAAATTTCCAACGCCGTCTATGATGCAAACTGAGGAGCTAAAGACGAACGTCACGCCTGCTTCGAACGCGATGGTGGGCTTGATGATGACTTGAGCCATCGAGTTCGCCGGTGGATCTTTGGCGAGAGCTCCTACCTAGCGCGCCAGTTGTCTGTGTATAGACCCGACAACCTACGGAGGGGGTACCCAAGGTAATGTTTTATCCGTGGGGCTCGTCAAGATTAGAAACTCGAAGGTAAACTCGAACGCACGATTTAGACAGGTTCGGACCTCTTATGTCACGTAATACCCTACGTCATGTATGTTGGTTGGGTTGTATTGATTGAAATTGTTTGGAGGGGGTCCCTGCCTCGCCTTATATTGCCGGAGGCAGGGTTACATATCGGTTGTTTACAAGAATACTAGTCGGATTCGATTAGAGAGTCCTACTCTAATTGCTACGAGTAGTTTCGTCGTCCTCAACTAGTTCTTCTTCTCCACGTAGACCACGCCGTCCTGCACCGTAGTCTCCATGTCTAACACGTCTCGGTGTACAGCTGCGTATACCTTCCGGTGGGTCCATAGATGTATGGTCGATATGGCTAGCCTGCACCAACACTGCTCAGCGTGCAACATTTTGACTTATGCGTAACTTTTCTACTCATACATGTTGGACTCCCTATACATATTAAAACTGATAAACGATATAAGTTTGGAGCTAGCACAACTTAAAATTATTTGACATCATGTATGTATGCACGCATACACAATTTTTTTTTGGCAAGGCAAGAATAATTTTTACCACGGGTAAACAGGTAGCGGTATATATGGTTTAACCGTAGAACAGTTGTTTCGATTCGTTAAATAAAATTAATTGTGCCTCCAAAAGTCAAGCGAACGATGCTGAAATGGTGGTGTGCTCTCGTGGATGCAAGAGGTCATGGGTTTGATTTCCTCCCTATGCCACTTTTTCCTTCGGTTCGCTTGTTTTTTTTCCCTTCCAGGCTCGCGGGCGGAGCGGTCCTTCCCTTTTTTTCCCCTTCAGGCGCGCGATTGGAGCGACCGCCCGGTTTTTTGGTTTTCACCGGTTCTCTATCTGGGATGCCGGTTTGGCACTGGTTACTACGGTTTTTGAAACCTCCGGTTTTGTACCGTGTTCTTCACGGATTAGGAGGTTGACGTACCAAAAATTAGCAGAAGCGTTACTCTAATATTAGGTAGAGATATAGATTTTATTATGTATCTAGATATAATTTTATATTTAGATGCATAGTAAAATCTATATATTTAGAGAACTAAAATTAACTACCTTTCGGGATTAGGATGTTGACGTACCAAAAAATTGGTAGAAGGGTTGCTCTAATATTAGGTAGAGATATAGATTTTATTATGTATCTAGATATAATTTTATATTTAGATGTATAGTAAAATCTATATATTTAGAACTGAAATTAACTACCTTTTGGAACACAGGGATTAACGAGAAGTAGCATGTTTTACTATTAACATGTGGAGCCTTACCATGAAAAATATAATTGAAAGGAGAATACTCGTTGTCGGTGCTGAGGGGGTGCCCGAGGTAGTGTTTTGGTTAGTGGGGCTCGTCAAGATTAGGAACTCGAAGGTAAATATCGACACACAATTTAGACAGGTTCAGACTGCTAGATTACGTAATACCCTACGTCGTGTTATTGCCGGGGGTTCTGCCTCGCCTTATATTGTTGGGGGTAGGGTTACAGGTCGGTTGGTTACAAAAATACTAGTCGGATACGACTAGAAGAGTTCTACTCTTATTACAACGAGTACTTTCCTAATCCTCGACTAGTTCCTATCTTTCCATGTAGACTACGTTATCTTACGCCATGATCTCCATATCCGATACGTCTCGTTGTCCAGCCCTATATTTAGAACTGTCCAAACCTTTTGGTAGGTCCATAAGTGTATGTACAACAAGCCCCCAACTACTTTTTAGTCAAATGTAGCAGTTCCGAGTACTTTTGTAGATTTTACCGACTAATTTTGGTGCTCTTCGAGTACTTCATCTAGTTGAATCTTCAAAGGTACCCGAAAATTGCTATGCAGCTAGAATGTGCTCAAGCCTCATTTAACTTTAGTCTTCTATCTTTCAACCTTGAATTTATATGGAAGTGCGACGAAAATCGCACTCCATATGGAGTAGCTCCTGAGCCTTAGGTTGAATCGAAGAATCAGGCTGAGGGTCAATCTGTAATTTGCATCACCTTCCCCTTAAAACTCGAAGAAAAAACTTTTTATTGATGGACACGTGGCACACAGCCCTCGAGCCTTTAGCCGACTAATTTGATGGGTATAAGGCTCAACCTTTGCTCAACTTGACCATCTGTTGAAGGAAATCTTATCTTCTCCGAAAATAAAGGTAACTGCCAATCAGCCTGATGTGTGGGAATCCTTTAAATTGAAATCCCTTTAATTGCGCAGTTGTTACCTCGCTGCTATATAAATGACGGAGAGAGTTATCTCTTCCGTGTTACCGTTGCGAATTGCCTTTCCAACCTCCACTCTTTAGCCCCAGCGCCAAGGCTACCCGATCTCCAAGCACTAGCGCGTGACATCAAGGATGGGGAGGAAAGCTACTATTGTCAAGCTTGCCGAGAGGGAGAAGAAGAAAAAAGGATCTGGCAAGGGAAAAGATCTTCAGTTGCCGACGCTCAAGTACAGAAAAACTAATCAGACCGCAGTGCCAACTCCCACTTGCACTTGGAAGTGGTCATCCTTGAAAGAGGAGGAGATCAAGGCTCTTGCGGCCACCAAGCTGCTCCAAAATCAAGACTTCATCAGTTGGAGATCCGCCCACGGCAATCCGTGGCCATTGGAGGAACACCCCAATGAAATGGTAATTTTCGCTCACTTCATCGAGCGCGGCCTTGCATTGCCATCTTCTGATTTCTTCTAAGGTCTTCTGAATTACTATAAGTTAGACCTGGTTCATCTGAACCCCAACAGAATTCTCGACACTGCCATTTTTGTTCACTTCTACGAAGCCTTTCTAGGAATCAAGCCTCACTTCCAGTTATTTCAGAAATTTTTCCATGTAAAGCCGCAATCGATGAGGGAACATACTCTAGTAGTCGGAGGCACCAGTATCCAGATGCAGGAGAAACTTAGCTACTTGTATCTAGATTATGAGTTGATAGACTCCAATGCTAGGTGGAAGGAAAAATGGTGCTACATTTGCAACCACGATTCGAAACTACCCAAGCTGACAGGACGTAGCCCCTCCTTGAACAACCGATGGCTTCATGAGCCAACACACGGGGATTACCTCCAACTACCCAATCTCATTGATAGAATAGCCAAGCTGAAGCAAGAAGGACTCATTGAAGTTGGAGTAGTCTTCAGTTTTATGAAGCGACGAATTCAGCCCTTGTAGCAGCCATGCCACTGGGCTATAAGTATACTGGTGTCAATGATCCATCTAGACTTTCTCTTGGTGAACTCAGCACGGATGAAATTATGGTGAGGTTGAAGCAGATGTTCAAGAACGTGGGCGAGATCCCCACTATTATGCGGGAATTCAGCACCGCCAACCTGCCAAAACCTATAAGTACCCGTGGCCGTAGCCCCCGAGTACTTATTTTAAAGTTGTTGGGTTTGCTAACTTGTCTTTCTTTGCAGGAAGATGTCGCCTTGTACTTCTCTGCTCCTCCTCCTCCTGGATCGGATGTTACTTGCAAAGCTGCTCCTTGCGTGTATATGGCGGAGAGCGCAAAGAGTGATGACGACCAGGAGAAGGGGGTACTCGAGTCCTCCAGCGACACTAGCTCTGACGCCACAGATGAAGTCAAGGCCCAGCCATCTGCTAAGGCTGGGTCTTCCTCCGGAGCAAGGAAATGCTCGGCTGCTGATGAGCTGGAAGTCGCAATCCCTCCGCCACCAAAGTAGAAACGAACCATTGCCGCGAAACAGCCCGTGAAGATGTGCCTCCCACGGTAATTACTTATGAGGAAGGACAAGATCTTGAGGATCGTGTACTCCCAGTAGTCGATTCCAATATCACCACCATGTATACTCATGATGACATTGGTGGTTTGCAGGTACTCGAGTCGACGACGGATGCTGAGAAGGCGGCTGCTCTGGTTGGGCAAGACAGGTTGCCAGTCATTGAGGAGGTCAACATTGAAGATGATCCGGAGCCTCCTGTTGCTGTTGATAGCAATATATCTAGATTGGTGGTGGACCCAGCTGGCGCAAGAACAACTCGAACAATAGAGATGGTGGCTAAGGCTGGCAATGATCATGCTGCGACCATTCAAGCCACAATAAAGAGACCGTATCCTACCATCAAGCCACTGCGCCTTACAGGAGAACCCTCTTTGAAGTTGAGAAGATCTACAAGGTATGTCTTGCTGCTCCTTTGAGTACTAATTGTATCTTATGATCGACTTGTTGTATCTCTAAAGCTTTGTCTTATGTAGAAAATCCTCTGATATGGACCTTGGAGAGCCTAGCTTGAGGCCCGTTACAGATGACGGTAGCCTTTCGGTCCAGCACGTTGCCCCGGCCCAAGCAAGTCCACAGTTGGAGAATCAGCCTGCGATGACGAGTAGTACATGTGCTGTGTCTTTTGTAGCAACATTGATGTGAGATGTCATATCATCTTTGACTGACGTTGTAGTGCCAGCCCTCAAGCCACAAGTACCTGAAGAAGTGGCGATGACTACCTCTGGTACTGTGGCTACTCTCATAGCCCCCGAGCCAGAGGTGGAAATTGAAGCGGTGACAGTTTTGGAAGTCGTGGCTGCTGACACGTGTTCCAAGCTAGGTCCGTCGACAAACCTTGCGTGGTTCTGCTAAGCACAACTAATTCCGAAGCTTGTGCGGATCCTATGTCGGCTGGAGAAGTTCATCTTGAAGATATCCAACTAATCAACAACCCTCTACTGCAAGTGGATGTGGTTGCTGGAATGATGGAGATGCACCGTCGTATCGGTGCTTACGCAGAGGTATGCTTGATCCAGCTTCTTCCATTGACACATAACTTGCATTTAGTACTCATACCTTGATACGAGTACTTATTGTGTGGCGCAAGATGTCATCAAACGCTCCTGCCGCAAGTCTCAGATGCTTGAAGGCTATATGGACACAGTACTCCGTGGTGAGGCCCTTGAAAAATAACTTGCCAAGGAGAGATAGTACTCCTCCTGACTGCTGATGAAGTATGATGGAGCTGCGGCTGAGTATCGTAACTGCATCCAACAACTTGAGGAGGAGAAATACCCTCTTAAGGGGCGGAACAAATCATTAAACCAGCAAATCAAAAGTAATTGCTCTCCTCGTTGGATTCCAAGTACTAATTTTGTTTGTGATACAGATCCTCTCGTGTATTATTTGTGTAGCACTCGAAAAGTCAAATGAAGATCTTCAGGGACAAGTCACAGATTGGAAGAACGCGCATTACCGCATAGCTGATCAGCATGATAAGCTAGTATTAAAATATGAAAATCTGGAACATCACCTGGAGAAAGAGAGGAAAATGCGCGAAGATGGTGAAGTCAACTTAGTCAATGCCATGAAGACCATCCAAGAGTGCGAGGATGAGATGATGACGACGACATCCACTTTGAGCAAGATTGTCGAAGCCGCCCAGCCAATTCCGAACATGATTGAGCTAGGAGTTGAGGGCATGGAGTCCCATCCGCTGGAAGATATACTCAAGGATGTGCCGGAGAAGCTTTCTAGCTATATTCAGAAGATGACCAAGTCAATCTCCTAGCAGGTGTTGAGCTTCATGAAGTCATTCTACCTGAAAGCCGATTTGGCACCCATTGCTGAGGGCGTGGCAGACGACTCTACTGATGAAGCTCTTCAACAATATATGCGGGAGACAGCCCCAATTGCTGAAGAAGTGGCCAAGCAATTGAACCTTGAGTAGATATGTATCAAGCAAACATTAGCATTATAAAGGAAACGATTATGGATGCTTGATGTGTAATATATAATGTAGTCTTTGTGCAATTATTTTTTCCTTTGCGACTTGTTTTTTTAGTGCCTCTCACAATTAATCATGATGCTTGCTCATATGATTAATGTGAGTCTCTGCGCACAAGGCTTCTTTTGTGAGCCTTATCAGATGCACATTGTAGAGTACTTTTGAGATCGCATTCTCCTTTTGTCGGTTGCGAGTACTCAGGCTATCTGGTAAGTAGACCTCTGGGCAAGTAGTCTCTTCAGGGTTTCGTCGACTAGAGCCTATCTTTACAACCTCTCATTAAAATTTTGCGGACTTGTTATTACAAGCCGTATTTGGGTGACTTTTGCCCTGGGAGCTAAATAGCTCTGAGGAGTTTTGCGGACTTATTATTACAAGCCGTGATTTGGGCGGTTTTTGCCCAGGGAGCTGAATAGCTCATTGGAGTTTTGCAGACTTGTTATTACAAGCCGCAATTGGACGATTTTGCCAAGGGAGCTGAATAGCTTTGCGAACTTGCTTCTGCAAGCTGCAATAAGGTAGAAATAATTAGTCAAATTACAATAAAAAATATGACTGCTTTATTGAATTGTAAATCTATAACTAGGGTCGATGGCCGATTTACATGAATATGCAAATCTAAATTAGGGATAAAATCGATAGAGTTGCTCGATGTTCCATGAGTTGTCGATGTTTTCACTAGAGAGATGTTAGAGCCTATACGACCCAGGTCCAGTGACCTTGGAGACAACGAACGATCCCTCTCATGGTGAGTTTAGCTTGTGCAGCCCCTTGGTGTCTTGGATACGCTTTAGGACCATATCGCCTATATTGAATGAATGTTCTTCAACATTGCGATCATGACAGCGGCGGATTCCTTCGAGGTACCTTGCAGACTGGACGAGTGTTGCACAGCGGGCTTCTTCGAGGTTGTCTAAATCTAGACGCCTTGTTTCTTCAGCTGCACCTTCCTCATACTGCTCAACTGCTGGGGATTTTCACATGACGTCGTCAGGTAGGACGGCTTTAGATCCGTAGACCAAAAAATAGGGCGATTGCCCTGTAGGTTTGCACGGCTCGATACAAAGCCTCCAGAGAACATTTGATAGTTCTTTGAGCCACTTGCCTCATTTTGTATTTATGATATCATGTAGCCTTCTCTAGAGATCTTCCAATACCATCCCATTAGCACGCTCAATCTGGCCATTGGACCATGGAGGAGCAACAGAGACGTACTGGACATTGATCCCGCTGTTCTCGCAATATTCCTAGAACTCGTTATTGTTGAAATTGGAGCCCAGGTCTGTGATAATGCGATTGGGGAAGCCGTAGCGGTGGACAATTTTGTCGAGGAAGTCGAGTACTCTGTCTGCCTTGGGGCAAGTTACTGGCTTCATCTCGATCCACTTGGTAAACTTGTCAATTGCCACCAGTACTCGGTTGAATCCTCCAATCGCTATGGGCAATGGACCGGTCATGTCAAGCCCCCAGCATGCAAAGGGCCAAGAGGGTGGTATGGTGATCAGCTTGTAGGCAAGGACGTGTTGTTGCTTGGCAAAGAATTGGCATCCTTGGCAATGGCGGACTAGTTCCTCAATGTCAGCGAGAGCTGTAGGCCAATAGAACTCTGCTTTGAAAGTTGTGTTCTTGCCGTAAGACGCACTTTATGAGTACTCCTTACGTCGCACCTCTTCTTTAAAACTTGTCTCCGACTAGAACATAGTGTTAGATTGTAATTATCTATGGGCCCATGGGCCCTGTTATGTGTATGGGCCAGCTGGCAGCCTGCCTATGGGCATCGTCGGCCCTGGCGAGTCATAGGTGGCGGCTAGGGTTCCTAACCCTAGCCGCCCCCCTACGCCTGGTCTCCCAGGACAATATATGGTTGTAGCTTGTGCTTCTGTATAATTAAACTAATCTTTTCTCGCCACAATATCTCTTTCATGGTATCACGAGTCTAGGTTTCAGCCCTAGGTCTCCAGCTTCCGCTTCTCGCATGACATCCGCGCCTTCTCTCCCATGGCTGGCTCCCTCGGTGCTCCTATCGCCGCCGCAGCTGGCGCCTCGGGCGCCCCTGCTGCCGCTCCTGGTGCCCCTAGTGGCACTGCTGCCACCGGCCCCACTGCCTCTGAGCGCAACATAGCGTAGCACGAGGTTGTTGCCGCCACCGCGGCTGCCGATGCCCGCGCTTGCGTGGAGGCCGCCGAGCGCGCCCTCGCTGCCGTCTTCGCTGCCCGCGAGGAGGCTACCGCCCGTGAGCAGGCCGCCTTTGCCGCCCCTGCCCGTGAGTGTGAGGTGCTGGAGCGCGCTCTCGGTCCCCCTGACCCCAATGACGCCATCTTCGGCGATGATCTCGATGACGCCCTCCTCCACCAGGAAGCTGCCCACCTTCTAGCGCTCCATGCTTAGGCGGTAGCTATCCAGAACATCCGCGCCCTTGTCACTGTCATCCTCAACGTCAAGACCAGCAACTACACGTGGTGGCGAGCTAGTTCTTCCTCACCCACAGCAAGTACTCAGTGTCCGGCCACATCCTCACCGACACCGTCAGCACCCATCCTGACTGGGTCCGGATGGACTGCATCATCCTCACGTGGCTCTCCGGCACCATCTCCGCCGACCTGGAGGAAGCTACCGTCTCCCCACACACCACTGCCCATGCCGTATGGTTGGCCTTGGAGGAACAGTTTGTCAGTAACCGCAAGACTCATGCTCTTCTTCTGGAAACCGAGTTTCGCACTTTTTGTCAAGGCGATCTCAGTGTTACCGACTACTACCGCCACATGAAGAGCATGGCCGACGCCCTCAGTGACCTCGGCGAGGCCGTCCCTGACCACACCCTCATCCTCAACCTCATCCATGGGCTCACTGATCGCTTCTCCTCCATCGGCCTGCACCTTCGTCGCGCCCATTCGTTCCCCTCCTTTCTGGAGGCTCACACCGACCTACCCCTGGAGGAGTTCACCATGTCCAAGACCGCGGCATCCACCGCCCTCGTCATTGCCTCGACTGGTGGCCACGACTCTGCCTCCTCGAGCTCTGCCTCCTCCCGGCCTGCGTAGGGAGGCGCTAGCCAGGGCCAGGCAGGCTCAGGTGGCCAGCCATTCAAGAGCGGCCAGCAACCGCAGCAGCAGCAGCCCCGTGGCAACCGAGGTGGCTGCGACCGCAACAAGGGCAAGCACCCGCAGCAGCAGCAGCAAGCTGCGCCCGTGTCTGGTGCTGCGCCTCGTCCTCCCGGCACCTGGCCCTCCTTCTACAATCCGTGGATGGGGACAATCCAGATGTGGCCTGGGTCCTCCCACCCCTCCTGGCGCCGCTCCCGCACCCGGCATCCTAGCCTGCTGCTCAGCTACAGCCCCAGGCCCTCTACGCCTGGAGCCAGCCACCTTCAGGGTTCTCCGCCGCACCGTCATGGGATCAGCAATCGCTCACCAATTCCTTTCACACCATGACACTTCAAAAGCCTCAGCAGCAACAGGAGTGGTACTTCGACTTAGGTGCCTCCTCCCATGTGTCCTCTGACCCTGGTACTTTCTCGCATACCTCTCCTCCGCGGTATCCCACTCCTTCCTCCATTGTTGTCGGCAACGGCAGATTGCTTCCCATCTCTCTCACTGGCACTGCACATCTTCCTGGTCCTTTTCATCTTAACAATGTTTTGGTTTCCCCCCACATTATTAAGAATCTTATATCTGTGCGCCAAATCACTACTAACAATAATGTTTCTGTGGAGTTTGATCCCATTGGCTGTTTTGTGAAGGATCTTCCATTCCGGAGAGAAATCGTTCGGTGCAATAGCTCTGGATCCCTGTACCTGCTGTGCCTCCCTGCTGCCACCGCTCTCCATATCGGGCCTCCCTCCGCGTTTGTCTGGCACCGACGTCTCGGTCACCCTGGCGCTGCCATCCACTCCAGACTCGCCCAGTCGTCGATTGCTGCTGCTCCCTCGCCAGGCGCCTCCTTATGTCATGCGTGTCAGCTAGGCAAACATGTTCGCCTACCTTTTGCCATGTCCACTTCTCGAGCATCGCATAAGTTTGACATTATACATTGTGATTTATGGACATCTCATGTTCTTAGTGTCTCTGGTTACAAGTACTATCTTGTCATCCTCGATGATTGCTCACACTACTTGTGGACTTTTCCTTTGCATCTTAAGTCTGACACGTTCTCCACATTGTCTAACTTTTTCGCTTTTGTCTCCACCCAGTTCGGCACTACCATCAAAGCTGTTTAGTGCGACAATGGCCGTGAGTTCGATAACTCCAGCACGCGCACGTTCTTCCTCTCCCACGGAGTTCACCTACGCATGTCGTGCCCCTACACCTCCTCCCAGAACAGCCACGCTGAGCGTATGATCCGCTCCATCAACAACGTCATCCGGACCCTCCTATTCCAAGCTAGTGCCCCTTCGTCCTACTGGGTTGAGGCCCTTCACACCGCCACCCATCTCCTCAACATTCTACCCACTTTGACTCTTCAGTTTCGTACACCACACCTTGTACTTTTCGGTTCCAAACCCAAATACGATCACCTTCGAGTCTTCGGGTTAGCCTGCTACCCCAACCTATCTGCCACAGCCACGCACAAGCTCATACCTCGCTCCATGTTGTGTGTCTTCCTCGACTATTCAGCACATCACAAGGGATACCGTTGCCTTGACCTCTCTTCGAATTGTCTCATCATCTCTCAGCACGTCGTCTTCGACGAGTCTGTCTTTTCATTCGCCTCCGTAACCTCCCCACTTTCACCTGTGGTGTTCGACTTTCTGGACGATTCTACTGACCCAGTGCCGACTTCTGCTAGTCTGTCACCATTTTATTCATGTGCAGGTTCCACCGCCGCATTATCACATGCGGCCACCTCCTCGTCAGGCGCATCGCCGGCCCCTGGCGCTGCCGCACCGGCCCCTGCTGCTCCCTGGGTGCTGCCTACGCGGGCCCATGTGCCAGTCCTCCGCCCTGTGCTGGCCTTTGGCGCCACGCTGGCGCCCCCTCCACACCACCAACCATCGTGACAGCACCCTTGACGACGCCCGCGCCCTCTCCCACAACTGAACTCCAGGCCCCGACCGCCCCGACCCCGACCACGCCTGGTGCTCATGGGCCGTCGATGCGTGGGGGGGAGCTGGACGCCACCCCGACCGCCCCGACCTTGACCGCGCTTAGCACCCCAACCCCAATCGCACCAGGTGCCCATGGGCCGTCGACGCGTGGGGGGAGTTGGACGCCGCCCCAACCGCGCCTAGCACCCCGACCCCGACCGCGTCTGGCACCCGTGGGCCGTCGATGCATGGGCCGTCGATTGCTTCAACGCCTCCTCCCATCGACCCGCCCGCCCCTCTGCCCAAGGGTGTTGTCCCGTGCCCTCCAGTGATAAATCAGCACCCTATGTAGACTCGATCCAAGCTCGGTCATCGCTTCCCGGCTCTGCTTCACACTGCCGCGTTGTCGCCGGTGCCCACCTCCTTTCGGAGTGGAGCGCTCTCGCTGATCCTCATTGGCGGTCAGCTATGCAGGAGGAGCACGATGCTTTGCTTCAGAATCACACCTGAGACTTGGTGCCTCGTCCTCCCAGAGCTAACGTTGTCACAGGTAAATGGGTGTTCAAACACAAATTCCATGCGGATGGTTCACTGGAAAGGTACAAGGCACGTTGGGTACTTCAGGGTTTCACACAGCGTCCTGGCATTGACTACGACGAGACTTTCAGCCCGGTTGTGAAGCTAGCCATAATTCGCATGGTGCTATCTCTGGATCTCTCACGACAATGGCCAATTCATCACTTGGATGTCAAGAATGCTTTCCTGCATGGGACTTTGTCTGAAACTTTGTATTGCACTCAACCCTCTGGTTTTGAGGATCCAGCTCGTCCAGGTGTTGTTTGCAGGCTCAACAAGTCCCTCTATGGCCTGAAGCAGGCTCCGCGCACTTGGAACAGTAGGTTTGCTTCCTACTTGTTGTCACTTGGATTTCATGAGGCCAAGTCGGATACTTCGCTGTTCATCTATCACCGTGACGCCGACGTCGTCTATCTCCTGCTCTATGTTGATGATATTGTCCTCACTATATCTACTCCCAGTCTTCTTCAGCGCACTATTGCAGCCTTGCAGCGAGAGTTTTCTATGTCAGGTTTGGGTAATCTTCATCACTTCCTGGGAGTTCATGTTCGGCACACCGCCCGCGGCCTGTTCTTGTCGCAGCAACAGTATACTCTTATCATTCTGAAGCGCGCCAATATGTCTGATTGCAAGACCTGTGCCACACCAGTCGACACCTGTGCCAAGCTCTCTGCTGATGCTGGTGCGCTGCAGTACTTGACTTTCACTAGACCAGATATCGCTTATGCCGTTCAGGAGATCTATTTGTATATGCATGATCCCTTGGAACATCACTTGGTCGCTCTCAAGCACATCCTACGCTACCTTCATGGCACTGCTACTCTGGGTCTTCAGATTCGGCCATCGTCGTCCTCCGAGCTTGTGGTCTACTCCGATGCCGACTGGGCAGGCTGTCCAGACACCTAACGCTCCACCTCTGGCTACGCAGTCTTCCTTGGTGATAATCTGGTATCCTGGTCCTCCAAACACCACCACACTGTTTCTCGCTCCAATGTTGAGGCCGAGTACCGTGTTGTCGCCAACTCCGTTATTGAGGCTACATGGCTTCGCCAGCTCTTGTTCGAGTTGGGTGCCCCGCTATCCCGTGCCACTCTGGTCTATTGTGACAACATTAGCTCAATTTACATGACCTCCAATCCAGTTCATCATCAGCGCACCAAGCATGTGGAGATTGATCTTCATTTTGTTCGGAAGCGCGTGTCCCGTGGCGATGTCAAAGTTCTTCATGTCCTGACAACCTCGCAGTTCGCCGACATATTCACCAAAGGACTGCCATCTTCGGTGTTCACTGAGTTCTGGTCTAGTCTTAATGTTCGCTGCGCTGACGTTCCGACTGTGGGGGAGGGGGTGTTAGATTGTAATTATCTATGGGCCCATGGGCCCTGTTATGTGTATGGGCCGGCTGGCAGCCCGCTTATGGGCGCCGCCAGCCCTGGAACCCTAGTCGCCTCCCTGCGCCTGGTCTCCCAGGCCTATATATGGTTGTAACCTGTGCTCCTATATAATTAATCTAATCTTTCCTTGCCTCAATATCTCTTTCACATAGTTCTTCCTACACCGTAAGACTTGCTCTACCTCTGTCTTGTCTGACGGTAGCTTGTGCTCTTTGATGTAGCCAATGAAGGGAACCCTCCAATCTACTTCGATCATCATAACCTCCCGATCTGGTGCGGTAGAACCTCGATCAGTGGTTGTTGATGGTGCCGGCTCCGTTATGGATGGTTTGTGTAGCTCATGGACAAAAACCCCTGCTGGAACTTGAGAACGAGTAGATCCAAGCTTGGATAGGACGTCCACGGCAATGGTGGAACTCCAGACCAAAGAATTTGTTCTCTAGCTTGCGAACCTCTAGGAAATATGCATCCAAGTTCTTCTTGTGGCGATCCCACTCATCGTTGACTTGATTGATCACCACCAGTGAGTCACCGTAGACCAACAATCGCTTGATTCCTAGCAAGACTGCCAGACGGAGCCCATGCAGAAGCGCTTCATATTCAGCTTCGTTGTTGGATACTTCCCAGAAGATTTGCAGGACGTATTTGAGTTGTTTGCCTTTGGGAGATATCAAGAGTACTCCTGCACCGGCGTGCTCGAGCTTGAGTGATCCGTTGAAATATATGACCCAATACTCTGGACGCTCAGCTGGCATTGGTAGTTGATTCTCCCGCCATTCTGCCATGAAATCGACTAGGGCCTGGGACTTGATTGAAGTACTCAACTTGAATTCCAGGGGCGATGCTCCTAGTTCTACCACCGATTTGGATATTCTTCCTATTGCATCCCGATTGTGGAGAATTTCTCCAAGAGGGAAATCTGTGACGACGGAGATGTTGTGCTCCTAAAAGTAGTGTCGTAGCTTTCGCGATGTGAGCAGTATTGCGTATAGCAATTTCTGGACCGGTGGGTATCTGGCCTTTGAATCTAACAACACCTCGCTGACGAAGTAAATGGGCCTCTGTACTTTGTATACATGGCCTGGTTCTAGTCTTTCAACCACGATCATCGTGCTGACAACATTGGTAGTCGCGGCGATGCACATTAGCAAGTCTTCGTTGGGGTTTGGTGCCGTGCGGACTGGTGGCTTTGATAGGAAGTCCTTTAATTGTTGTAGGGCTTGATCTGCCTCCTCGGTCCACTGAAACTTATCTTACCGCTTGAGTAGTTTGAAAAGGGGTAGGCTCCGTTCTCCAAGCCTTGAGATGAATCTGTTGAGGGCCGCCATGCATCCAGTCAGCTTCTGAACGTCCTTGATGCCTGATGCGGCATGCATATCAGTGATGGTGGAAAACTTCTCGGGGTTATCTTCAATACCTCGGTGACTAATGATGAACTCGAGTAGTTTTCCGGAAGGCATGCCGAAGACGCACTTTGTCGGGTTAAGCTTCCACTGGAATTCTCGCAGACTTGTGAAAGTTTCTTCTAGATCCGAATTAGGTCGTCAGGATTTCTAGTCTTTACGACCATGTCATCCACGTACGCCTCCATGTTGCGGTGTAGCTACTTCTTGAAGCACCCTGGATGGCCCGTTGATATGTCGCGCCGGCTTTTTTCAGCCTGAAAGACATTGTTGTGTAGCAAAAAGCTCCATATGGGGTGATGAACACAGTCTTGATCTGGTCTTCCTCTTTGAGAGCTATCTGTAGTACCCCAAGTAGCAATCGAGGAAACAGAGGAGGGATCCTTTGGATAGTGCTTGTTGAGGTCTGTGTAGTCGACACACATCCTCCACTCATTTTTGTTTTTCTTTCGCACCGGGATGGGATTGGCGAGCCACTCTGGATGATAGACTTCTTTTATGAAGCCCGTCGCAAGTAGTTTAGCTAGCTCTTTCTTGATGGCTTCCCTTCTATCTTGGGCGAATCGTCATAGGCGTTGTCTTTTTGGTGTAACTTTTGAATTTATGTTTAGCGAGTGCTCAATAAACTCCCTAGGCACCCTCAGCATGTCCGCTGGTTTTCACGTGAAGATGTCTTGGTTGGCTCGGAGGAAGCTGACGAGCGTGCTTTCCTATTTAGGATCCAGCCCTATGCCGATTAGGGTTGTCTTGGAGCTATCACCGGTCTCAAGGTCAATAGCTTTGGCGTCTACTTCACTTGCCGGCTTGATCTTGGTTGCCCCCAACTTCTTTTCTAGGAGTTCAAGCTTTGACGGGGACAACTTCTTGGATGCGGCGAAGACTTGCATTATCGAGTGTGGTACTTGGGTAGTTGCTGCTAGCTCAACGGCTTCTGTGTCGCAATCAGACAACCTCTTCAAGTCTCCACGCAGGGAGAGTACTCCCTTGGGTCTCGGCATGTTGAGTACTAAGTACACGTAGTGCGAGATGGCCATGACTTTGGCCAATGCTAGTCTTCCAAGGATGGTGTGGTATGATGTTTCGAAGTCCGCTACCTCGAACCGGATGTATTCTATCCGGTAGTGTTCTTTAGTCCCAAAGGTAACTGGCAAAACCACATGTCTGAGGGGTACAGCCGTGTTACCCGGGACGATCCCATAGAATGGAGAGTTCGTTGGGGTGAGCATATCAGTGACGTCGAGACCCATTTTCTTCAGTGTCTTGGTCAACAAGACGTTGAGGCCACTGCCGTTGTCGATGAGAACTTAAGTGAGTTTGGAGCTAGTGACAACCAGGTCTAGGACAAGGGGATACCGTCTTGTGTCTGAGAAACTAGTCCATTGGTCCTTCCTAGAGAAGGTAATTGGCACCTCGGCCCATTTGAGGAACGTTGGTGTCACAGGTTTAATGGACATTATCTCTCGAAGAGTTAGCTTCTGGGACCGCTTAGTAGCAGTACCCGGGCTTCTGCCAAAGATGATGTTGATGGTGTTGGACAGGTTTTGGAACTTGCCATTAACACCATCGTCTTTGTCTTCCTTGGTGTTGCCCTTGTCTTTGGTGCCAGATGGCTCTGGGAGGTCCTTCATAACTCTACGTAGGTTGAAGCAATCTATCGCAAAGTGCTTGTGGTAAGGATCCCATGTCCACTGCGTTTCTTCAGGAGCTTGTTGAACGAGGGCCTGTCTTGATTTTTTGCTGCCACCTTTCTTGGACGACTGTGAGATTGCCGTGGCAGTGTTGTTTGGCTTGCGCTTGCGGTTGTGACTTCCTGAGTAGTTATTTCGGTTGTCATTGTTGGGGCGATCATTGCGGTTCTTATCATTGCGTTGGCCATTGTTCTGATTGTTGTTGTGCTAGCCCTTATTGCGATTGGACTCGAACCTTTCAATCTCCCTGTCTTCTTCATCAGTCCACGTCTGTACCATGATCTTAAGGGATTTGACATCAGTGGGGCATCTTCTGCTGAAGTCCTGGAACATCCGATAGTCGTAAAGACCATTCTGGAAGCAGTCAATGATGTCACTTTCCGTGATATCCATGATTGCGGCCTTCTTGTCGAAAAAGCGACATAAGTAGCTCCGTAGGGTCTCGCCTTCTTGTTGCTTGACTTGGGACAAGTCGATCCTGTTGCCAGGACGTTGTATTGCCCCTGTGTAGTTATTGGTGAACGCTACCTTGAGGTCCTTCCATGATTTGATGGAGTTCTTGTCCAACGATTTGAGCCACGTGAGTGGCGCCGCCTCCATGTAGATGGGGAAGTAAATGACTTTGGTGTCGTCGTTTCCCCCAGCTGCTTGTACTAATAGTGAGTAGCACCAGAGCCATTGGGCTGGGTCCTGCTTGCCATCGTACTTCATGATACCCGGAGGTTTGAATTTTTCAGGTAGAGTTGTCCTTCTCACACGTCTTGAGAATGCGGGGAAGCCGTCAGTATCCTCTCCTAGGTGTTTGGCTTCTTACCCGCGGTTGCGGCGCCGTCCATCGATGATGGTATGGGCGTCGCGGCTGGTGTTGATTTTGTTGCGGAAGTCTTCTATGGTTCAGGTTCTGGGTTAGCCCCACGGTGGCCACGCCCTCCCGAGGGTCCTGCTTGAGTACCTTCAGCTCCAGCTTGGCTTGATCTGGCGCCTCCTAATTGACTTGGTCTGGATGGAGGACCTCTATGGCTGCTGCCATGTCTTCGCTGGGATGCGGTGCGTTGGACTTATTGTATTGGATTCTGCTGATCGAGTTGTTCATACGCGTGTTCTGCCAACTCAGCCAACTGTCTAATGTACTTGTTCTGCGGCATCACGCGGGTGATGAGATCAATAGACACGATGGTGGCGAGGGCATTTCGATGGTGACGCATTTGGATTGCTTCAAAGGCATTATCCAGGTTCATGATTGTTAGGTTTGCTGCAAGGCGGCGACAGCGCTCTGTTCTTACGTGTTCCTTGCTCGTCGTCGAGTTCTTTGAGCTTCACTCTCTTCTCCGACAACGTTGGCGGTGAGTTCATCTTGCGAGACATCATCTAGGTGACGCTCATGTTGTGGGTTTCTGTCCTGTTGCTATTCTTCTTCGTCCTCTTATCTAGTAATGAGAGCGAAGAGTTCTCTTTCTGGGGAATAGCTACCCGAGCTTGAAGTGATGATCTCCGTGGTGCCGCCTTACTCGTAGATGGGTGACAGAGGAGCTCACTCTTGGTATGGGAGAGTGTCGAGGTAGGCGATGAGGTGTGAATCGTCGTTTTTGGCAAGAGCAGGTGGCTTCATGTTGAGCCAGTAGACGAATCTGTCTTGGGGAGTTGATATGATTATCAGGCCCTGCTGTGATCCTGATAAGGGAGGCTCCTCATCCGGATCCGAGTAGTAGTTGAGGTCCTCGATTGCATCCGTATCGAATTGTGATCTGGACAGAACCACTTGATAAACAGTGGCCGCGTTGCGGATTGTAATTCGATTCGTATGATGGTTTATGTGCCAGCTTGTGCGGGTCAATCCGTCTGGTGGAAGAAGTCAAGTTGTACTCAAACTCGTCCCCAAGCCTCTACCTAGGTCAAAAATTGAAAATTCGCCGAAATTCTCCACGAGATCCTCAAAGCTTGGCGCTAGAGCTTCATGATTGGCTGCTTCTTCTCCGAGGTCGACGCAATGTGGCGGTGGAAATTTTCAGCGCCATCTGCGATGCAAACCTAAGAGCCGATGAACGTCGCGCCTGCTTCAAACATGACGATTGGCTTATTGATGACTTGTTCCATCGAGTTCGCTAGTGGATTCTCGGTGAGAGCCCCTACCTAGCGCGCCAGCTGTCGGTGTTTAGATCCGGCAACCTAACGAGGGGGTGCCCGAGGTAGTGTTTTGGTTAGTGGGGCTCGTCGAGATCAGGAACTCGAAGATAAATACAAACACACAATTTAGACGAGTTCAGACCATTAGATTGCATAATACCCTACGTCCTATGTGTTGGTTAGATGGAATTGCTTTGGAGGGGTCCCTAACTCACCTTATATTGCCTGGGGCAGGGTTACATGTCGGTTGGTTACAAGAATACTAATCGGATACGACTAGAAGAGTTCTACTCTTATTACAATGAGTACTTTCCTAATCCTTAACTAGTTCCTGTCTTTCCACGTAGATTATGCCGTCTTGCGCCATGATCTTCATGCCACATGCATCTCGGTATCCAGCCCTATATTTAGGACTATCCAAACCTTCTGGTGGACTACGTATGACACTCGTATACAAGAAAACTATCCTATATATAGCGAATCAGGAAATATTTTTCTGCTGGGAAGCCTAAACATGACGGATTAATGGAAACGATGAGAACAACTAAAAGACCACCTAAACAAAGAGAATACCAAAAAAAACCACCGGCTAAGACTTTGTTTGGATACCAGAAGCTAAACTTTAACCCTGTCACATCGGATGTTCGGATGGTAATTAGGAGAACTAAACATGAGCTAATTACAAAACTAATAGAGGAATCCCTAGGCTAAATCGCGAGATGAATCTATGAAGCCTAATTAATCCATCATTAGCGAATAGTTATTGTAGCACCACATTGTCAAATCATGAATTAATTAGGCTTAATAGATTCATCTCGCGATTTATCCTAATGTCCAAACATCCGATGTGACTGGGAGCGGTCTCCCAAACACTCCCTTTCGAAAAACCAGAACAGAAGACGCAAAAGACAATTTTGCCCTTAATGAAATAGTTCTTGTGTCATCGATACATGGGCTAAACAGGAAATATAGAATATACACGCCGCACGCACTCAGGTCTCGTATCCTGCTCCGCCTCGCCTCCTCCTGTGCTCCTTTCCTAATCTGCCACTGCCGCAACTCGCCGCGCTCCTCGCCGTCGGCGAGGCACGGGAGATCATTCCGCCGGAATTATTCTCGTGTAAGTGGCTGCGTCGCCCTCCTCCTCCTCCCCTCCTCCTCCCCTTCTTCCCCCGCTACCCTCTTCTCCTTGCACTGCCGCGGAGCGCGGATCCGTGCGCCTGGCGTTTGGATCGATTTCTTCGTGTGCGAGGTTAACAGACCTAGCTTGCTGGCAGATTTGGCACGCAGCTTCCTCTCCCTAATTTTTCGGGCGCTCTAGGGTTCAAGGAGCCATGGACGAGTGGATTCGCCAAGCGGAGTCGTGGGCAGGCCAAGCCGAGAGCTGGATCCGTCAGCAGCCCCCGGAGCAGATCTACGTCGCGGCCGCGGTGGTTGCGATCACAATCCTGGTGCTTATCGCAGGTGCTGTACCAAACCTTTGAGTTCTTCTTAAGTGTATATTTAGTTTTGCGGCAGGGGACTGCTTTGGGTCCCTGGAGTGGCATTCTCGCCTAAATGCGTCAGATCTGTTATTGGTTAAGTTTTTTTTTATTTGTCGTTGATTCACCACTGGAGAATAAGCTTGTTTTGGACTGGGGCTTGCATATTTAACTCTAGTGTGCTGTCTGGTTCAATATGGGTACAATGTGACTGACTCCATGCCCTGGATCATATGGGAGCTGATCTGGACAGTAGAGAAAGGCTATACTCTGTAAATTAAGCAACTAGGAGAGCAAGCTACAGTTGCCTTTTTAAAGAGGGGAGAAACAATGTCATTTATAGTCGTATAAATTAGCCTATCTGTGGAGTTTGTGAACATTTATTACTTTGTAAATTACAGTTCTGCTTAGAAGCAGAGAGTGGAAAATTCTCGGCTTTTACTTAATTCAGAATATACTCTGAGGTTTTATTACCTCATTGTGCCACAAGTCACCAACAGGTTACTTATAAAGTTCTATGATTGAATAACCAGTGATTAGGCTCATGCCTTCATTAACATTTTTTAGTGTTCTTGGTAATTCTTACAGCTCTCAGATGATTTAGTATTTTGAAGTTCTAGAACATGAAGTATCTGAATATCTGATGATGATATGTTTGGTGTTATGAAACGAAGAGTGTGTTTGCTTTTCCTTTTTGTGTTAAATTCAGAGATACCTTTGATCTAATATACATGAAGTGCCATGTCCTGCTAAACATAATATCTATTTCCTCTGTGTTGCTTGTTATATCTCTGCTTTAACATACAATTAATTACATTAGAGTGGTATAAATGATAAGCAATTGCTTTGTCTGCCTTTCTTTTTATGCAGCATCTTGTCTAAAATCATCAAAACCAAACACTATAGTGCTATCCGGGCTTAATGGAGGTGGCAAAACTACTCTTTTCTACCAGGTAACAGCCTTTCCTCTTGTCTGTAAGGTATAAGGTTTTACAAGGGAAGAAGGTTGTAGTATCCTGTTGGCAAAATAATATTGTATGAACCTCATTTTGTGGATTATATTTAGGGTGTGAAATGAGCATTCTAGTTGAACATCAGTTCTGATCTCTTATTTGGTTTTATTTTGTTTTTCTATAAAGGGAAGTGGGTTTGATTTGACTTACCGTGCTCATATCTGATTCTAGAAATACTACATTGGCCGTAAAAAATCCGGATTTTTTGTACCTTTCGTCCATTAGATCATTTGGCATTTGTAGCAATAGTTCAATACCAATATAACAAGTAGGTGGGTTATCTTATGCTATCTTTTGTTTCTCTGCTAATTCTGTGTCTCTGCCTGTCAGCTTCGGGATGGATCATCGCATCAAGGAACTGTGACTTCAATGGAAGAAAACAATGATACGTTTGTGCTGCATTCGGAGCAAGAAAGGGTAAGGAAACTTTAGATTAATTTTTTTCGACATATTGAGATAAAAATAAAATGAGTAGCTTCGTTTCTTATCAAGGAACGTATTTCCCAACCACAATAATTTCGCTAAACCTTCATGTTGCCCTTTTCTGCAGAAAGGCAAAGTAAAACCTGTGCATATTGTTGATGTTCCTGGTCATGCAAGGCTCAAACCCAAGCTTGATGAAGTCCTACCTAAAGCTGCTGGGGTTGTTTTTGTTGTTGATGCTCAAGATTTCTTGTCTAGCATGCAAGCTGCTGCAGAGTATTTTTCGTACCTTCTGTTTTACTTCTTAGCAAATATTCCCTCCGTTCCAAATTGTAGGTCGTTTTGGCTTTTCTAGGTTCATCGATATTATTATGCATCTAGACATACACTATATCTAGATGCATAATAATATCTATGCACCTAGAAAAGCCAAAACGACCTACAATTTGGAACGGAGGGAATATCTTTGATGTCTATTTCATCTACTTTTACCTTCCCATTCAGAATTGGAATTAGCATTGTGATTAGGACCTTCACATTTTAGGGATTACTCTATTCGACCAATTACTTAATGTAGTGACTAGGATCCTTCATATCCCAACATTGCAGAATTACTTTGTTTGATCATTTTTTAATAATATTGTAAGATTGTGTCACAATACTATCATCTTGTCACAGGTACCTGTATGACATTCTGACAAAGGCAATTGTAGTGAAGAAAAAGGTTCCTCTGCTTATATTCTGCAACAAGACAGATAAAGTTACAGCCCACTCAAAGGAATTCATCAAGAAGCAGTTGGAAAAAGAAATGTAAGGACTGCTCTCACCAATTATCTTACATTATTAGAATGCTCAACTTGGGATGGCAAAAAATGCTGTGATTATATGCTTCATCTGGAATGCATCCGATAGCTTTTATGTGGTATTATGCTGCAAAAATAATTATAGTTTATTTGGGTTGGGGTCTTGGGATGGGGGTATAGTTTTCCCCTTTTCTGACCCACCTATAAGGGAATGTGCGAGAACCATGTGCCATGGACTAACTGATGAGAAATATCAGATACACAAGGTTTCTAATGACCTGCGGTTTATACCATGTTGTAGAAACAAGCTCCGTGAATCAAGGAATGCCATATCATCAGCTGACATCACCGATGAAGTCCAGCTTGGGGTCCCTGGAGAGGCATTCAACTTCAGCCAGTGCCAGAACAAGGTTACGGTTGCAGAAGGTGCCGGTTCGACCGGTAACGTTTCGGCTGTCGAGCAATTCATCCGTGAATGTGTGAAGGCGTAGACCCTTATCGGAGCTGCGAGTGGCTCATAGGTAGAGGGCAAGAGGCAAGGCGTCCATTGTGTCAATGTGCTATTCCTGCATATACCAAACCAGGTTTTCGCTGACCCTTTTTTAGAGAGGCATTGCACTGCTAACTTCTGACAGTCATTGGATATGAAAAATATGCAGCTTGTTAAGAACTATCCCTGGTCATATGGTTTTCTTCTGCTCCAACTTTGGTATTCCCTTATTGTTGGAATTTCTGTTGTGCAAACTTGGCTACAAAAGTCGGCTACCGGAACCTTCTGGAGTCCTTGCCATCCAAGCTTAATCTGGATCCAACAATTTCAGCAGCTTAATACGGACCCAACAATTTCAGCTATTCCATGTATAGATAGCCGTGTTGGGCAGTCCGGACTCCGGAGGTTGGCATCCTATCGGGTCCGGTGTCCTGCCCGTCGGCCGGCGCACGGCCACTCGGAGATGAAACGGACCGGACTACGCATCGTTGTTGCGACCGATGTCACTACTTTTTGCAATGATGGGAGAGCTAAACATGGAATAGCTGAAGTACTAGTTTAAGTTGTCTTTGAGCTTTATACCGTTACGATCAAATCGTCCGGATAATAAATGTTGCCGCTCTTTGTCCGTCCCAGCCGACAACATCGTGTTCTTGTCTGAACGAACAAGACAACATTGCAGCTGCGAGCTTCTCGTTGAACATCATCTTCAGCTCAGCAAGTCGATCATCATGCAGGACTCGGTGGGCAAGTTCGTCGAGATCAGCATTGCCCTCCCCGTCGCCGCTGGGGCCGCCGCGGTCTCCAAGGAGATCGCCTTCGACGACCACGTGTGGATGGTGCATTGCTACCCCCGCGGCGCGCCGGGGGAGGCCGGCGGCCACCTCTCAATCCACCTCGTCAACCACACCAACGCGCGCAACGCCAAGGTGCTCTTCGAGGCCATCGTGCTGTGCAGGGCCGACGCCGAGGCCACAGCCGCCGGCGTCGTTGTCGCGCCGCCGTGCAAGAACTACCACGCGAGCAGCGTGTTCGAGTACCCGCCGGAGGGCTCCCATCGGTTCCCGTGGCCGCGGGTTGTCAGCGCCACGGACCTCCAGCAGCACTGCGCCGTCGGTGGCCACGCCACCGTCGTGTGCGGCCTCGCCGTGCTGCGCCACAACCCGATCCCGGCCCCGCCGTCCACCTACGCCGCCGACGCCGCCGGCCTCCTCGAGGCCCGGCGGAAGTTCGGCGACCCGGACGCGGCGTTCGCCGTCGGCGGCCGGACGTTCGACGTCGTCCGCAAGGTCCTCGCCGCCCGGTCCGCCGTCCTCACGGCAGAGCTTGACGGCGCCGAGGTGGAGCCGCCGACCACCGACGGCGCCGGCGCCGCCGTGCCGGTGGCCCGCCCCCGGCACGAGTTCGGTGCCTCCACGTTCTGCGCCGTGCTCCTCTACGTGTATTGCGACAGGCTCCCGAGGGGCAACGAGTGCGGGTGCCCAGTGACCATTGAGCTCGTCCGGGACATCCTCGCCGCCTCCGACTGGTACAAGCTCGACAGGCTCAAGCTCCTGTGCGCGAGGAGGCTCTGGGACGGCCTGTCCGTGGAGACCGTCTCCAAGACGCTGTGGTACGCCGACACGTACAGGTGCCCGGAGCTGAAGAGCCTGTGCATCGACTTCCTCACCGTGGGGGACAACTTCAAGAACGCCTTCTCCACGGAGGATTTCGGCTGGCTCATCCAGAACTCGCCATCGGTCCTCGATGACCTCAGAAGAAGGTTCGAGGCAAAGAACGCTTGAGTTGGGAGGAAGGAGGGTATAGCGGCAATGCAAGATTAGGAGTAGAATTTGCGAGGACGACGAGTAGTCTGTCTTAGTTTGTTAGTGAAGGCGTAGCAGCTCCTTAGAGGAGACACAATTGATAACGGCTCGAGAGCCTTTTGAACAGTGTAACGGGTTCTGACGATTTTGTGTTTTAATTTTGAATCCTCGTTCTGGAGTAAATGTAATACAGGAAAGTTTTTGTGTTTTATTTTAGTGTTACTGTGTTGGGACTTGGGAGAGTGCAAGGCAATCTTCTGTAATTGGGAACTTTGCTTTCTGGTTGGGAAGTGTCTCTGTCCTTTTCACTTCTTATTACTCCTTTCGTTTACTATTTCTAACATTTCTAGTACCAACTAATTCATTCGGGTGAGACAGATTACGATGTCATGATGCGCCCATTCCTATGGCCATTCCTTTAATACTTTTGGCTCTCGGGAGTCTCTTTGTAGGATACTTGGCCAAAGTGTGACCTGTTAGCCCATAAGTCAGTACTGTGACGAAGCAGCTGTTGCTCACCCGATTCGATCGTACGAGGTCACAATTTACCCAACACAATCATCCGGGGTGAACAAGAATTGGGGATCGGATGCGGGTGAAATTCCCGCCAATGGCTAAGATGTTCAGTCGACTCCCTCCCCCTTTGTGGGGTCTGGACCCCTACGAGTGAGCAGAAAAGGGAGGAGGAAAGAGGCCCTGGTGAACCGTCATAATAAGTGAACAAGTGTAAGCTTTGCTGCCCGACAGTATGGAGTACTGACCACACCGAGGGACAGGCCCTGAAGCGAAGGACATGAACGAGAGAAATCAATGTGTTCCAATTTCTTCCGATTGCAGCATAAGGTATAAGGTTATTATAACTAAGGCTATGTTTGTTTGAGCTCCAGTTTTTTTAAAAGCTGATTTTGACTTTTGCATCTAAAAATTAGCTTTTTGAAAACTGACTTCTCAAGCTAGCTTTTCAGATGGTGAGATTAGAATTTTTTTATTTTTAACCTATTTTTAAATATACTTATAAAAATAACCTCAGCGGAAGATTATTTGTGGCGGATAACCCTTTTACCCGTGCCAGACCGCCTGGCACGGCAGACTTCTGCCGCGCCACATGCACTGGCGCAGCGGATCCCTGCCACGCTGGCATGGCGTGGCGGTAGGCTAGGTAGGCACTGACGTGGGCAGGCGGTTGCTGCGCCAACCCGCCTGGCGCGGTAGCGCCCCTCCTACACACGCACGTCGGCTCCTTCCTCCCTCCCTCCTCTCTTCCTCCTCCTCTAGAACACCCGCGCCCGAGCTCCTCCACGCCGTCGGCCGCCACCCCACCCCAAATCCCCCAAATCTCCGGTGATTTGGCTTGGGGAAAGTTGTGGAAATTGATCCCTACATTGTGTGGAAGGTATCCCTCTACTTTTTCCCATGTTTTACCATTGCATTTGGTAGATCGGAGGATGTTTAGGTGACCTAGGGTTAGGTTGATGATTTCAATTTTGAATGAAATGCAATGTTGTTATGTGTTAGATGATGTGTAGTTCAAACACAATAGAGTCTCTGCCCGCGATATTAACGTGTAGAACTTGTTGAATGCTTCGATTTAGATATATATTCATCCAATTGTGTAGTGTACATGACATGTGTATTTTTTGTTTGCAATATGTCCAATATGTGGAATGTGTCCAATTGATATGTCGAATATGTGCAATGTGTAGTGTACATGACATGGTGAAATGTTTGTATTTTGTAGATGGATCGTTTAGTTCGATTTTTTGATGGTGGTATTGTGAAACAAAATGGGAAGTTAGAGAATATGAATGAGTCAGTTGAATTCTTTGAGGGTCCTTCAAATTTTACTGATTTAGTTGACCATGCAATGAGAAAGTATGGATGTAAAGTGGATGAGATGACTTTGAGAGGTCGTTTTGATTATGGGAAAGTTAGAGCTCATTATGTTCTCATGAACTTGGCATCCGATTCAAATTGGAAGAACTATAAGGATGTAGTTCACGAAGAAAATGTTGCATGCTTGGAGGTTATAGTTGAAATTGTTCGTATGCCTGGCCCAAATGTTGTCTTGAGGGATGAAGTGGCGGTAGTGAATCGTAATGGTACCCAGGAGTTAGAAATTTTGCAACACGTGTTAGGTGAAACAAAATCTGCTTTTGACTTGGCCATTGCCAATGATGATTTTCCCAATGATACTTTTGAGAGGGATGAAACAAATATAGATGATGATGATGTGTCTATGGGTTCCGAAGATAGTGAATTCGAGGAAGATGGGGTAGTAGGTGTCGAGGCAGAGGAGGAGTCACCATCTCAGAGTGGTGGGCATGAAAATGAGGATGAGGAGTTAGGATATGAAGAGGATGGACCGCAGTTCGATACCGCAACCGTGCATGATGTAGAAGGCATTGGCCGTATGGACGAATATTTTTCTTACACCCAGAACGAGTTGCGGTTGTTGAAAGAACGTGATGCCGAACTGCCATCCGTTCCTAATGATAAGGACATCAGTATGGTCCACAAAGCCATATGTTAATCTAGTATGGTGAATTCCGAAGGGATACCCTTTAGTGAGAGTCCAGTAATTAAGAAGGGAATGAAGTTCAAAAGTCTTGAGGAGCTGAAGTTTTTCTTGACTGACTACGCAGTGAGGTTACATAGACCTTTTAGCGTAGTTCACTCCAACAAGAACTTAAGGTACAATGTAATGTGCAAGCAAGGATGCCATTGGCGTGTATGGTCTCAGCTAATATCAAGCACCAAACAATGGAGGATTTCAAATGTTGTGCAACCGCATACTTGTCGTCCTTCACAGCCGAAGCGAGTGCACGTCCAGTGCACAGCAAAGTACCTTGGGCGGCATATCCTAGGCATTATCCGTAAAGACAGTGAGACATTGATACCATCCCTCGTGGAGTCCATCTTCGCCTTTAGTGGATACCATGTCAAGTATTCAAAGGCTTGGCGGGTGAAGCAACACACCGTTGCCCTACTTTGGGGGGACTGGAAGGTGTCGTATGGCATGGTTCCTAGGGTACTCACAGCTATGGTCTACTATAATCCCGGGTTAAATGGTTCATTGACTCATGTGGCATGATGCATCCTGACAATGGAGTTTTGAAGCACGTGCTCCAAAGGGTATTTTGGTGCTTCCCTCAATGTAGTAAGGCATTTCAACACTGTCATCCTATGATACTTGTGGACGGTACATTCTTGACTGAAAAGTATAAGGGTACACTACTAATAGCAGTTGGTGTAGATCCAGAACAGTAGCTTGTGCCTCTTGCTTTTGCCTTCGCCGAGAGTGAGAACAATGAGAGTTGCTCATGGTTTATGAAACTGGTTTGGCGACATGTACTTGGACCTTCACAGCAACTGTGTATGATATAGGTGTTGACGCTAAAAATCGGCGGATGACTCTCAGCGTCGAACACACGACCCGGGAGAATCTGCTTAACTCCTGTTCGGGTTATTGCCCTGGTGTGTTTCGCGCGGCGTGCCAGTCAATCGAACCTGTTGATTGACAAGGAAAGAAAAGTATTAAATTTCCAGAGGTTTCGATCAGCTAAAGTTCCAATTTGTCTTGAAAAGTGTATCAGCGAATCGGCCGATTTACTATGTAAGTGACCGGCTATAGGGCAGTCGATGACCATGTAGCAATTGTAAAGAAATTACTAGAGCAATCTAGACAACGCTACAAAGCAACACTTGAAACAGATCTAATCGGCTATGTGATAAATAAAAATAATAACAAAAAGCTGACAGTTCATATCTCAACTTGGATAACTAGTGATAAAACTAAAACAATAGATGAAACCTATAATTCTAGTTAATATCGATAACTTGTGAATAAATCTAAACGAAACAACAACGATGCGCCCGAAGTTAAAGCTTAGATATTACTTGATAAGCGGAACTTACAAATTGACTAGAGATCGTGTCGATGCAGCCCTGCCAACTCGTACGAACTCGTGAAAAGAAAAGGTTTTAGCGAAATTGCCAACTTGAAAGTAAAGTACGAGGAAAAAGTAGATTCGTTGTATTGATTAATGTGTTGTTGTTTACAATCCTCACGAGGCAGCTATTTATACCCTGTGACAACTGATTTCCTACCCGACTAGGATCTATCTCTAATTTAAAGATAACAAATATTTACAATCGGACGCAACCCGCATCAGAGTTGGTTATTATCCTCTTTCAGGCCAATCTTCATCTCCTGGCTAATCATCACCCTGGCCCACTTTCAACCCAAATCGGCCAAGCCGTTCTGGCTCCCAATCGGCTAGCCTTCATTAACTTCTTCAACCAATCGGCCGAAACACTGTGACCCCAATCGACCGATTCCCAACTGTAGCTCCTCTCCTGCCGCATTAGCCGCCTTCTTTTTCTTTGACGCCGATCTAAACACGTGTCAAAATCCAGCGTCAACAATAGGATAGGCACCATGGGCTCCTAAATTGTGCGAACGACCACATGGATGGTTTTCCACCGCTTGTGCATAGGTGGTGCACGAGGCACTTTGCTGCCAACATGTCGCGTCGGCAGAAGAATGACCGCGTGATTGGAAAATTGAAGACTTTATGCAAGGTACATACGGAGATAGAATTTAGTGAGAAGTTAGAAGATCTAGTCAAGGACTTGAACGATGACGCAAAAGAATGGTTGAAGGGTGAAATGGAGGATAAGGATAAATGGGCGCAGGCTTTCGATGAGGGAGGGATGCGTTGGGGTATTATGACCACGAACTACTCGAAATCGCTAAATGTTGTTTTCAAAGGCATCCGAAGTAGGCCCGTCTCTGGAATTATTGAATACTCATTCGAAAAATGCAACACCTACTTTGTGGACCGATGGAAAAAGGCATGTGCAATGTTGGATGAAGGCCATAGGATTGTGAAGATAAATTTTTATCACAGGTTGAGCTTAGATCCGGGCACCACTTAGCAGAACCGTACGGGCCAGAATGGATGGTGTATTCTATAAGAAGTTGCGCTACTACTAACGTTGGGGGTGAGAGCCATGGAGGCCGACACTATAGAGTGGATCTGAACAAAGTTTCGTGCACCTGCAACGTTCCTCAATTGTTGCACCTTCCATGTTCACACTTCATTATAGCTTGCAAGGCAAGAAGTCTTAACTATGAAAGTCCCTTGTACATGTCACCGTTGTACTTTAGGGAGCACACCGTCAGAATATGGGAATCTAGCTTTCAACCTTACCTTGATCCATCACAATGGCCGACATATGAAGGGGTAGGGTACGTGCCCAACCACAATTTGATGAGAAATAAAGTAGGAAGGAGGCTGAAGAAGCGTTTGAGAGGTGACATGGATGTGTTGCAAGGGAGGCTTTCTGCAGATTATGGCACTAGTGATTTTGATGTGGACAAGTTGGAAAATCGTTGCTTGAAGTGCCACAAGATAATTAAGAATTGCACATGCCGCAATAGAAATTCTACGGCCACAAAATCTAGGGCGAACAGTAATAGGCCGCGTTCTTCCAACATGTGGGTAGGCGCATTGCTCGTATTTTGCATGGTTATCATTATATCATTTATTGATAGTAGATTTTCATTGTTACTGTACTTATCATACAATGAACCTTTTTACTAACGAATGTTGTTTGCTGTTTTTTAGGATGGTGGCCCCAGCGTACCCACTTCTTGAGGCCATGTACAACTTGCAGCACCGCGCCTACCACCTCGCCAACCTGTACGAGGTACTACATCAGTTCTACATTTATGATAAAAGATAATAGATTCTTTTCGACTAAACATTATTTGGACGTGACAAATCAATGGTCAATTAATTTTATTCAAATGACCATTACTTGTGAAAGGAGCCTCAGAATAGTTTGAACGAGATATCTGAGTACAAAATACACTATACCTGTTAAAATTTAAGTTCGGGAGTAACCACTAGTTGGTTGATAAATAAGTTATCCCCAGAGGCTCCTGTTGTGTTTCCTTGAATATCTGTAAGAAAAGTAGAAAACATATTGGCAATGTAAGCATGCACATTACTAGTCCGTACAATTTCAATATGCCCCAATGTGAAAATTTATGCTGATGAATGTGTACCTTAGGATGAGAATTGCAAGATTTTCGTATGAACTATTCTCATCAATGCTTGCTAATTTGTCGCAATAGTTCTTAACATGCGTTTTGACTTGCATGTTGAAAATATGACTAGTTGTTATAAAATTTTTATAAATTGATGCTAAGTCTGTCCCTTAATATTACTATGTGTAATTCTCAGCTGACATTAAGTTTGAACTTGAAAATGGTGATGAAAAACACCATTCCAGTTTCTTGTGTACAATCAGCACAATTTCATACTAAAAATGCCATTTACATCATATTTGTGTTACTTAGCACTTTAGCAGCCCTTTATTCCTATTGTTGATGAGCTTATGTAGTTTGGATTCTAGTTTTCATCTCAAATGCATTCAATTTTCATTTTTTTTCGAAACCACCTTTTCCATCTATGTCTATTTCCTTGTTGGTAAGTAATAATCTTATATCCAATAATTTGGTTGTTTTGCAGGATTTGAAGCCACTAAGGGTGAGAGTGCACTCACCATTTAGGTGGGATGAGCGCTACGCGCAGTACCTGCTGAGTTGCGGTTTAGGTTGTTGCGGGTGTCCCTCCAATGGACAGACCATTGTTGACCGCTATGGTTGATAGGTGGCATCCAGAGACTCACACCTTCCACCTCCCGTTTGGAGAGATGACCATCACATGCAGGACATCGCCATGATACTCGATCTTCCACTGGAGGGCCATCCAGTGATGGGAATCATACAGAATGAGAATTGGCGTGACATGGTAGCAATGTACATTGGGATTAGGCTGCCAGAGCCAAAGGACGGAGACAACTCCAAGAAGACCTCCGGTGTGAGCTCTGCATGGTTGAGGGAGCACTTCAACGTTTGCCCTCAGGGAGCAAATGACGAGGTTGTGCAAAGATACGCTCGTGTTTGGCTATGGAACTTTGTCAGCACATTCCTCCTTCCTGATGCAGCCGGGAACACGGTGCCTTGGATGGTTCTCCCAATTTTGGGTCAGGATTGGGACAACATAGCCCTGTACAGTTGGGGCTCAACTGTTCTCGCCTGGCTGTACAGGCAACTATGTGAGGCTTGCAGACGCACTGCGAGGGATTCAAATGTTGGAGGGTGCACCTATATGCTGCAGATCTGGATTTGGGAGCGAATGCCCGTGGGTCGACCTTGCCGTCTTCGTGTCGATGTAAGTCACAACGGCGACTTCCCTTTTCCACTTTGCAGTTCTCAAAACTTCTGTACCATGCTAACAATTGGATTTACTTGAAATTCCAGCAATGGCATCGAAATGATGCTCATCCCACATTCTATTATGTGTGGAAGCATGTGTAGCCCGTTCATGGCAATCCGGATAGGCGCTACAGGGCCTACACAAACGAGTTGGATGTTGTCACGCAGCACTAGTTAATTTGTTCACCACAATTTTTTAAGTTATATTCAATATAATGACCTATGAAATAACTATTGTGTACCAATTTTTGAAGGTTGAATGGAAATCGTACGACCGTGAGCAGCTGAGCCAGATCGTATTCTCACCAATGTGCTACAGAGATAGAGTTGTGGAGGTGCATGACTCCAATGATCTTGTACTATGTCGTAGAGTTCCACATGCTGCATAGGGTGATGCGGCAGTTTGGGAGGATGCAACCATGCCCTCCTTTGGAATTATCAACTTTGCAACAACTACACAGGTATGCAGGAATCATTACCCACTGGAGGTTCTTCGATACACGTATGTAACATGTTATACTAATAAATTCACTAATTTGTGATGCAGGATCGACCTTAGGAAGAGGTACAAGGAGAATGATTGGAGGTTGAAGCATGCCCAGTACCTCATCCAGTGGGAGAACATGCAAAGATACAATCCAGAAGGTGGGCCGTACTAGTGAGCAGGACCAAACAATGAGTACATACGATGGTACTATGCTTCCACGAGAACTAAAGTGAAGCCATCTTGGAGTAATGTGCCCATTGAGGATGCACCGTCTGACTTGTCTGATGACATAGCTGACGTGTTCAACACGGTGACACGCTATGGGACACAGCCTGAGCGTGCACCTCTCCATGACGACATGGTAAGATTTCAGTTTTTCCAAATCCATACCGAAGGAATGTAATCATAGTATCATAACGTTGATAAATCATGGGATCAAAACTATGCGTACAGGGACAGCAGCTTGCAAGGCTTGCAAACAAGGCAGACGTGGTCATGGAGCGCGCGGTCAGATCCGGTGATGGTGTGCTTCGTCAGTTCGTAGAGGTACAAGCACAACCTAGTTTGCACTGATGCCCGTACTACCTTCGTAACCCTCTCAATATCATAGTGGTGAATGTATGCTGCTTACATGTTGCAGAGGGTTCAGAAAAGCTGCAGGCGAATGGCCATGAGGATGAACTGCATGTCGTCCACAGATGTGCATCACGGGGGCAATGGCTAGGGTACTTCTTCAAGATCACGGCGGACTCCATTGGTGACTTCCCCAAGGATTGCATCACCATCCACTGCTGCAGGTCCTAGCAGGAGGTCACGAGGCAAGGCACCCGCGTCACCTCAGGCAAGCAAGGAGTCTGAAGGTAACCGGTCGGAGGATGGAGACCCTACATATGGTGAGGAACTGGAGATGTCCGGCATGATCGATGCTTCACCTGTGACTCAGACGCAGGGAGAGTCTAGCCAGGTACATTCACTAGTTTCCCCAAATTATATTCTGGATTGTTAAGTCCAATTCCCAAAGTGTCATACACATTCATGCTTTCTTCTCAATTTTTTCGTAGGAACTTGCACCTCGTACCTGGATGCCCCGCCGGCGTTGTTCCCAGGACCACACCGACGTTGGCAACGCCAATGTGCTGCCCACGCATCCAAGGAGGGAGCGTCGCCCGAGAGATCCTTTAAGCCCTCCGGTTCAGCAGCGACCACGATAATGAAATTTGCATGTCTCAAGTGTGTTGCACTAAGTGTACAATACTGCAGGACTATGTTGCAATTCATGCTATCTGTGTGTTTCAGACTATTGGAACTGTCACATGGGTAAAAGACTAAGCTGGATTTTAGTTTCATTTTTGTCCGTATAATGGTTTATGTTTGCTTGGTGACATACTTGTGCTTCGTGGCCTTTTTCGTAAATGTTGGTACTGGTCGGCTCACGCAACCTAGGGGAGAGAGGGAACAATTTCATGAAGCAAACAATTACATCATCTACATCCACGTCAGAAAAAACACAACAAAAAGTTTATTTTAGTTTCATTAGTCGGAGTGGTGCGGCGGCTCCCTCCCCTACAAACCTACTGAAAGTGGATTGCACTTGGCGCGGCAGCCCCCTTCCACCCGTCGAAAACCTACTGAAAGTTATATGCAGTTGGCGCGGCAGCTAACTCCTACCGCGCCAGGCTAGCTAGCGCGACAAAGACTGCCGCGCCAGTCGGCCTGGCGCAGCAACCCTCTTCACCCGCCGAAAACCTACTGGAAGTTTTATGCAGTTGGCGTGGCAGCTAACTTCTGCCGTGCCAGCCGGCCTGGCGCGGCAGACCCCCCACCCGCCGAAAACCTACTGAAAGTTCTATGCAGTTGGTGCGGCAGCTAACTTCTGCTGTGCCAGCCGACCTAGTGCGACAGGTAACTTCTGCCGCTCCAGCCGACCTAGCACGGCAGACCCCCCGCCTGCCGAAAACCTACTGAAAGTTATATGCAATTAGCGCGGCAGCATAGCCCTGCCGCGCCACCCTGTCTGGCGCAGCAACTGCATCCACAAGCTGCTAGGCAGGGTTTATAGGAGAGTTTATAGGAGACTAACCTCACAAGCTATTAGGCATAGGAAGAGGGTATATAGGAGACTAACCTAAGAGTAAATACCTCCTCACAAGCTGTTAGGAAAAGGGTTTATAGGAGACGTTAGTGAACAAAAAATACCTCACTTCAATTTATACAAATCAGTTGCTTATGTCTAAATTATAAATTTTCAAATTTGGTCGTTGATTAAGGAAGAAAATAAGGAATGCCTCGTGGTATGGAATGAAATAGCCCTTGTAATAGTATATTCAAGTAACATACTATCAAAATGCAAACATTGACCGCGACCACGCATGCACACTCATTGCAAATAACATATTACATGTTTTGTCAACAAATAATCATAATTCTCACAATAAATATAGTTCTCTCACAAATGAACATAGTTTTTCACAAATAATTGTAGTTCTCACAATAAACATAGTTGTCTCATAATGAACATAGTTCTGACAACTAAAGAGAAACATGATCCAACTCAATCAACACATTTATCTAGTCGGAGTCACCTTCACATAGTAGCTCATCATCATCACCATCATGCCCAGCAATAACAACTCCCTTCTCTTTCTCATGCACATTAACCTTATCAACAAGTAAATTGGCAACAAGTGCCTTCATCGCCTCCATTTGTGCCTCTTTCGCTTTTTCTTCTAACTCTTCCATTTCAATCCTTCTCTTCCTTGCCCTAACCTGCTACAAATATTCTTCCCATGAACCCTTAGGGTATTTCGCATTCGGATCAACCAGAAAACCTAAGCGATCTCTCTCCTCCCTCAACCTTTGTTTCTCCAACTCCCTCTCCTCCTGCAACTTCCTCCTATTTTCTCTCTTCTCATTTTCAGTTAGAGGTCGTGGATACTTGGTTCTGTTCTGCCTCCAATACTTAATATTAGTTTCCCTCGCATCAAGTCTTTCAGGCTCCACTCCAGTCTCCTGAACCATATCTTGGTATATTTTTCTCGAAAGCAAGTCGCCGTCAGGTATAGGCACATCATACTCCTTCATAATCTTTTCTATCAGTTCCTATTTTTTTCTTGACTTCCATGGGTCCGATGTATTACCCAACTTTAATAATAAATCACAACGACCAGAAAAATCTTCCCAATCACATGCTTTTCCCTCCTGCAACAAGATTTTCATATTCTTACAAATTTGAAACAAGATCCAACCTCAAAAACACAAAAGACATGAGTAGTTACTCACCCAGTAGTCGCCATGTGCATTGCCACATAACAAACCATATCCAAGCTGAGAAGGCACCACACCTTTCGTTACCAATATACCATACTTGCATCTACAACTAGGAGAGGACACACATGGCAATGGTGCCTTTCCACTCTCGAACTCCCGCACTTGCTCCTCCGTTGGCCACATCGCCTTTGGGCTGTAGATATACTCATTGAAATCACACAACAGCCACCCATCTTGCATAAAACCGGTTACAAGATTAAAAGTAACCATAAATCAATAAAACTATCACTGCTTGTCGGTGTTTTAGAATGGCAACCTGCCTAGGGGGTACCCTAGGTGGTCTTTCATGCGGTAAGGGCCGTCGAGAATCAAGGAGTCGATGGTGACGCAAGGAACACGATTTATTCGGGCTGCTAGATCACGTAATACCCTACATCCTGTGAGTTGGTTGTACTGATCTTAGATGCACTGGAGTTGTTGTCTTTGAGGGGGTCCCTGCCCGCCCTTATATACTCGGGGGGGAGGGTGGGGGGTGGGCAGGGTTACATGTTTGAATCGTAGTCGGGTACGATTACAGAGTTCTACTCGGTGTAGTCCGAGTAGTTTCCATATGCACTCCTAACTACTCTGAGTGGGATATGCCTCTTGCCGCGTAGCCCCTTTGTCTTGGTCATGTCCGAGTACGTCCCTTAGTGGGCTGTTCAGGGCCTACTCGTGGGCCTAGCATGCATGCCCGACAAGCCCCCGAGTACTTTGTAGTTGTGCGTCACAGTTTTGAGTACTGAGGCCACCATCCGAGTAGTTCGTCGTAGTGGTTGTAGTGTCCAAAGTACTCGAGTACTGTCGCATGGCTGGAAGGTACTCTTTTTTCCTTCGAGTTGCTTCTGTTCTAAGAGGTTATATGGTAGTGTGATGACAATCGCACTCCATATGGAGTAGCCCCCGAGCCTTAGTTTGAGTCAAAGAGTCAGGCTTAGGGTAGATTATGCTTTCTGGCTATTTCTCTCTGGTAGTCTGAAAAAGAAAACGTTGTCCATCGGGTATGGTATCCGCAGCCCCCGAGCACTTAGGCGACGTTTGTTGTCGATGAAGTAGTCAAACCTTTTAATATGAGTAGTTGTTCGATGTTATGGCAATATATCTATTTTATGCCTGACCGTTGCGTAACTGACGCTTTGAATCCGGAGGTGGATGAGATATAACGGGGAGGACCCCTTATGGTTAGGGTTGCGTTTCATTGTAGCAGATCTGTTTTGTCCCTTCTCCCCGTTTTTCCTGTTCCTCTTCGCGCCGTCGCAATTTTCCAGTGCCACCGCCGCCATTGCTGGTTTGCTTTGAGAGTGATCAGAGATTAGCTCCTCGTATCTTTGCTGCAGGCGAGATCGTCTGATGCGTACCAAGAAAATGGGGAAGAAACCCGAGAAGACTCAAGGCCAAGCTCCGGCGGCGGGTAAGTTGAGATCCAAATTGAAGAAAGGGAAGGAGCTAGTGTTGCCGGCGCCGAAGGTGGGTCCGATGAACCAGACTGTGCCGCCACCACCTGGGATCACATGGCAGAATTCCATGATGAAGGAGGCGGCTGTTCAGGTGCTTGTTGATGCCAAGCTTCTCCAGCCAAAGGAGGTACTCGAGTGGAGGCCTGCTTTTGGTAATGTGTGGCAGTTCGAGAAGCATCCCAATGATTTCTTCATTCGATTTCTTCAGAGGTATCCTCGAGTACTATAAGCTTCAGCTGGTTCACTTGAACCCCAATGGTGTGCTTCATATGTCTATTTTTGTACACCTGTGTGAGGTATACCTGGGCGTTCCTCCTAGCCTTGAGTTGTTTAGAAAACTATTTCATTGTATGTCTCAACCGAGTGCTATTAGGATAGAGGTTTTTGGAGGTGCCGGGTTTTAACTTAGGAACTCGGGCGCTTATCTTGATTATAACTTGACGGATTGCCATGGTGATTGGAAAAGGAAGTGGTTCTATATTGGGAACCATGACCCTTGCTTGCCGGTAGTCACTGGTCATGCCCCAAAGCATGCGGAGAACTGGTTGAGCGATCCTGAAGATACTCCTGAGATTGACAACTTGCTGAGCCAGATTGCTGAGTTGAAGTCACTGGGCTTGACTGGCATTAATGTGGCTGCCAGCTTTCTTAAGAGGAGAGTCCAGCCTTTGCAGTAGCGGGCTCACTCGGGTTTGGAGTACTCAGGATTTAATGATCCTTCACGTATGTCTCCTGAGGATATATCTGATGATAACGTGGAGGCACTGCTGACCAAGTTCTTCAGAAATTATCAGGGAGTACTGGTTATTCCTGGAGCTCTTCGCTAATTTGATGCTTGGTATGGGCCACAAGAGGTATGTTTTTTGCTTGACTTGTATTTTTCGAGATGTTGGGACATCGTTTGAGTAATAACTTGTTTTGCAGTCCCGGGTTCTCTCCGGCTATCTGGCGCATTCTAAGGAGGAGTTAATTGTTGACGAGTCAGAAGATGAGCCTTTTCCTCCTACGAAGAAACGTTGAGTAGTTTGCAAGAGGCCTACTGCTAAGTCTGCCTCAACCTCGAGTTTGACTCCCGAGAAGTCGCAAAGTACCAAGGTATGTGTACTCATTGGTAACTTTTTGGTAGAGTTTATCCTGTAGTCTTTTGATGATTTTAGTTGCCTGAAAAGGTTGTCGATGTGACCCTTGGTGGTGATGAGGCTACTTCTGATGAGGTAGTCGTGACCGCCAAGGATGTTGATGTTGCATTTGTTGAAGAAGTGCTAGTGGAGGTGCCACCAGCGGGTGCTGGAGTAGCCCTCGAGCCAACAGTCCAGACCCCGTCGGCTACCGAGTTGCTGGTCCCTGACCAGGCAGTTTTGGGTTTGCCTGTTGGAGTGGCGGATGTTGCGAAGGGAGGATCGCTAGTAGTTGCTGCTGGCTCTTTATTGTCCAATGTGATCGCTAGTGGTGAGCTTTCTCTCCGACTATTTTTGTTAGTCCGAATTTATTGTATTCTTGACCTTGTTTTTGCAGGACTTAGCGAGAATATCGCACCTTTAGCTGATCCTGTGGTGCTGAGTACTCGACCGCCTGTTACTGAGAAGAAGCGCGTGCGATTGCCTCCATGGTCAACTCGGTGAGTTTTTGAATCTTTCTTTGTAATGTGTCTTCGAGTTTTCTGAAAGTCGTGCGGTGCTTTGTATTTTGATGCAGGGATGCGGAGGACACTATCCCTGTGGAGGTAGGAGTGGAGTCGTGCGGTGCTCCCTTGGTTGATTTGTCCGTTGATGATGTATCCGAGGTTGACACTAGTCATCTTTGGAGCCACCATGTCCATGCTTCAAGAAGTAATCCGCTCGGTGGAGGATCCTGCAGTTCCTTCAGGTTCTGGTGGAGTACCCTGCTCGACGTCCATTGGTGGTGTTATGGCTTTGGTTGATGTGGCTAAGGTCAAAGAGGCAGCTGCACCATGTATGTAGTCAGGATATTGGTGTTGTAGTCGTTGTGTTGTGCTGACTAATGTACGTCATTTCAAGTACAACCTTGGGTATAGCTCCAGAGCCTCATGTTGTAAAGAGTGATGAAGGTTCATTACTCGGGCTTCCATCAGAGTTGGAGTTTCGGAGAGCTATCCAGAGCTTTCAGGTGTGTTGTTTCTTTAGTCTGACTGTTGTTTACTGAAAACTTGACAATTTGCTTTTATTTGCAGGATCTCTATGACAGAGCTCAAAGGAATGCTCGGGCCCCCCAGGAGCGAAATGACTCGGTGCAGCGGCTGTCACAATTGGAACAAGAGTGCAGCCGTCTTACTGAATCTTTGAAGGTTCATGAGGATGCTGCGAAGTCCTTCGCCATTGAGCGGAGAGATCACGAGGTTTTGCAGGAGAAGTCTGAGAGTTGCTACCCTAGTGAACAAAAAGTATCAAGGTGAGTACTTGCTATTCTTTGAGTATATCCAACTGTACTCGTTTTTTTGAACTTGTTCATTTTTGCAGAGCTCAAAAGGAAAGAGGCTATTGCAAGTAGCCAGCTCCTTGATTGGAGGAACGTGCATGACCGAGTAGCTGATGAGGCTAATCGTCTTCGTGCTTCGCTAGCTGAAGCGCAAGCTGCATGCGAGCATCAGCGGGACAGGAAGAACCAGAATGGAGTTATGCTTGCTATGGCCATGGTAGCCTGTAGAGATCATGGCCGGACCATAGGAAGGCTTCGAGGCGAGCTTCAAGAGTTGACTGATGCCGCTCAAGATTTTGTGAATGCCATTGCTCCTCTTGAAGACGACGCAGGGCCCCGTTCACTGGTCGAGCATTTGAAGGCTGCTCAGGGTAAGGTTGCTGGCCTCTGCAAGGCTGTTTGTAAACAAGTCTTTGCTGTGGTCAAGTCGTATTACCCGCGGGCAGATTTGACGGCGGTTGGTGACGGCGTTGCTCGCAACTGCACGGAAGAATCTTATGCGCAATACCTCAAGGAGGCTAAGCCAATTGCTTTGAAGATGTCTGAATTTGTATCTTTGGAGGACCCTTAGGTTTTTTTGTACCCTTGTAATCTTCTGAGTACTTGAGACAATGTTTTGTTTGAAATGAATACTTGTCCATTCTGTGTTATTGGGAGCCATTCTGAGTGCTCAGTCAAGTAGTCGCGCAGTTTGTCGAGTACTCTGTTCTTTTACTCTTGGAAGGGTGGTGCACGGGTGTACTGTGCTCTTTTGTCTTTTGTGGCGTGAATGCTTTCACGTGGACAGAGTTAGAGAGTGTCCTGACTTATCAGTCACGAGCGAATAGTAACTCCCGGGTGGTTGGTAGTTGTGGTGCTTGGCTATAAATAGACTGCCGTGGAGGTCGATCGGGATCAGGCTTTGAGTAGCGATGGACTGCCTTCAGTTACTGTTGTTTGAGTCTAGAGAGCCTTCAAAGAGTACTCCGGTGCTAGAAGATTCCTCGTAGGTTAGAGCCACCTTCCCTCCATAGACTCTAGCACTCGTAGGGATAGCAGCGATGCTAGAAGAATCCTCGTAGGAGGGTTCATCGCACGCCTCATCTTGCAGCTCATGATCCAGCCGGGTACGCGCTAGAGCTCGCGGGTGATGGGTGATGAGTGCTACAGTCTTTATTCGACTCTCTTAGAGGTGGAGGTGTGGCCTAAGGCTAGCAAGAGAGCAGCCTTGTTTTTTCTCCCTTATGCAGCACGCGGGATTCATTGTTGCCACTGTCAAGGTAGCGGCGGTGTAGGAGTTCCTGGTGTTGTTTGGGAGGAGGACCTGGATATGGCTGTGTTTTGCGCAGCTTCCTTGCATGTGGGCCCTTCCCTTTGTAGGAGTTGGCAGACCTGAGTGGCCTTGTGATATTGTAAAAGCCTGAGGCTTAAATTTAGACCGCCAGTAGGCAATTGCTTGTAGTCTGTTGCTGTGCTGTTATGTTGTATTTTGAGTACCCTTGCTCTATTGTGAGTAATCTTATGTAACTTTAAAATTTTCTACTTGAGTCAGACTTGGAGTAAAAAATTGCTTTGCTCTTTGGAGGTTTTGTACCGAGGTTGGGATGCCTGTGGAGTTGACAGTCTTGTGTCAAGAGTAGAATATCTGTAGTCGGTAGTTGGGCTATCGGCTCCGAGTAGTTGGAATGAGTTTGTTTTCGAGCTGCTTGAGGCGAAGGCTCGAGTTCATTTGTCGACTACGGGTAGTAGCGATAGAGATGTTCTATATTCCAAGAATTTGGTACTTGTTCTCCTGAAAGTTCTTGTAGTCTGTAAGATCCGGGTCCTGTGACCTTGGATACGATGTAGGGACCTTCCCATGGTGAGTTGAGTTTATGCAACCTTGACGTGTCTTGGATTCGTTTGAGGACCATGTCGCCTAAGTTGAAGGACCGTTCTTTAACATTGTGGTCGTGGTATCGTCTTAACCCGTTGAGGTATCTGGCTGATTGAACTAGTACGGCGCATCTTGTTTCTTCTAGACTATCCAGATCCGTGCGTCTTGTTTCTTCTGCCATTTCTTCATCGTACTGTTTCGACTAGAGGAGACTGCCACATGATGTCTGCGGGTAAGATAGCTTCTAAGCCAAATACTAGGAAATAGGGGGAGAGCTCAGTAGTCTTGCATGGTTGGGTTTGTAGTCCCCACAGAGCATTAGGTAGTTCCTTGAGCCATTTGCCTCCTTTTGTATTGCCAACGTCGTGTAATCTTTTCTTGAGAGCTTCGAGTATCATGCCGTTAGCACGCTCGAATTGTCCATTGGCTCATGGGTGAGCAACTGAGACGTAGCGGACATCAATTCCACTATTCTCACAGTACTCCTAGAAGTCATGATTGTTGAAGTTGGATCCCAGGTCTGTGATGATTCTATTTGGAAAACCGTAACGGTGTAAAATTTCATCCAAGAAGTCGAGGACTCGGTCTGCCTTTGGGCAAGTAACTGGTTTGACCTCGATCCATTTGGTGAATTTGTCGATGGCCACGAGTACTCGGTTGAATCCTCCTGGTGCAGTTGGCAATGGTCCTATCATGTCTAGCCCCCAGCAAGCGAAAGGCCATTTTGGAGGGATTGTGACTAGTTTGTAGGCAGGGACGTGTTGCTGTTTAGTGAAGAATTGACAGCCTTAGCATTTTCGAACTAACTGTTTTGCATCTGCCAAAGCCATGGGCCAGTAAAAACCTGCTCCGAAAGCCTTGCCTACTATCGTTCGTGAGGATGCATTGTTGCCGCAGATTCCTTTGTGAATTTCTTCTAGGATTTCTTGGCCGTCTTCACGGGTGACACATTTCATGAGCACCCCTGACGATGCACTTTTCCTGTAGAGCTTGTCTCCAACTAGAATGTAGTTTTTTCCTCGTCGGGAACCTTTCTCAGCTTGATTTTTGTCAGATGGTAACTTATGGTCTTTGATGTAGTCGATGAAGGGTGTTCTCCAATTGACTTCTATCATCATGATTTCCCGAGTGACTTCTGTAGTCCTGACCACTGGTGGTTTAACTTGTTCTGGTATGGGTGGTTTATGGAGTTCGTGTACAAAAATTCCTGCTGGAACTTCTGCACGAGTCGAGCCCATTTTTGATAATACGTCAGCGGCTACGTTGTTGTTGTGGACGATATGATGAAATTCCAAGCCTGAAAACTTGTTTTCCAGTTTGCGGACTTCTTTGCAGTCAGCGTCCATGTTGTCCTTGTTTCGATCCCATTCGTCATTGACTTGGTTTATAACGACTAGTCAGTCATCGTATACCAGTAGTCTTTTGATTCCAAGGAAGATTGCAAAGCGAAGGCCGTGTAGCAGTGCTTCGTACTCGGCTTTGTTGTTTGAGACTTCCCAAAAGATTTGCAGTATATACTTGAGTTGGTCTCCCTTTGGGGAGATGAGGAGTACGCCTGCACCGGCTCCTTCAAGTTTGAGGGATCTGTCGAAGTACATTACCCAGTGCTCTGGCCTCTCGACTGGTTTTGGCACTTGGTTTTCAGTCCATTCAGCCATGAAGTCGACCAAAGCCTGAGATTTGATAGCTGTTCTTGGTTTGAAATCCAAGGATAAAGCTCCAAGTTCTACCGCCCATTTGGAAATTCTACCCGTGGCGTCTCTAGGATTTCGCCGAGCGGGAAGTCGGTGATGACTGTAATGCTCTGCTCTTGAAAATAGTGTCGCAGCTTCCGCGAAATGAGCAGAATCGCATATAGCAGTTTTTGTATAGGCGGGTACTGAGTTTTGGAGTCCGAGAGTACTTCACTGACGAAGTATACTGGTCATTGGACTTTGTAAACATGGCCTGACTCAGACCGTTCAACTACCACTGCGGTGCTGATGATGTGAGTAGTAGCTGCTATGTATAGGAGCAAGTCTTCGTTTGGAGATGGAGCAGTAAGGATTGGTGGTTTTGACAAAAAATCTTTGAGTTGTGTCAATGCCTTGTCTACCTCTTCTGTCCATTTGAACTTGTTCTGACGTTTGAGAAGCTTGAAGAAAGGTAGTCCTCATTCTCCAAGTCTCGAGATAAATCGATTAAGGGCTGCCATGCAGCCCGTGAGTTTCTGCACATCCTTGATGCTAGCCGGTGCGTGCATGTTTGTGATGGCAGATGTTTTCTCCGGGTTGGCCTCAATGCCGCGATGGCTAATGATGAACCCGAGTAATTTGCCGGAAGGTACTCCAAAAACGCATTTGGTAGGATTGAGTTTCCATCAGAAAGCTCGTAAGCTTGTGAAGGTTTCCTCCAGATCGATGATTAGATCCTCGTGATATCTTGTTTTCACGACTACGTCGTCTACATAGGCCTCTAAGTTACGATGCAGCTGCTTTTCGAAGCACATCTGTATTGCTCGTTGGTAAGTTGCCCCTGCATTTCTTAGTCCAAATGACATTGTTTTGTAGCAGAAGGCCCCAAATGGAGTGATGAAGGCTGTCTTTGTAGGGATACGAGGTAGGCTATACTAGCGCAAATCAAAATTTCTACCACGTAAAACCAGGAAGAATTGCCGTATAAGGATCACGGGATTACCACTCGACGCACTACTGGTGCGGAAGATGTAGATTTGCGTTGATGCAGTGAAGACGATCAACGTAGTCGTACGTAGTCGATCAACGTAGTCGTACGTAGTCGATCACGTCAACGTCCAGCAGCTCCTCAGGAGCTCGTCCACGTGCAGCAAGATCGCCCTCGTGCCGCGGCTCATCGTCGGCTCGTCATGGCTCGTCGTGGCTGGTCGTGGCTCGTCGGCGGCTCGTCCAAGTGCTGCAGGCGCAACACCTCCAAGGTATCCACACGTGCAAGGAGGAAGCATCGCAAGCCGGACTGCTAGATCCGTGAGTTGCAACAGGTGAGGGCGTGGGAGGCGCGGCAGATGTGTTTTTCCAAAAAGGTGTAAACCCTAGGGCGCCCCCACCCCTCTATTTATAGAGGTTCCTAACGGACCTCTGGGTCCGAGGCCCATTAGTACTTCTAAACCTAATCCAACTCAGATCACATCCGAATTGGGCTTCCAGCCCCTTAAGTGTGTGACCCTATGGGTTCGGATACGTATAGACATGGCCCGAGTACTCCTACTCGGCCCAATAGTCGGTAGCGGCCTCTAGCAAGACGTGCCAACTCCTATACACACACAAAGATCATATCAGATGAACCATCACAACATAATATACATGCTATTCCCTTTGCCTCATGATATTTGGTCTAGCTTCAAGCCGACCGCTCTTTCTCGATCCTGTGATTCGGAAACCCTTTGTAGGTTAACTCTTAACCGTACGTAGCATGGCCATGCATTTTCGGATCCGATCACTCGAGGGCCCCAGAGATATCACTCTCAATCAGAGAGGGGCAAATCCCATCTTGATTGACCATGTCTCATAGCATGCTTCTTGACAAACCCGAAAGCTACCTTTATAACTACCCTATTACGGCGTAGCGTTTGATAGCCCCTAAGTAGGTCGATCCACATCTTGAATACATGCGACAATCTCAGGTCTAAGGACAAAGCGTATATGTTGTTTAAAGAGAGAACTACTTCTCGTGTTGGGTCAGTCCTAGCACATGTCTCCACATGTGCCCACATTATTAGTTCAACATCTCCATGTCCATGACTTGTGAAACATAGTCATCAACTAATACATGTGCTAGTCTAATATTCATGTGTGTCCTCACATGAACTCCGACTAGGGACAACTTTAGAATAACCATACAAGCAAAGAGTTTCACATACAATTCACATAATTGCAAATCAATTCAAGTAGCCTTTAATGAATATTCAATGAACACAATATACAAATCATGGATACAAATGGAATATCATCATCTCTATGATTGCCTCTAGGGCATACCTCCAACAGTCTCCCACTTGCACTAGAGTCAATCTAGAAGGTACCTAATACCCATAGCTCTTACATGCGCATCATGCTTAGCCTGCGGGAGTGGTTTTGTCAACGGATCAGAAATGTTCAGATCCGTGTGTATTTTGCATATCTTGATCTCACCCCGGTAAACGAAGTCTCGAATGAGATGAAATCGCCGCATTATGTGTTTGTTCTTCTGGTGGTTCCTTGGCTCCTTTGCTTGCGCAATTGCCCCATTATTATCACAGTAGAGATTCAATGGGCTAGACGCATTCGAGAACACACCAAGCTCAATGAGGAAATTCCTTATCCAAACACCTTCCTTCGCGGCTTCCAAAGCCGCGATGTACTCGGCTTCTGTCGTAGAATTGGCCACCGTCTCCTATTTGGAACTCTTCCAACTAACAGCACCACCATTTAGCGTGAACATAAATCCTGATTGTGACTTTGAATCATCTCTGTTGGTTTGGAAACTAGCATCAGTGTAACCTGTTACAACGAGCTCCTCCTCACCTCCATAGACGAGGAACATATCTTTAGTCCTTCTCAAGTACTTAAGAATGTTTTTCACCGCTGTCCAGTGACTCTCACCTGGATCAGATTGGTGTCTGCTTGTCATACTTAGCGCATATGAAACATCTGGGCGAGTACTTATCATTGCATACATAATAGATCCAATAGCCGAGGCATATGGCACTCTACTCATGCGATCCCGCTCATCAGCAGTCGAAGGACACTGAGTCTTGCTGAGATGTATGCCATGTGACATAGGCAAGAACCCTTTCTTTGCCTCTTCCATGCTGAACCGCTTCAACACTTTGTTAATGTAAGTATCTTGGCTTAAACCTATAAGCCTTCTCGATCTATCTCTATAGATCTTAATGCCCAGAATATATGCTGCTTCCCCTAAGTCCTTCATCGAAAAACTATTTTTTAGTGAAGTCTTTACGGACTCAAGCATAGGAATGTTATTTCCAATCAGTAATATGTCATTCACATATAAGATTAGAAATACTACAGAGCTCCCACTAACCCTGTAAACACAAGACTCTTCTTCGTTCTTGGTGAAGTCAAACCCTTTGACCACTTCATCAAAACGAATGTTCCAACTCCTAGATGCTTGCTTCAATCCATAAATGGATCTCTTAAGCTTGCATACCTTTCCAGCATTTTTCGGATCGACAAAACCCTCGGGCTGTATCATATACACGTCCTCAGCTAGGTTTCCATTTAGGAAAACTGTATTGACATCCATCTGCCATATCTCATAATCGAAATATGCAACTATAGCTAGAATAATCCGAATGGACTTAAGCATCACTACGAGCGAGAAGGTCTCGTCGTAGTCAACTCCTTGAACTTGACGAAAACCTTTTGCGACAAGTCGTGCTTTATAGATGTAAACATTTCCATCCATATCCTTTTTCTTCTTATAGATCCACTTGCACTCTATGGCTTTAACACCATCAGGCGGGTCAACCAAGTTCCAAACTTGATTGTCTCCCATGGACTCTATTTCGGAATGCATGGCACTCTGCCATTTTTCGGAGTTTGGGTCCATCATTGCTTTTGCATATGTCGTAGGCTCATCATTGTCCAACAATAATATTTCCCGCATTTCGCGGAGCCTTGCCGACCTTCGTGGTTGTGGCGGTGCTTCTCTTGCCATGGGTATCTCAACTTGTTCCGCTACGTTAGCATCACTCATTGATTCTTGCCCGATCGGCTCATCTTGAACTTCTTCAAGATGCACTGTCTTTCCACTCTTTTCTCCTTTGAGAAACTCTTTCTCTAGGAAAACCCCATTCCGAGCGACAAACACTTTGCCTTCTGATCGGTTGTAGAAATAATATCCCAAAGTTTCCTTTGGATATCCCACGAAAATGCACTTATCCGACTTGGGTGTGATCTTGTCCGACTGAAGTCGCTTGACAAACACTTCACATCCCCAAATCTTTAGAAAAGACAAACTAGGAACCTTTCCAGTCCATATCTCATATGGTGTCTTAACTACGGATTTAGATGGTACCCTATTAAGTGTGAAAGCTGCTGTTTCTAGAGCGTATCCCCAAAATGACAACGGTAGGTCCGACTGGCTCATCATTGATCGAACCATGTCTAACAAAGTTCGATTACGTCGCTCGGATACACCGTTTCTCTGAGGTGTTCCAGGCGGCGTAAGTTGTGGAACAATTCCGCAACTCTTTAGATGATTGCTAAACTCGTGGCTCAAATACTCGCCTCCACGATCAGATCGTAAGGCCTTAATTTTCTTGCCACGCTGATTTTCAATTTCATTCTGAAATTCCTTGAACTTTTCAAAGGTTTCAGACTTGTGTCTCATCAAGTAGACATAGCCATATCTACTAAAATCATCAGTGAAAGTTATGAAGTATTGGAATCCTCCTCTAGCCGTCGTGCTCATTGGTCCGCATACATCACTATGTACGAGTTCCAACAAGTCTACTGCTCTCTCAGGAAATCCTGTGAAAGGCGTCTTGGTTATCTTGCCTAGCAAGCAAGCCTCACATGTCTCGTATGATTCAAAATCAAACGAAGTTAGAAGTCCATCAGAATGGAGCTTCTTCATGCGCTTTTCACTTATATGACCCAAACGACAATGCCATAAGTAGGTAGGACTCAAATCATTAAGCCGAGGCCTTTTAGCACTTACGTTACAGACAGGTGAACCATCAAGATTTAAAACAAATAATCCATTCACAATGGGTGCAAAAGCCATAAACATATCATTCTTAGAGATCACACAACCATTGTTTTCACTCGCAAATGAATAACCATCCTTCATCAAGCATGAAGGAGACAAAATGTTTTGACTTAAACTAGGAACAAAATAACAATTATTCAACTCCATAATAAATCTTGACGGGAGGCGGAGTTGCATCGTCCCGACGGTCAACGCAGCAACTCTTGCATTATTGCCCACTTGGAAATCAACTTCTCCTCTTTCCATGCTTCTACTTCTTATCATTCCCTGCATCGAATTGCAAATATGAGCAACCGATCCGGTATCAAATACCCAAGAATTAATAATTGTATCAGCGAGAAAAATGTTGTCTATAACATTAACAACAAGCGTACCTGAGGTAGAAGTACTCTTACTTCCGCCATTCTTCAACGAAGCTAGGTACTGCTTGCAGTTTCTCTTCCAGTGACCAAGTTCATGACAGTAAAAGCACTCTTTGTCTGGAGCAGGTCCAGGTCCAGCTTTAACCTTGGGCGCTGGGTTTGGCTCTGACGTTCCAGCCTTGCCCTTCTTCTTCCAAGAATTGCCCTTCTTCTTAAAGCTAGGCTTGTTCTGTATAGCCATCACATGGCTGGTACTAGCGTTTGTCTTGATGTTAGCCTCTGCTGTTTTAAGCATGCCACACAGCTCATTCAGACCCTTCTCCGTCCCATGCATATGGTAGTTCGAGATGAAGTTCCCATAGCTAGGCGGAAGAGACGAAAGAATGAAATCAGTGGCCGACTCTTGGCCCAGTGGGAAGCCCAGCTTCTCCAACCGTTGAGTGTAACCAACCATCTTGATTACATGTGGTCCTACTGCTGCACCTTCTGCTAGCTTGCTCTCCACAAAGGCCTTAGACACATTGAACCTTTCAGTCCTGGCCTGTGTTTGGAACATGTCTCTAAGCGCCACGATCATATCGTGCACCACATGGTTTGTTTTGAACTGCATCTGCAGCTCGGGTTCCATGCAAGCAAGCATAAGGCAGCTTACTTCGAGGTTAGCATCACATGCTTTCTTGTAAGCATTCTTAATAGCAGCGGGTGCATCATCAGCAGGTTCTTCTGGTAGTGGGTTGTCTAGAACATCTTCCTTTTTCTCAGCCCTGAGAACAATTCCCAGGTTACGGATCCAATCCGAGTAATTTGTTCCATTCAACTTGTCCTTCTCAAGGACCGAACGCAAAGCAAACGGTGTAGTGCTGCTAGGTGCCATTTAATCTACAACAAAAGTAATGCAAAATACACTAAGACAAACGTATCTATGATAGAGCAAATCACATTAAACTATTTTAACAGAATCTACTCCCACTAAAATCAATATCCCTCTATTGAAACTTAGTGATTCAGGATCCACAACTAACAAGTCTACTAGTGAGCTTTAGCATCACCGCTAGCAAACAAGGTAGATCGGTAAGCAACTTTTGCTAATCATATCACATATGACTCCTGTTGTTGGGTGACATCTCTATGTCTCGGCACCTAACCTTTATGCCCCAAGGTCTTTAACCGTTAAGATAACCTTGTTAAGCAAACCAACCCTTATGCGCGTAAGTGTCCGACACAAACCCGTCTAGTCAAGGAAAACTAGTGGTACCCTAATTTCATAGACCCACCACTAATTGTACAAGACATGGGACGGTGCAAGTTTTAGTTGGGAGGGCATACTAACTTAAACTTTGTGAGGGATCGTTCTACTTCTAACATCATAGCATGCAGAAAGTAAAACATAAACAGAATAGCATTCACACAGTTGTGACACAGTATGACCCGTTTTCATATGGTGATCTCCATCTTCATAGAACCTGTTCCCCATGGTGATCTCCATCTCCATGTTCCATGTGCACCATCCTCCTGGTGATGAGTCCTCCAAGAACTAGAACATGCTATTACGCCTAATAGCTAGTAAAGAAGCTAGTAATGAAGATTACATAGTTGCTTGGATCATCACAGATTGGTACGCAGACCATTAAATACAATAAAGTGACAACACATATGGCTCCTGCCGTGTTGCCGTACGCGCGACACGCAGGTCACGAATGAGTTACACACATGCATCACATACACAAAGGGCCATACTGATCACAAGATACATACATCCTGCAAAACAGAGTTAAGTGTCCTAACGTTCCAAACTTCGGATGCCCGAAACTCCATCTTCCAAGCTGAATTTGGGAAATCTAATTTCGCCGAAAATGGCGAAGCACTTGCATTTTATTTGTGTAACTTTTTATGTAGATCAATTTTTATATAAACTTCGCCCCGATCCAAGATCGTACCGAAAAGTTACGGCTGATTAACCGAAGCATACGCATACGACAAAAATCCCGACCCCGGTAGTAGATCCATCTACTATTGCACATCTAATGCACCTGGCGTATGACCCTGGATTTCGATTCGACCAATCATATTGATCTTTGCTCACTGCAACTGGAATTACGTGTATCACTTAACTCCGATGGCGGAAACTGACCGGTAGGAGTATGTCGTTACACTACCATTGCAGCAAGAGCACGAAACCAGGACATAGATCAAACTGAAAACTCGCATATCTCCATATGCACACATCCCGAATCCAAAACTAAACAGCTACGGCTCTGATACCACTGTAGGGATACGAGGTAGGCTATACCAGCGCATATCAAAATTTCTACCACGTAAAACCAGGAAGAATTGTCGTATAAGGATCACGGGATTACCACTCGACGCACTACTGGTGCGGAAGATGTAGATTTGCGTCGATGCAGTGAAGACGATCAACGTAGTCGTACGTAGTCGATCACGTCAACGTCCAGCAGCTCCTCAGGAGCTCGTCCACGTGCAGCAAGATCGCCCTCGTGCCGCGGCTCGTCGTCGGCTCGTCGTGGCTCGTCCAAGTGCTGCAGGCGCAACACCTCCAAGGTATCCACACGTGCAAGGAGGAAGCGTCGCAAGCCGGACTGCTAGATCCGTGAGTTGCAATAGGCGAGGGCGTGGGAGGCACGGCAGATGTGTTTTGCCAAAAAGGTGTAAACCCTAGGGCGCCCCCACCCCTCTATTTATAGATGTTCCTAATGGGCCTCTGGGTCCGAGGCCCATTATTACTTCTAAACCTAATCCAACTCGGATCACATCCGAATTGGGCTTCCAGCCCCTTAAGTGTGTGACCCTATGGGTTCGGATACGTATAGACATGGCCCGAGTACTCCTACTCGACCCAATAGTCGGTAGCGGCCTCTAGCAAGACGTGCGAACTCCTATACGCACACGAAGATCATATCAGACGAACCATCACAACCTAATATACATGCTATTCCCTTTGCCTCACGATATTTTGTCTAGCTTCAAGCCGACCGCTCTTTCTCGATCCTGTGATTCGGAATCCCTTTGTAGGTTAACTCTTAACCGTACGTAGCATGGCCATGCATTTTCAGATCCGATCACTCGAGGGGCCCAGAGATATCACTCTCAATCAGAGAGGGGCAAATCCCATCTTGATTGACCATGTCTCATAGCATGCTTCTTGACAAACCCGAAAGCTACCTTTATAACTACCCTATTACGACGTAGCGTTTGATAGCCCCTAAGTAGGTCGATCCACATCTTGAATACATGCAAAAATCTCAGGTCTAAGGACAAAGCGTATATGTTGTTTAAAGAGAGAACTACTTCTCGTGTTGGGTCAGTCCTAGCACATGTCTCCACATGTGCCCACATTATTAGTTCAACATCTCCATGTCCATGACTTGTGAAACATAGTCATCAACTAATACATGTGCTAGTCTAATATTCATGTGTGTCCTCACATGGACTCCGACTAGGGACAACTTTAGAATAACCATACAAGCAAAGAGTTTCACATACAATTCACATAATTGCAAATCAATTCAAGTAGTAGCCTTTAATGGATATTCAATGAACACAATATACAAATCATGGATACAGATGGAATATCATCATCTCTATGATTGCCTCTAGGGCATACCTCCAACAGTCTTAGCTTGATCTTCTATTTTGAGGCTTATCTGATGATAACCTGTGTAGCAGTCGAGAAAGCATAGCAAATCGCACCTAGTAGTAGAGTCAACTACTTGGTCGATCCTGGGTAGGCCGAAAGGGTGTTTTGGGCAGTGTTTGTTGAGATCCATGTAGTTGATGCACATTCTCCATTCGTTATTTTTCTTGCGAACGAGTACAGGATTGGCTAGCCAGTCAGGGTGAAAGACTTCTTTGATGAACCTTGCTGTGAGTAGTTTGGCTAGTCCTTTTTTAATTTCTTCTTGTCTGTCTTGAGCGAACCTGCGAAGGCGCTATCATTTTGGAGTAGCCTTGGGATCAATGTTTAGAGAGTGCTCAATCAGTTCCTTGGGCACACCAGGCATGTCAGCTGGTTTCCAAGCAAAGATATCATGGTTAGCCCGAAGAAAACTGATGAGCGCGGTTTTCTATTTAGGGTCTAGCCCTGTTCCAATTAGAGCTATTTTAGAAGAGTCGCCTGTCTGGAGATCAACTGACTTGAAGTCCTTCTCGCTTGCTGGTTTCACTTTTATGGATCCTGACTTATTTTCTAGGATCTCGAGTTCTGTTGGGTGAAGTTTCTTTGAAGCTGTAAAAACTTGTTGCATAGGGCTGGGTGCTTGGGAGGTTGCGGCAATCTCCACGGCTTCGGTGTCGCACTCGTAAGATCGCCGTAGATCTCCTCATAGTGTTAGTTCTCCCTTGGGTCCCGGCATTTTGAGTACCAGGTAAACATAGTGTGGTATGGCCATGAACTTAGCTAGGGCTAGTCTTCCGAGTATGGTGTGGTAAGATGTCTCAAAGTCGGCGACTTCAAATCTAATGTACTCGGTTCGGCAGTGTTCCTTAGTTCCAAAGGTAACTGGCAGGACGACTTGTCCTAGTGGTATAGCTGCGTTTCCTGGTACGATTCCGTAGAAGGGAGAATCTGTTAGAGAGAGCATTTTCGTGACATCAAGGCACATCTTCCTTAGTGTTTTAGCAAAAATGACGTTGAGTCCGCTTCCGCCATCGATGAGTACTTTTGTCAATTTTGATCCTGCAACAACGGGATCGAGTACTAGAGGGAATCGACCTGGCTCTGAGAATTTTATCCACTGGTCCTTTCTGCTGAAGGTTTTGGGTACCTCTGGCCATTTTAGCGGTGTTGGATCTGTTGGTTCGATGGCCATGATTTCCCTAAGTACCAGTTTGCTGGCCCGCTTGGATGCGGTGCCTGGGATTCCGCCAAAGATGACGTTGACTGTTTTGGAGATGGTCTGGAAGTCGCCTTCTCCTTCTTCGTCGTTGTGGACCTTGTTTTTGCCTTTATATTTTTTCTTGCTGTACTCCTCGAGAGGTGGTGGTGCGGGCAAATCTTGCATTACTCGGCGCATGCGGTAGCAGTCTATTGCTGAGTGTTTGCTAGTCGGGTGCCATGGGCACTGATTTTTGAGTAGTTCGGTGAAGCTTGGCCCTTCGTCATTTTTGCGGGACCCCTTCTTCCCTGAGTTAGTCATGGAAGCAATGGTGTTGTCAGGTTTCCATTTGCGATTTTGATTACTCGAAAAATTGTTTTGAGTATCGCTGTGTCGATTTCTATCCTGGTCATTGTTGTTATTGTCGCATCCACGGTTGCGATGGGAGCCGAACCGTTCTCGCTCTTTGTCTTCTTCATCTGCCCATTGTTGCACCATGACTTTGAGATCCTTGACATTGGTTGGTCATCGTCTGCCGAAGTCTTGGTATGTTCGTCGATTATAGAGGCCATTTTGGAAGCACTCGATGACGTCTGTTTCTGAAATGTTGACTATAGTGGCCTTCTTTTCGAAGAATCATCGCAAGTAGTCGCGTAATGTTTCGCCTTCTTTCTATTTTACTTGACTTAGGTCAATCTTGTTACCCGGTCTAGTCATGAAGCTGGCATAGTTGTTGGTGAAAGCTTTTGTCAAGTCTGCCCAGGAGTCGATTGATCTAGGCTTGAGTGACTCAAGCCATGTCAGGGGCACGGGTTCCATGCATATGGGAAAATGGATAACTTTGGTGTCGTTATTGCCCCCAGATGCCTAGACTGCCAATGAGTAGCATCGAAGCCATTGAATTGGGTCTTTCTTGCCATCATACTTAGTGATTCCTGTTGGTTTGAACTTTTTAGGTAATCTTGTCCTCATTACCCGATTTGTGAAGGTAGGAAAGTGGTTGTAATTGTCAACATCTTGCTCATGTCGACTATTGATTATTTCTCGTAGATCTCTGAAGTTTGATAGTTCGTAATTTTTCCAGATATGGTGAGGACTTTTTGCGGAGTTGGTGCAACTGACCTCCCTAACATCTTTTTGTCATACTGGAATGTTGTGTTTACTTGGTCCTTGGCTATGTTGCCTTGGTTGGTTGACTACTTTTTTGTTGTTCCTTTGTACTTCGTGGAAGTCGTTGTTAACTGCAGCACCTCTACTGCCCTCTTGATGAGCTGTAATGCGGGGAACAGACGGGATTGGCGATTCCTTATCGAGTAGCTTGTAAGCTTGTTCTGTGAGTTATGCAATTAGTCTGTTGCCTCGCTGCGCGAGTTGAGCTGTGACTTCATTGTCTCTGTCTCGAGGTATGAGCATTGATATAAGGTTGATCGAGGCAATTGTCGTGAGTGGAGTGTTGTGTTCTTGAGCCTGTACTGCGTCAAATGCTCTTTCAAGGTTTGTGATGGGAATGTTTGTAGCCAACATTTGTCGGCGTTCAGCCCAAGTAACATTGCGCATCCTTCTTTGGTTTCTTTGATTAGAAGTTTCATCTTGTGGGGTGTTAGCTAATGACTCGTCCTCTGAGAAGTTGTCGAGTTGTTCTATCCGTCGAGGGGTTCTCTATTGGCTAGTACCCGTGTTGTTACTTTGAGTAATAACAAAGAATTCTCTATCTGGGTAGTAGCTTCCAGAGCTTGATGTTGCGATTTCTGTGGAACTTTCCTCGCGGCTTGAGGTGAGTGCGACGCCTTCCTGGTACGGGAGGTTGTTTATGTGAGCGACGAGGCGTGACTCTTAGTCGCGGGCGAGGAGAGATGGTCTCATTCCTGGCCAGTGAACGAATCTACCTTGCGATGTTGAAGTTATTACCAGACCTGGGGCTGGTCCTGACAGCGGGATCTCTGGGACGTAGTCCAAGTCGGAGTCGTCGTCTTCGTCTTTCCTGTGTTCGAGTTGAGTTCGAGTGAGGAGACCTTGGTGGACTTCGGCTGCATTGCGGAGTCCGTATGGGAACCATTTTGGAGTCGAAGTTGATTTGGGAAGTGACTGGGACTGACTAGTCCGAAGTGGGGTCGAGTCCGCAGCGTAGTAGAACTCAGGTTTGTTGACTTTGAAATTTCAGTTTTTCGTGACAAAAAACTCTGTTTTTGGCTGAAAAAGGCTTTCGTTGAGCGATTTCTTCTTTTGGGTGCTGATGATTTGGCGCTGAAACGATCCAGCGTCGTCGGCAATACAGAGCCAGGATCCGAAAATGAAGGTTGCGCCTGCCTCAAAGGTGAAAACAGGCTTGATAACGACAGGTGCCATCGAGCTCGCGCAGAGAAACTCGACGACTTCCCCTACCTGGCGCGCCAGCTGTTGTTGTTTTAGACCAGCAACCCGCCTAGGGGGTACCCTAGGTGGTCTTTTATGCGGTAAGGGCCGTCGAGAATCAAGGAGTTGATGGTGGCGCAAGGAACACGATTTAGACAGGTTCGGGCAGCTAGATCGCGTAATACCCTACGTCCTGTGAGTTGGTTGTATTAATCTTAGATGAACTGGAGTTGTTGTCTTTGAGGAGGTCCCTGCCCGCCCTTATATACTCGGGGGGGGGGGGGTGGGTAGGGTTACACGTTTGAATCCTAGTCAGGTACGATTACAGAGTTCTACTCGGTGTAGTCCGAGTAGTTTCCATATGCACTCCTAACTAGTCCGAGTGGGATATGCCTCTTGCCGCGTAGCCCCCTTGTCTTGGTCGTGTCCGAGTACGTCCCTTAGTGGGCCGTTCAAGGCCGACTCATGGGCCTGGGGTGCATGCCCGACACTGCTAGCTACACGTCATACTAACATTCTCATAATAAACTTACATGAGTCTTTAGCAAGCATCGAAAGAATGGAGTGAACTTAGGTGGAATCCCTAAGTTAGGACGCATAAGTTTAGTAGGAACTCCACACTTGCATATGGGAGGATCCCTCACACGCCTACAAGCAGCCTCCTGCTTCTCCTCCTCGATCATTCTAGGTGGGTTTGGTAGAGGAGGAACCCAACGCCTAAACTGATGGTATGGTTTAAGCTCTATGCTATAGTATGGGAATAGGCGGATCCTAGGATCATATTTGTCGGGTCCATCTATCCACTTAAAGAAATCACAAGGTGTGGTAGGTATTGGATCAAAAGTCCACTTGTACACATAGAAGGCTCTTCCGGCTGTCTTTGGATGCCGTGATTGTTTCACCTCAGCTTGCACGGCACATCTACAAAGAGGTACCGGAAGGGCAGGAGGTACGGGAGCACCAGCATTGGACTCGCCCACGAAACGCACATACCACCTATGCTGCTTGTATTCACAACCGGACGACGTCATCTCACCTACACATCAAGTGCCCGTAAATTAATACACAAATAAACATTAAACACGTAATCCATCTACTTCACCAAACGAACTATATACATCAATTCGATAAAATACAAATACTCCATCTACAAAATACAAACACTTAACCATATCAACTATAGCAACTAAATTAAGAAACAAAAATATGAGATAAATTAATTGAACATATTGCAAAAAAAAAGTCATGTACACCATGTCATGTACACTACACAATTGCATACCAACTTACACAATCCCACCATCAAACATACAAATTAAACAATCCATCTGTAAAATACAAACACCTCACCATATAAACTATATTATAAACTAAACATATTGGACATATTAATTGGAATTGCAAACAAAAATAATACACATGTCATGTACACTACACAATTGGATGAATATATACCTAAATCGAAGCATTCAACAAGTTCTACACGTCATCGCGGGTAGAGACTCTATTGTGTTTGAATTACGCATCATCTAACACATAACAACATTGCACTTTATCAAATTTTAAATCAACAACTTAACCCTAGCTCACCTAAACATCCTCCGATCTACCAAATGCAACGCTAAACCAAGGAAAAAAGTTGGGGGATACCTTCCACACAAAGCGTTGACCAATTCTCACTCTTTTCCCCCACCGAAATCGCTGGATTTTGGGTGGATTTGGGGGTGGAGGCGGCCGGCGGCATGTGGAACGGTTGGGCTTGGGGTTACTGGAGGAAGAAGAGAGGAGGGAGGGAGGAAGGAGCCGACGCGCGTGTGTAGGAGGGGCGCTGCCGCGCCAGGCGGGTTGGCGTGGCAAGCGCCTACCTAGCCCACCGCCGCGCCGCGCCAGCGTGGTAGGGATCCGCTGCGCCAGTGCATGTGGCGCGATAGACGCTTCCTGCCGCGCCAGGCAATCTGGCGCGGGCAAAAGGGTCACCCGCCGCAAATAATCCTCCGCTGAGATTATTTTTAAAATTATATTTAAAAATAGGTTAAAAAATTCGTGAGATTAGGAGTTTGTCCTGTGTGGTCCACGTGTCACCTCTCGTCTGCAACCTCTCCGCACGCTAGCGCCCAAGTTTCGTCCCTGCTCTAGGCTCCTTGTAGCCACGCTTCTTCACCGCCAAGCTTGCTCAGCCCCAGTCCACACTCCTCAGCTGAGCTCGCCTAGCCCCGTGCTACCTCACGGCCGAGCTCTGCCACGATGCAAGGGGCGCTGCTGGCAAGGCCGAACAGTGCTACAGCACAACGCGGCAGGTGGGACACGGCAGGGCGGCGTGTGCCAACGAGACCGAGCGGGGTTGCGGGAGGGGCTCACCTCTGTAGTGCCCGCCATGGAGCTGCTCCCCGGAGATCTGGAGCCAGGGCGCTAGCTGGGAAGAAGATGCTAGCCCGAACATTTGAAGGTTGCCAGCGCACCTGCAAGAGCCGAGCGATCTTGTTCTTGCTATGTTCATCCGCAGGCGGAGCATGGAGACGTACTGGCCATTCGAAGTCTAGAAAAAGGATTTGGTCCTTTTTCTAAGGTTGCTGAGAAACCTGGCAAACTCATGGCTCAGTCAGTTAGTCATTGACTCATGCCCATTGCAGTTTTTTCTAGTCTTGAGCTTTGTGCTCGGCAACCTACTGAGAGATATCTCGAGGTAGTAAATTAGTTGATGGACCTAGAACTTGACGGTAAAAGCGAGGACACAAGACACGAATTTATATAGGTTCGAGCCACCAGTGTAGCGTAGTACCCATGTTCTGTTTGGTGTGTTGTATATTGCGCCTTGTGCTTGGGTGTTGTTTTTCCTTAGTTTAGGCTTGAGAATTTGGTCCTCTGTTGTGGTTCTATGAGGTCTTCGTCTACCGATCTAGGGAACCCTGCCCTCCTTTATATACTGCAGGGGGCGGGATTACTAGTCAGTTACAAGGTAGGAGTCCTATTAGGATAACAAGGGAATTCTAGTAGGAGTCTGCCTTCTTCCTTCCTTGTGGGTACCGGGGATCTATCCCCGACAAACCCCTAAGTGCTTCATAGTCGAATGTAGCAGTCTTTGCGTATTTTTCAGATCCTCACCGAATAGTTAAAGTGCTCCTCGAGAACTTTGTCTGGCTGAATGTTCAAAATTCCTCAAAGCTGCCATAAAGCTATGGTGTGATCAAGCCCTTAATCATCTTGATTTTATAATCTTCATCTTTAGAATGTGATATGGAGCGCAATGGAAGTCGCACACCATATGGAGTAGCTCCCGAGCCTTAGGTTGAATCGAAGAATCAGGCTGAGAGTCATAATCATCTTGAATCTTCTTCTTTACTCTTGAAAAAAAATTCAACTGTTCGGTGTAGCTTATCAGGCCCCGAGCCTTGGAATGATTAAATAATCAATCCAAGGGTCTAGAGAGTAGTTTTATGGTGTCACACAAGTAATCATCTGAGTAGTATTGCAGCGCCCAGGCCCCAAACTTATGAGCCAGGTGAACCGTATGAGCCACGTCGAGTAGTTGTTGGCGCTTAGCCCCCGAGTTTGAGAGCTAGCGGAGCTACTGGAGGTATGCCAAGTAGTAATTGGTGCTTAGCCGCCGAGTTTGAGAACTAGCTGAGCTATTGGAGGTATGCTGAGCGTCTTGCAGAGACGTCGCCGAAGCTTGACCTGAAAGAAAAGATCCATGCATTATGTAGCATATTTGTAGAATTTTGAAGATACTACTGAAATTTATTCAGTGATAAATATAAATGTAAATGTTGTATGTCATGCTCTTCTTTCGGTCATATTTCTCCCAAGTAATTAGCTTGTTACGTTTAGGCTCTCGGTTTTTGTTTAGCCACTGCCACTGCGTGTGAGTTCTTTATCTCGTATACACGTACTGGCACTTTCGTTTGCACGTCTGAGATCTTTGTCTCGCGTATATGTGCTAGCGTTTAGGCATGACAGAAGATCTGAGACTTTCACGGATTAAGGTGTGTTCAGCTTGAGAAGATTAGTGACCACTAAGAGAAGACGGTAAAAATAAGTAGTCGTCATTGCGACAAAAAGCGAGCACGATTGCGCTTACAGTAGTCGTTGGGACTTTTGTGCCTTTTGGCGAGAAGAGCGCGTTTGCCAGGCAAAGAATTAGTGCGTCCATAGGGTGTAGCCACTCTGAGCCTCCAGCACTCAGTGCATCAAACCCGTGGCCATAGCGTCCATAATTCAATGTACCAAGCCTGTAGTGGAGCCTTCGAAACTCAGTGCACCAAACCCGTGGCTATAGCCTTCGTAATTCGGTGTACCAAGCTCATGGTTGTAGGTCAACGTACCCTAGAAGCAGTTGGCGAAATGTAGCTCTGAAGGGTAATTCCCGTCGAGAGGCGTACACAAATAAGTAGTCGGCGCATTGGCCAACCATGCTGAAAACAAGCTAGAGAAAAAATAATTATTGAAAAAGTCACTTAGCTTGTTTCGTAGGCGATTGCCGATGAAGCCGTGGCGGCTGTCGATGAAGCCATGATGATTGTTGATGAAGTTAGTCGGAGTTAATTCTAACTAATTTATCGATGGTGTGGCGTCCGTCCTCAACTAGTTTCTAGTCAAGATGACGATGCAGCTGGTGTTGCCGATTGTTGGCGTTGCCCCGAGAGCTGAAGTCTTGATGTACGGAACAGTTTCCCTGGTGCATCTTGCATGTACACGTAGTGGAAGAGCAAAAGGGAGATGCATGTACGTGTAGTGGAAGAGCAAAAAATCCCTTTTGCTCAGAGATTCCGGCGGAGCGGATGAATTTTGCCTCCACCTTGGTCTTCGTGCGACAGCAATAATTTTCCTTCGCTGGTAACATGCAGAGGAATACTTCTTGTTTGCACAAGCGGACAGAATCCTCTAACTCGATTTGGGCACCGGACGTGTGATCGACAAAATCCGACTGCACCTGAATTCCTCCTGGCTACCTCTGTTCCCGTCTCGAGTTCGACGACGCAATCTTGGAGATCATATCCGTATCCATATATATATGTTGTCAACAAACACCCGGCTTATATGCTAATATAAGCTGGTGTTATAACATAATGCTATAAGCACTGTATATAAGTGCAGCTGGACTTATACATATAAACAAAAACAAACTGAAATAAGCTGTAAGCGTTATATATGTAAGCTGGAGGGGCCTAGATTATACTGTCCAGCTTATATATAATGCTATAAGCTGTCCAGCTGGACTTATTTCAGTTTGTTTTTGTTCCACGCTATAAGCTGGATTATCTAAGCTCGAGGGTAAACAATTAGGCCCTAAATATGATACCCATAAAGAGAAAAAAGATTATTTTTGGTAAAGCTAGCCTCTAGGATGCCAAACGGAACCTCGAACTGTTAAACAATGCTCTTGTCCTGCATGGCTGCATGTTCCCGCACATCTTCCGTCCTACATCTCTTTTACACGGTGACATGAACATTTGTTAGTATGACAGGCTGTTTTCTTGCGAAAATTCTCCCCTCTCGCCTTCCATCACCAAAGCACCTATCCAAATCGTAGTGTTCCAATCTACAGCGAATTTTGTTACGCTGTCGACTATTCTGTTCAAAGCTGAAGCGTGTCACTGCATGAGCCAATAAGAACTCTTTTCTGCTGGAATGCGCTGATCATCCATGTAGTTGACATTTCTGATGAGTGTGTCATTATATTGTTCTATGGGCGGCGCATGTACGGTCCACTCGCCCTTTTGGTCAACGCCTACATCCAGGCCAAGAATCTCCCAGGAAAGTGAGCGACAACGGTGCAGTTCAAATTCTTCACATCCAAGAACCCGAGAGCCGTTCCCGTTGTACTGTCATGATCATTCAACACGTTCTGCACTACCTGCCTTGGTGGAAACTTAAGATGTTTGGATGCAGCCGTGTGAACCATGCCATGTCACGCCGTGGAACGCTTGTAAAAATTAACAGGCTACCTGCAGTTGCTTACCAACCATGGATGAACAATGACACGAACAGTAAAAATGGAGTACATGATGCAAGGACCGGGATGATATTCATCTGTTCGTGACGTCTGCTAATTACCTCCACTTAATTAGATGCATGTGTGAGTTTTATAATTGTCTGAATTCGACAAGGAGGTCGGAACAGCGCAGTTTCGGAGGACGCTCCATCGATTTGATCGGATTCATACTATATTTGCAATGATTTAGTAGCATATGCCGTCAAGCAGTAAGCATTGGACAGTGCCCGGACTGCCAATGGTATCAGGTCAACAGTTAGTCTGCTTGGACGTGCATCTTATAGTTTTTACAGGGCCACATGACATGGAAGAACTGGACATTGGGTTGGGAAGTCCATTGGCTTTCAGTCTGTCACTGCTCATCACTACTTTAAAAATAATGTTCTATATGCAGTAGCGTGATGCAAATTCGCACGCTTAGAGAGCAAGGTTTTGTCAGGTAATTGCTTGGGGTTAGTTACGCGTACGTCTAACGACAGAAGTGGGCCGGTTGCTGGAAACGGCGAGCACGTTGTTTGAGCACCATGCCAAAGCCACCCCTAGCTTGATCTCCAAGCATCTCCAATTCTCTAATACGACTAGATAACAGCTAGTACAATAATCGGATCAGTTTTTTTAGAAAGAGATGTGTGTACCTATATATATATATAAGTCTCCACTATTCCGTACCTAGGATACGGAATCCCCCGCGCGCCTCCCCTCCGACTTCCACCCTGTGCGTCCCGGTTTTTGTCGCACGCGCAACGACCGAGCGAGCGCCCTCCCGTCGGAGCCTCTGTTTTTTTTTTTCGGTAGGTACGAACCCAGTGCCCATCCCGCCTGTAGTCTTTGGTTTGTTTAGGTGCGGAACATGGCTGGCTGGCTGTCCAACGGATTGGTCAACGATGATTTCTTCTGAGTTTTTTTTTCTTAGGCATAAAAATTTCCAATTTGCCATTTCAACGGACAGACTTATTAAAACGATTGGCTTTCTCGTAAACAACAGAAATTTACTTACGACTAATGTTGCATTAACAATTCGGTTGCCGTTTCGACATATAAATCTAACACTTGTAATTCACATACGGTGTTTTTGTGATGCGGAGTCCATCATTAAGTTTGTGACGTCAGATACAAAATCATTGAGTTTGCTTCCTTGCAAATATTGATGTTTGCTTGCAAAAAAATCACTAACTTCCAAACAATATTGCAAACCACAAAAACCATGATTATTTACAACGAAAGTAGTCTGATCACAAATAATGACATACGTGAACACAAAAACTTAAAACCTATGCAATCTAGCATCTGAGGTAGTTTTGTAGTCGTAAAACCAATATACACGGGTGCATATATAAATAGTATGGGAGAATAAAATCCTGAACGTCTATGAAACTTCATGCCGAACCACGAAAAATATCAGTCTCGTTGGGGTAATGTTTGCGTTCTGGCATCAAACTCTCTGCTTTTGGTTCAACATACGAGCAAAGACTTCACACATGCCTGTTATAATAAGTCTTGCCCCCACAATGCCCTCGCCACCTAATCAGTGTTATTTATGAATCCCACGCACAGAGATAGAGGTTGGGTCATTTTGTCTTGGAACATTATCCAGAAAAATGGGAGGCTATTTATAGCAAGATTAAGGAGTCTAACTCTGACATTCTGTACTTACAAGAAACCAAGAGAGGAGAAATTGACTCAGTGTACATTAAAAGTTTCTGCCCCCCTCAGATGAATGCCATTGTTTTTCTGCCCTGGGTGGGGAACTCAAGAGGCTCTCATTGTTTGGAACAGCTCAAAATTCAGTGCAAATCTTGAATTTCAAAATGATTATGCTCAGTCAGTTCTCATAAATTGTTTAGTATTCGGACAATCATGGAACCTCACTGTGGCGGAACCGCCCAAATTAACCTGACTAAAATACATTTAAGTCGCCTGACACGCGATTATGCACTTTAAACAAGTCAACCTGGTCGACCGTCAGATTTCATCCGATGAAACACATACACAGGATCGAGAAGTATCGCTCACACGAAGGTGAGTAGCACAGGGATTACAACATTCCCATCACATTAACTTAGTTCCACAATTTATTGCATCAGAGTTTCTGAAATTCAAATAAGTTGCAAGGTTCGAAAAGTCGGATAAAACAAGCGGAAGCTAAACGTCGATACATGATATCACGATGAAGCCAATCATGACATCAAAAATCCCTGCCCTCGCCGTCCAAGGAGGGATCCCACTCGACTGTCCAGCCTGGAGGGAGCTGGGTAGGCCAAGTGGTGCCAGCAGCCGCACTATTAACATCACCTGAAAAGATTAACCCACAACAAGGCTGAGCAACTAATACTCAGCAAGACTGACCCATCGGGTAACTGTTTTACCAAGACCTAGACATGCAAGGCTTGTTTGGTTCTGGGATTTCTTTGCCCAAAAGCGTCTACAATCGGTCCTTACTTTCAATATTTTAGCTCAAGTTCTACATTCTTGAACCAGTCTAGATTAGCAACTTATACTAAGCAAGCATAGTTTTCAAGCAGTTAAAGAACAAGCATCAACTTAATCTCGTAATGATGTTTCATCGTTACTCAGTGCAGAATAGCGATCAAGTAGTCCCAAACTGTGAGAGGCAGACGAATCGATTTGAATTTATTAACCATGCATGGTGAACCTAATCTCACAACATCCGCGCACCACGAGGGGTCGCTTCATTTCTCAGCCGTCCCCATCGATCCCTTAGGCACGTGTCAGGGCCAACTGCCTTTGGCATGCAACGTTTCATAGTCCCGGCCTCTACCGTACTATGACCGCACTTGCACCTACATGATGCACCATGGGAACGACGTTCCAAGGACAGTCGGGGGAGTATGCCACGCCCCAGTTCAATCAGATACTAGGCTTCCCCATCCCATACTAGGTATGAGATTAGTACTTTCAAACACTTGATCACGAACGCCGACACGTTTCGACCTTAGATCAATTTCCTTTAGACAGATGGGGAAAACCACCAAGTATCGAACATAAGCCCGACCCCGTCCGTCGTCCTTATAGTTGCAACATAACTAAACATTCAACTCCTATAACTCGTGAGTGATAGGAAATCACTCGACTTTGGGTGAAATTTAACAAGTATGTTAAGGCTATGTTACACGAGCTTTGGTGAATTTTTCATAATTTTTGGAGAAGGATAACTATTTACTCTATTTTCTTTTTAATTAAACACGCTTAACAAGGAAGGTGTCTTTCTTTCTGATTTGCACAACAACTTATATTTTTCATGCAAACTACACAGCAAAATCAAATTAACCCAACTAGTTTCATATTTTTCTGAGCTCTGGATCAAATCTTATGCAAAAAGGAAGATTTAATCTTAGATTCCCAAATTAAAGTTAAATCAGTGACTTAAAGTGCTAGACCAGAGCCCTAACCATTTCTCTGAGCTTCTACACATAGAAACAAGCATCACAAAGTTGGTTTTACATTTTTCCAACTTTTCTTCTATTTATTAGGATTTAAAAGGCCTAAACCATGATTAAAAGCATAGGATATTATTTACAACAGTAACATGAGCAAACTTATTTTTCATAGGAACTAGACAGAGCAAGTATTCCAACAAAAGTGGTTTGGCATTTTTATGATTTTTCTACGATTTACTGGACATTTACAAAGTTCAACTATATTTCTGCCTATTATTTAAAAGAAAAGCCGTGGCAAACTTGCAAGCAAGCCCCGGAGTCTACGGGCTAACTACGCAGAGGTCCCTAAGTTTTGCACCCAGGCCCCTGGATAGAATGGGGGAGATGCAATGTCGTCCCCGGGGCGCGCGCGGCGGCGGCGAGGAAATCCCCGGCGGTTCGCCGGCGGGGAAGGGGCAACAAGTGGCCGGAGGGGCGCAGGGGCTCACCTGAGCTTGGTTTGGCGGGGTTGGAGCAACGGAGATGGCTGGCGAGGGTCGAAACGCGGCGGCGGCGGCAGAGCTTGGCGGGCGGCGGTGCAGGCGGCGTTCCGGCACACCGGCAGCGTCGGGGAGGCACGGGCTGCTCGGAGACGTGCGCGGAGGAGTGGCGAAGCGGGCGGAGAGGTCGTCGGAGTGCGGGGTGGCATGGAGTGTGAGCTCCATGGGAGCCTAACGGTGGTGCAGAGGAGGAAGTAGAGGCGCGGTTGCGGGCGGTGGCAAAGGGTGGCGTTGACGGCGAGTGTGACCCTTTTATAGGGCAGCGGTGGAGCGGAGGGTCGAGGCGGGCTCCGGTGGAGGGAGGATAAGGCCAGGGAGCGGCGGGTGTGCGAGCAAGGCAGCCATTGGCCAGTGGCGCCATTGGGCAGGGGAGGCAGAGCTTCGGGTGTTCTCCGACCGCGATTGGCCTCAGGCGATGCGTGTCTGAGGCCTCCGGTCTGTCATGCAGGCGAAGCGGAGGGCCACCGCGGGGGTTGGGCGAGCGGGTGGAGGCGCGGGACGTCGTCGGCGTGGCGGCTTCTCGGGCGGGCGGGTGAAGCGCGGTTGGGTGGAGCAGATACGCGGCAGGAGGAAAGGATTTGGAGATATCTCGTGCCAAAGTTTGCCAAAAATCTGGAAATCCAGACTTAGCCAAATTGGCCGGAGAGGTGGAATTTCAGAGGTTTAGCTAACTTTGACTTGATTTTTGGGTAGTTTCTGAGTTGAATTAGACTTAAGCGTTATTGAAGGAGTTTCTCTCCAAACTGAGGAATTCAACTTCTATTTAGGTATTTCTTGAGTTTAGTTCAGAAATTTGGAGGAACGCCCTCGCCAAGAGGTGCACTCTGAGCAGTTTTCTAGACTTAGCGTTGTGGTGCTCAGGGGTTGAGTTGACCGTTTAACCCAACTTTGACCAAGATTTTGAACAGGTTCTAATTCGATTTGGACCTGGGTCAGTGTAACAAAGTTGGAATACACTCGAGGGACTACAACTTTTATTAAGGGTCCGACTTGAGTTTACATATGAAATCGTGAGATAATAGGTTGCAAAATTGGAGGAAAACTTGAATTCCAGGACTTAGGAGGTTTATAGGTTCTTTAGTACTCCGGTTTCGATTCCCATTTTTGACTTCCTCCCACTTTGAATTAGTTAAAGTGTGTTTAACAAAAGTTGTTTGAAATTAAAAGTTTTACAACTCTTATTTGGGCAGAATTTTAAGTTTGCATATAAAATTTCCAGTTTTATTTTAATCTCCAAGAAGAGCTTCTTAGGGTTAAAATGGTCATTTCACCTCTGTACTTAGTGATTAACCTCTGGTTTATATTTAAAAGCACTTAATTAGGTAGAGTTGTTACAGCCTTAAAGGAATCTCGCCCCGAGATTCAAGTGCAGAAAGGAACTAGTGTGGTCGGTGCAACGTACCTCCCTGGTCGAAAAGAAAACCGGGGAAGTTAGTGTTGAGATACTCTTCCATTTTCCCACGTCGCTTCGTCTTCCGTATGGTTACTCCACTGAATTTTGTACATTTTTACCATTTGCCTACGAGTATGTCTTTCTTTCCGGTCGAGGATCTTAACAGGATACTCCTTGTATGATAAATCGGGTTCGATCTCCAATTCTTCCGGGGCAATGATTTCAGTTGGAACCCGAATGCACTTCTTGAGTTGTGAGACATGAAAAACATCGTGTATCGCTGCAATCTTCTCTGGAAGTTTAACTCGATACGCTACGGGTCCACAAATTTCTACAATCTCATAGGAACCAATATAGCGCGGAGCCAACTTTCCTTTTACTCCAAAACGTTGTACGCCTTTGGTCGGTGAAACCCGCAGGTATACAAAATCCCCAACCTCAAATTGGATAGGTCTTCTTCTTTGATCGGAATAGCTCTTTTGTCGAGACTGGGCGGCCTTGAGATTTTCGCGGATAACTCTTACTTTTTCTTCGGCCTCCATGACCAGGTCAGGTCCATACACTGTTCGCTCTCCGGGTTGCGACCAGCTTAGCGGGGTTCGGCATCTACGTCCATACAAGGCTTGAAAAGGTGCCATTTTTAGGCTGGCTTGGTAAGTATTGTTGTATGAGAATTCCGCTAATGGCAAACACTTATCCCAATTCTTGTCATAATGAATGGCACATGCGCGTAGCATATCTTCCAAAATCTGGTTAACCCTTTCAGTTTGTCCATCGATTTGAGGATGATATGTGGAACTACGAATCAACTTAGTGCCAAGTGAAAACTGCAACTGCTCTCAAAAGCGTGCTACAAACTGACTACCTCGATTAGAGATGATCGTTTTAGGTACACCATGCAAGGAAACAATCCGGTCAAGGTACAGTTCTGCATATTTCTGTATGGTGTGGGTGGTGTGTACTGAAAGGAAATGCGCTGTTTTGGTAAGTCGGTCTACTATAACCCATATGGAGTCATGCTTGCGGGAGGTATTGGGTAGTCCGACTATAAAGTCCATACTTATGTCCTCCCACTTCCACGAGGGAATAGGCAGCGGCTGCAAGGGGCCAGCTACCCTTAAGTGGCTTGCTTTGACTCACTGACAGGTGTCACACTCTGAAACATATCGTGCAATGTCGGGTTTCATTCCACTCCACCAAAAATTTTCTCGGAGGTTGTGGTACATCTTGGTACTACCAGAGTGAATCAAAAACTTGGAAAGGTGTGCTTCATCCAGGATTTGTTTCTTAAGGTCAGGATCATTTGGAACAACGAGTCGAGCTTCATAATGTACCACTTCTTTCCAATCCTGTCGAAAATGCTTATATCTCTTCATCCTCCAATAGTGCTAAAACTATTTGGTCAAGCAGGGTAGGCTCTAGAGAAATATGACTTAAGGTGCTATGGGGAACAATTTCCAAGTTAAGTTTAGCCATTTCATGACACAAGGTCTCGGCATAATTAATCGCCGATAAGCAGTTACAATGGATCTTGCGACTGAGAGCATCTGCAACTACGTTGGCTTTGCCTGGGTGATAATGCACCTCTAGGTCATAATCTTTGATTAATTCTAACTATCTTCTCTGACGCATGTTGAGGTTTGCTTGAGTGAAGATATACTTAAGACTCTTGTGATCTGTATAGATGTTGCATCGAGTTCCCATAAGATAATGCCTCCATATTTTCAGAGCATGAACGACTGCTGCTAACTCAAGATCATGGGTAGGGTAATTCAACTCATGTGGCCGTAGCGCTCGCGAGGCATAGGCAATGACTCGGCTGTCTTGCATAAGAACACAACCAACTCTAGTGCCAGAGGCATCGCAATATACGTCAAACGGCCTAGTGGTGTCTGGCTAAGCTAAAACCGGTGTAGAGGTCAGCAATTGTCTCAGGGTGTGGAAGGCTTCTTCACATTTGTCGCTCCACACAAACTTAACTCCCTTCTTCAGCAGTTCCGTCATTGGCTTAGCTATTTTTGAGAAGTCAGGAATGAAGCGACGGTAGTAAGCTGCTAAGCCGAGAAAACTTCGAATCTGATGAACTGAAGTGGGCGGCTTCCAGTCCATTACTTCTTGCACTTTGCTTGGGTCTACTGCTATACCTTCTCTGGATATGGTGTGCCCAAGAATTTAACACTTTCCAGCCAGAAGTCACACTTAGAGAATTTGGCATAGAGTTGGTGATCTCTTAAGCGTTGGAGTACAGTATGTAGGTGCTCTGCATGTTCTTCCTCATTCTTCGAATACACCAAGATATCGTCGATGAATACCACGACGAATTTGTCGAGTTCGGGTATAAACACCGAATGCATGAGGTACATGAAATAAGCCGGTGCATTAGTAAGCCCAAATGACATGACTAAGTACTCATAGAGTCCATACCGTGTAGACAAGGCAGTCTTAGGAATGTCGCACGGGCGGATCTTGATTTGATGGTAGCCAGAATGAAGATCAATTTTGGAAAACACTCTAGGTCCAGCTAACTGATCGAACAGAACATCAATGCGGGGTAGTGGGTACTTGTTCTTTATCGTCAACGCATTGAGAGGTCGGTAGTCCACACACATACGCAGACTATCGTCCTTCTTTTTCACAAACAAGGCGAGGCAACCCCAAGGTGATGTACTTGGACGAATAAAACCTTTTTCCAACAAATCATGCAACTGAGTTTTCATTTCTGCCAGCTCGGCTGGTGGCATCCGGTACGGTCTCTTTGAAATTGGGGCAGTACCTAGTTGCAACTCAATAGCAAACTCAATATCTCTATCAGGCGGCATACCCGGCAAATCATCTGGAAACACATCGGGATACTCGCACACCACTGGAATGTCTTCCAAATGGGCGTCAGTCACGGGATAGGCACAAGAAGTTTGGCACTCTCGGTGGGGTAAGTGTATGATTGAGATACCATAAATGGGTGAATTTATATGGACGGCTCTGGCAGGGATGTCTAGTGCCACTCGATGCCGAGTCATCCAATCCATACCCAAGATAATATCTATCCCTTCTATCCCAAGGATAAGGAGGTTTTCCTTAAAAAAGATTCTCCCCAACTGGATAGGCACCTTGCGGCTCATTTGGTGTGAAGTTACTTTCCCACCCGGGGTAGAGATTATATAAGGACCTTTTGTGTGACAAAAATCTAACCCACACTTAGCACTGGTTCTAGTCCCAATGAAACTATGAGATGCTCCCGAATCAAACAGAATAAGGACGGGTTGGTTATAGATAGAAAAGGTACCCGTCATCACTGGTGCACCCTCTAGAAGCTCAGCAAGGGTGGTGAAGTTCAGCCTGCCTTGTCGGACCTGAACCCTCGGCTTCTTCCCCTTGTTGCCCAGTGCATTGCTCTGACCGGGTCGTTGATTCTTGTTGCGGGGGCAGTCCTTGGCAAAGTGTCCTAGGTTCCTTCAGGTGAAGCAGCGGTTTCCATTGACTAGGCGCGGCAGCATAGGGAGAGCAGGTCGGGGCCCTTGCGGTTGGAATCCAGGGAAACGAGGTGCTGCCTGCGATGGAGGTCGAGCAACCCATCTCCCAGGCTGTGCGGGCCTGCGAGACGCCTATGGGGGAACCATTCTGTATTTCAGGGCAGGTGGGCCGGGTGCCGGCATTGGAGCCTTCCGCTTCAGGTCGGCCTTGAGGGCCCTCATGCAATCTTCCTGGGAAATTGCCAGGTTCACCAGTTCATTGTAGGAACGCACCTTGATGGGATTCAACCTTTCCTTGAGCTCCAGACTCAAGCCTCTGCGAAAGCGGTCCCTCTTCTTCTCATCGGAGTCCACATGGTAGCCTGCATAGCGACACAGGTCATTGAAAGCCTGCGCATAGTGTAGGACATCGCGGCCTCCCTGGGTGAGAGCTAGGAACTCATTGAGCTTGCGCTCTAGAAGACCCTCAGGGATGTGATGGCCCCTGAATGCCGTCTTGAACTCCTCCCAGCTAATGACGTGGTCAGCCGGCTGCATGGCGTGGTAGTGATCCCACCACAGGAGGGCAGAACCACGCAACTGCTGCGCGCGAACCGAACCTTGTTCTCATCCGGGCAATGGGCGGTGAGAAGGCAGAACTTGGACTCGATAGCATGAATCCAGGCATCGGCGTCAAGTGGGTCCTCCGTCTTGTGGAACAGAGGAGGCTGTGTCCCCAGAAAGTCCTCGTAGTGAGCAACATGAGGTTGCTGATGGGCTCTTCCTCCCTGGGGCTGCTGCTGCTGCCCCTGAGCGATGTGCCTCAGCAGCTCAGTTTGAGCCGCCCAGATCGCCTCGAGGGTGGTTGGAGGCGGAGGTGGGGGAGGCACCTCGCTGCCACTGGGAACAGAGCCGGAGCATGTGCGATGCGCCATCTGCAAGATTCACCTTTCCATTAGTTACATAACCCCAAAAACTTGTTTAACCATAAGGAAACATTATGTGCGGATATGTTAAACGCTAGTCTTGCCGATGGTGCAAAAGCAACAATCAAAACTTTTATTGAGTAGGTGCATATCTCTTCTTCGAAGTGCACAAGTTTCTCATCCTTATGCGAGGGTTAGAATATGTCGTACACAACCACTTTCATGTTACGCTTGTTGACCGAAAAGGAAGGAAAAGAGGTCGTTTAGACGTTCTAGCAAGTTGCTGTCCGGGCTGATTTTTCAGCAAGCTGAGCAGTGGGATTTTGGCTCTAGCGGGCGTTTGACAGATCCAAAGTAGCTGAAAATTTACGAGTAGTTAGAACAGAAGTTTTCGCACAACTTTGGTATTCAAACTTTGGCTCAAAAACGAGTGGAGATAGGGGTAAAACTGAGGAGAAACAGTCACTGCAGTTCTGCCATAAATTTTCAGACATTACACTAAATGGTAGCAACGGCAAACCGTACATAGAATCAGTTTTTCAACATCCAAATACTCAACTCAAGCTAACCTATTATATCACTGGCCAAAATATAGGTCGCTGAGGAGTAAAAACAAAAGAGAACCGCTCAACAACAAGCAAACACATCTAGAAGTCGTCGAGGTTGCCCACGGAGGCAAAGCTGAGGATAGGAGAGTGAGCATCACCAACTCAAGGCTGCGGAGAGGCCTCCTCAAAGTCCATGCTCGAAAAGCCCTCAATCTCCTCGGGCTCCTCCTCCTGGGCCATCGGCTCATCCTGCTGCATCTCTAAAGCGTGAATGGCATTAAGCTCATCGTGGTGCTCCTGCAGGTGCTCATTGGCATTCGCCAGCTCCATGTTCACATCATAGAACTGGTCAGCCAATATCTCCATATCGTGCTCCATATCCACGATCTCCTCCTCCAAACGAGTGATCTTGTCCTGCATCTCAGAAATCTAGACATCCTTCTATACTAGCTCAAGCGACTGGTCCACCATGCCACTCTGCACGATAGATAGGGCAACCTGGTTGGCCACTGCCATCCCGATCACCATGGCCATCGCTCGGCTCTGCATCTCAACCATCCTATAGAACACGTTCAGGCAACAAGCTGAAACAAAAATCGTACACTGTGGATCCATAACACCGAGCAAGTCCATGTGCTCCATACGATCCAACCAATCCGGGTCCCTCGTATCCCAGGCAGGGAACAACCCAATCGGGTCCAACACGATCTCCAGAGGGTGTGCCCGGCAGAACTGTGTTAGGGTCTGCAAGGCTGCAAACTCCCAGGTGTCCTGTAGCGTGTGTCCCTCGGCCACCACCTCCAAAAGCAGCCACTGTGGCCTGTCCGGAGGCGGGGGCACTCGCACGTGCACGCGACTCCGCGGAATCCCGTGGTCCTGGTACGCACGTCCCGCGTAAACCGGCGGTGTCGGGTACCCAAAGGAGCGCAGGGCGTCCCACAGTACGGCTGGGAAACCCTCGTAGTGAAGGCACCGCGAGTAGGTGGTGCCATCCATATCGACTGCAATGTGCACGGGCTGAGCCATCTGTAACCAAAGGACAAGTGAGAAACGGAGTTAACACTCGGAAATCAAAACAGATTTCTGGCAGTTAGAGAAAAGCTCATAACTCAGCAAGTATTCGTCCAAATTTTCTCAAATTTTACCAGCATGTTATTTCAATTGTGTGTAACAAGTTTGGTATTCAAATGTAGGGCTAGAACAGGACCTAACAAGGTGATAATCTCAGATTTCCATTAAGTGTACATGCTGGAATTTTTCAAACCCGAGCCAAAGTAAACTGAACATAACATCAAAACCAGAGACCTAATGAAGCTGATATTTTACCAGTAAGTCTTTATTAAGTTCTGAAAAACTTTGCTTAAGGGACTCCTAGCAGAAAAAGTCCTTAGGGTGGTCGAAACAGTAGGATTCCAACTGGTGTGCACTCAGGACTAACAGCCAACAGGGGGTCACAAAACTGATCACAACTCTCAACCCAAGTGGTAGTACTTTGTGAAAAAATTTCAGCAGTTTAAATGGGAGGTTTAACACAAATTTTTTATATAAAGTTTCTGGAGTTATCATATGGAACAACCTGAAAGATTTTATTAGAACGTGCATGGTGAAAAAAGGACAGCTAGACAATCCTTAGCGCGGTGCATTTCTTTTTACGACACACTCGAGCTTGGTTTTATTTCTTTAGGTTGTGATTTTTATTTCTTAATGCATGCACGTCCTAGTCGTCCTCACAACCAAAAATAATTGCCAAAAATCTTTGGACTTACGTGATTAGTGCCGGTGGCAAGGCAACAATACGACTCTCACAATAATAACTAATCGAGTTGCTAGGCATTGTTTCGTACGCAATGTAGTTAGTGTACCTGCAGAAAAACACATCACAACTTGAACCTTTCGTGTCAGCACTCACGAAAGCGTTCACAATCATTACCGTTCACTATAGAAACGGCACCCATGCATTTAACGCTGCATGGACAACGCAACAACCGTGGAAATAGGTTTCCTTGAATAGAACCATATAACCCTTCGCATTCTCGTGATGCGGAATCATGCACACGTATAATAGACGTGGGCGAACAACCGTGACAATAGGCTTGTTGGAATCGAACCACACCATCCTTCGTATGAATTAACATATGGAACCTGCGCACGTATAATAGACGTGGGCGAAACAACCGTGATGATAGGCTCGTTGGAATCGAATTCCTATCACCCTTCGCATACTCGCGATGCGGAACTCGGCACATGTATCATAAATGTGGCGACAAGTGCTGGAAGTCAGAAGAGAACCAATAATTATTAGCCACCTTAAAAGACCCAAAATTCCCCTAGGGCTTCTCGTACTAAACTCATCCTTAACAAACTTACGAATTTTTCGACTCGTTTCTTGCAAATTTTAGTTAGAAAAAGTGTTTTAAGGTTTGTTGTTCTCCGTACCGTGCTTCGAGCTCTAATGCCAGCTGTGGCGGAACCGCCCAAATTAATCTGACTAAAATGCATTTAAGTTGCCTGACATGCGATTATGCACTTTAAGCAAGTCAACCTGGTGGACCGTCGGATTTCATCCGATGAACCACATACACAGGATCGAGAAGCATCGCTCACACGAAGGTGAGTAGCACAAAGATTACAACATTCCCATCACATTAACTTAGTTCCACAATTTATTACATCAGAGTTTCTGAAATTCAAACAAGCTGCAAGGTTCATAAAGTCGGATAAAACAAGAGGAAGCTAAACGTCGATACATGATATCACGACGAAGCCGATCATGACATCAAAAATCCCTACCCTCGCCGTCCGAGGAGGGATCCCACTCGACTGTCCAGCCCGGAGGGAGCTGGGTAGGCCAAGTGGTGCCAGCAGCCACACTATTAACATCACCTGAAAAGATTAAGCCACAACAAGGCTGAGCAACTAATACTCACCAAGACTGACCCGTTGGGTAACTGTTTTACCAAGACCTGGACATGCAAGGCTTTTCTGGCTCTGGGATTTCTTTGCCCAAAAGCGTCTACAATCGGTCCTTACTTTCAATATTTTAGCTCAAGTTCTACGTTCTTTAACCAGTCTAGATTAGCAACTTATACTAAGCAAGCATAGTTTCCAAGCAGTTAAAGAACAAGCATCAACTTAATCTCGTAATGATGTTTCATCGTTACTCAGTGCAGATTAGCGATCAAGTAGTCCCAAACTGTGAGAGGCAGACGAATCGATTCGAATTTATTAACCATGCATGGCGAACCTAATCTCACGACATCCGCGCACCATGAGGGGTCGCTTCATCTGTCAGCCATCCCCATCGATCCCTTAGGCACGTGTTAGGGCCAACTGCCTTTGGCATGCAACGTTTCATAGTGCCGGTCTCTGCCGTACTATGACCGCACTTGCACCTACATGATGCACCATGGGAACGACGTTCCAAGGACAGCCGGAGGAGTATGCCACACCCCAGTTCAATCAGGTACTAGGCTTCCCCATCCCATACTAGGTATGATATTAGTACTTTCAAACACTTGATCACGAATGCCGACACGTTTCGACCTTAGATCAATTTCCTTTAGACAGACGGGGAAAACCACCAAGTATCGAACATAATCCCGACCCCGTCCGTCGTCCTTATAGTTGCAACATAACTAAACATTCAACTCCTATAACTCGTGAGTGACAGGAAATCACTCGACTTTTACCGGAACCTATTAAGCATTGCAACTATTCGACCTTAGCAACTAGTATTCAAACAAGGTACTAAGTTCATGCATCTATGGTTTCAATCAACTCCTACCAACGTAAATGCACAATCATAAGCATCGAAAATTGGCATAAAGGTAAAACAGGGAATTCATGCACCGGGGCTTGCCTTCAGGAAAAGTTAGTGGGTCCTCGGGGTCTTGATCCAGTTCGGGCTCGCCTTCCAAGTGGTGAAGGTCCGCAGCGGGGTCTTCCTCCGGTGCCGGGTGGAGCTCGTAGGTTCCGTCGGCGAGATTTGCTTCTATACAACATGCACATGCAAGAGTTTAGTTGGACTCGTGCATTTATTCAACGACACAAGGCATGGCTTAAAGACAAGGAGTTGCAACAGCCACATTCACTTTGACGAGGTTCAACTTTCTTGTAACTTCAAACGAATGTGGTCGGTCTAAACTTGAGTTCGAGTTGGATGGCGATTGTGTACATATATAGTTTCTTGCAACTTAGAGTTGCATAAAGAGAGTGAAAGGTTGTGTTTGGATGGTTCAAGTGCATTAGGAGAGTTACTTACTTCTGAATGTTTTTATGTACCTCTTTCAATTTCCACTTATTTATCGTATTAGGATTTGTGATTTTCTTTTATTCCTTTAGGTTGATTAATTAACCAAAATGACTTCATAGCCAAACAGTAGCTAAAGGCACTGATAAAATTACAGCACCTCACTTAAGCCATCACTAGGTTACTGTAAAATTTTGGGGGCCATTGGATGACTCAAATAGGAATCACATGCATTTTATTATTAAAGGTAATATGAGCTTAACTTTTTCTATCTTCAAAGTTATAGTGCAACAGAGGGTGAAATTTAACCAGTATGTTAAGGGTATGTTACATGAGCTTTGGTGAATTTTTCATAATTTTGGGAGAAGGATAACTATTTACTCTATTTTCCTTTTAGTTAAACACGCTTAACAAGGAAGGTGTTTTTCTTTCTGATTTGCACAACAACTTATATTTTTCCTGCAAACTACACAGCAAAACAAAATTAACCCAACTAGTTTCATATTTTTCTGAGCTCTGGATCAAAACTTATGCAAAAAGGAAGATTTAATCTTAGATTCCCAAATTAAAGTTACATCAGTGACTTAAAGTGCTAGACCAGAGCCCTAACCATTTCTCTGAGCTTCTACACATAGAAACAAGCATCACAGAGTTGGTTTTACATTTTTCCCACTTTTCTTCTATTTATTAGGATTTAAAAGGCCTAAACCATGATTATTAGCATAGGATATTATTTACAATAGTAACATGAGCAAACTTATTTTTCTTAGGAACTAGACAGGGCAAGGATTCCAATAAAAGTGGTTTGGCATTTTTATGATTTTTCTATGATTTACTGGGCATTTACAAAGTTCAACTATATTTCTACCTATTATTTAAAAGAAAAGACGTGGCAAACTTGCAAGCTAGCCCCTGAGTCTACGGGCTAACTACGCAGAGGTCCCTAAGTTTTGCGCCCAGGACCTTGGAAAGAACGGAGGAGACGCAATGTCGTCCCCAGGGCGCGCGCGACGGCGGCGAGGAAATCCCTGGCGGTTCGCCGGCGGGGAAGGGGAAACAAGTGGCCGGAGGGGCGCAGGGGCCAACCTGAGCTCGGTTTGGCGGGGTTGGAGCGACGAAGATGGCCGGCCAGGGTCGGAACGCGGCGGCGGCGGCAGAGCTTGGCGGGCGGCGGTGCAGGTGGCGTTCCGGCACACCGGCGACGTCGGGGAGGCCACGGGCAGCTCGGAGACGTGCGCGGAGGGGTGGCGAAGCGGGCGGAGAGGTCGTCGGAGTGCGGGGTGGCGCGGAGGTGTGAGCTCCACGGGAGCCTAGCAGCGGCACAGAGGAGGAAGCAGAGGCGCGGTTGCGGGTGGTGGCAAAGGGTGGCGTTGACGGCGAGTGTGACCCTTTTATAGGGCAGCGGTGGAGCGGAGGGTCGAGGCGGGGCTCCGGTGGAGGGAGGATAAGGCCGGGGAGCGGCGGGTGCGTGGGCGAGGCGGCCATTGGCCAACGGCGCCATTAGGCAGGGGAGGCGGAGCTCCGGGTGTTCTCCGACCGTGATTGGCCTCGGGCGATGCGTGAGGCCTCCGGTCTGTCGGGCGGGCGAAGCGGAGGGCCACCGCAGGGGTTGGGCGAGCGGGCGGAGGCGCGGGACGTCATCGGCATGGCGGCTTCTCCGGCGGGCAGGTGAAGCGTGGTTGGGCGGAGCAGATATACGGCAGGGGGAAAGGCACGCGCGCGGCTGGCGGTTGGCCAGCCCGGCTTTCGCCCAATCCTGTCGCAGGCGCGGGTTGGGTGTCGTGGCTCTCGCCCTGTCGCTGTCTCGCCAGTGATACGGCACCGGCGAGCTGCCAGTGGCTGGTGGCCACGCGGCGTGCGGTGCACGGGCGAACATGCCCTGGTGCGCGGGCGTCGAGGCTCCTTCGGGCAGTAAGCCCGACCAGCTTTGGGAGCTCCTTTTTCAAGATTTCGCAACTCAACTTTCAAAACTCTTTTAAGCAAACTTGTTCAACTCTGGACGTAGTTCAAACTTGGTTTAAAGTACTGGTTTAGATTGTGAAAGGATTTGGAGATATCTCGTGCCAAAGTTTGCCAAAAATCTGGAAATCCAGACTTAGCCAAATTGGCTGGAGAGGTGGAATTTCAGAGGTTTAGCTATTTTTCACTCGATTTTTTGGTAGTTTCTGAGTTGAATTAGACTTAAGATTTATTGAAGGAGTTGCTCTCCAAACTGAGGACTTCAACTTCTATTTAGGGTATTTCTTGAGTTTAGTTCAGAATTTGGAGGAACGCCCTAGCCAAGAGGTGCACTCTGAGCAGTTTTCCAGACGTAGCGTTGTGGTGCTCAGGGGCTGAGTTGACCGTTTAACCCATCTTGGACCAAGATTTTGAACAGGTTCTGATTCGATTTGGATCTGGGTCAGTGTAACAAAGTTGGAACATACTCGAGGGACTACAACTTTTATTTAGGGTCCGACTTTAGTTTAGATATGAAATCGTGAGATAATAGGTTGCAAAATTAGAGGAAAACTTGAATTCCAGGACTTGGGAGGTTTATAGGTTCTTTAGTACTCCGGTTTCGATTCCCATTTTTGACTTCCTCCCACTTCGAATTAGTCAAAGTGCCTTTAACAAAAGTTGTTTAAAATTAAAAGTTTTACAACTATTATTTGGGCAGAATTTTAAGTTTGCATATAAAATCTCCAGTTTTATTTTAAACTGCAAAAAGAGCTTCTTAGGGTTAAAATGGTCATTTCACCTCTGTACTTAGTGATTAACCACTGGTTTATATTTAAAAGCACTTAATTTAGGTAGAGTTGTTACACTCACCAACGTTTATGCTCCATGCACCACGGAAGGAAAAGTAGCTTTCATCAGATGGTTCAAAGAAATTCAAATTGCAGATGAGGACAAGTGGTTAATAGTTGGGGACTTCAATCTCCTGAGAAGGCCCGAGGATAGAAACAAGCAAGGGGCCAATTGTCAACAATGCCATCAGTAAGCTAAGACTCATAGAATTGCCCCTGAAGTGATGCTGCTTCACTTGGACCAACAAACAGAGAAATCCACTTCTGGAAAGACTGGACTGGTTCTTCACCTCAATAGCCTGGACTACTTGCTTCCCAAACTCAACTGTAACAGCCCTTTCTCGTGACACATCAGATCACACCCCATGTGTCATAACTGCTCAAACAAAGGTACCCAAGCCGTCCATCTTCCGCTTCGAGAACTACTGGTTAGAACATGAACACTTCGTTCCCATTCTACACATGCTTGGAACTTGCCGTTGGACCAAATGGACCAGGCTAAAAAATTAACGGAAAAATTCAAGAACCTCTGTAGAGTTATAAGGGGGTGGAAATCTCAGTTGCCAAATGTAGCTTCTACTATTCAAAACAACAAAATAATGTTACAGTTCATGGATATAATTGAGGAATCAAGAGACCTGACCATGGAGGAATGGAATTTCAGGAAATTAATACAACAGCATCTAGAAAATCTATTGCACCAACAAAAAATTTACTGGAAACAAAGAGGTAAAGTCAGGTGGATTAAATTAGGGGATGAGTGTTCAAGATTCTTTCATGCACAAGCATCGATTCAAAATAGGAAGAACACTATCACTCACCTCTGCTCTGAAGAGGGAACACAAATAACTAAGCATGAGGAAAAAACTGAATTACTATGGAAGTCTTTCAAAGACAGATTGGGTAAAACGGAATACACTCACGTGTACTTTGATCTGCAACAACTATTACAAAGAGGGGCAGATCTACAAGCTTTAGAGGAACCATTCTCAAAAGAGGAGATCAATAGTGTCATAGCACAGCTACCCAATGATAGGTCACCAGGGCTGGATGGCTTCAATGGGGAATTCCTCAAGAAAACATGGAACATCATTGGCCAGGACTTCTACAAACTAGTACAAGGCTTCCTTGGTGGTGACTTATGTTTGAAGAGCATCCTTCTTTGATTACTTTACTACCAAAAAAGGAGAGCCCCTTATATGTCGGAGATTTTAGGCCGATCTCATTGCTTAATTCCACCACAAGTTACTAACAAAGCTTCTAGCTCAGAGACTGCAGCAGGTCATCAGGACCCTCATACACAAAAACCAATATGGCTTCATCAAAACAAGGACCATCCAAGACTGCTTAGCGTGGGCTTTTAAATTCTTACACATATGCAAAAAGTCGAAAAAAAATTTAATCGTTCTCAAGCTGGACTTTGAAAAAGCTTTCAACAAGATCGAGCACAAAGCCATTCTAGAAATTCTGAAACACAAAGGGTTTGGCACCAAATGGGTTCAGTGGATTCAAAAAATATTGGGCTTTAGGACTTCATCGGTACTTCTAAACGGGGTGCCAGGAAAAGTTTTTCACTGCAAAAGAGGAGTTAGACAGGGCGACCCCTTATCACCTCTACTTTTTGTGCTAGCGGCAGATTTATTACAGTCCATTCTCAACCATGAGAAGGATACGGGGAATCTGAAGCTACCTATCGCGGAAGGGGTAGGAAAGGATTTCCCAATAGTTCAATATGCTGATGACACTCTTCTTTTCATGGAAGCTTGTCCTAATCAGTTAAGTGTACTAAAAGAGGTCTTACATATTTTTGCTTTGTCAACTGGCCTGAAGGTAAACTATGCCAAGTCGGTGATGATGCCCATCAACATTTCAGAGGAGAGATTGCAATTTCTGGCACAATCCTTTGAGTGTCAACAAAGATCTCTACTATTCACATACCTTGGTTTACCACTGGGATCGGTAAAACCAAAGATTGAACTCTTCATGCCACTCATTCAAAAAGTGGAAAAAAGGCTAAATTGGATGACTATGTTCCTCAGTCAGGGAGGGAAACTTGAAATGGTTAATTCAGTTTTGTCTTCGTCTGCGGTGTTCTACTGTTCAACTATTAAACTACACAAGGGTGTCATAACACAGATAGACAAATTCAGAAAACACTGTCTTTGGAGGGGCTCCGACCAAAATTCTAAGAAACCATCAAAGGCAGCCTAGCCTATGGTTTGTCTCTCCAAGGAGAATGGAGGGTTAGGTGTAATAAACATAGCTGCACACAATGAAGCTCTGCTATTAAAGTTCCTTCACAAGTTCTACTCCAAAGATGATACACCTTGGGTGACGCTATTATGGAGTAAGTATTATTCAAATGGAAAGCTACCAAGAGAACAAGCTAGAGGTTCCTTTTGGTGGAAGGATATAATTAAACTTCAAGATACCTTCAAAGGTATTGCTTTGGTCACAATAGCAAATGGCTCAACCGTATTATTTTGGAAGGACATGTAGAATGGAGCAACTCCAGGGCAATCATTCCTAGAACTGCTCTCCTTCGCTAAGGACAACAATGCAACCTTCAAAACGGTTAAAGAAAAACAGAGTTTCATAGAAAACTTCAACACGCCATTATCAATAGAGGCACATGGTCAGTTTCTAATCTTGCAACAATGGACCTCGGAAATACATTTGGAGACACACAATGATAGCTGGTCTTATATCTGGGGGTCACCTTCCTTCTCCACAAAGATGGCATACAAATCAATCATGGGAACCAGGACTGTCCATCCAGCATTCAGATGGCTTTGGACATCAAAATGTCAGAAAAACACAAAATTTTCTTCTGGCTACTACTCATGGACAGGCTAAACACAAGGGACATCCTAAGAAGAAAACAGATGGCACTCGACTCATACAACTGCGAACTCTGCATCATGTAGAAAAGAGAGACGGTATATCACTTATTCTTCCGATGCAACTTTGCAAAAGCTTGGTGGAGAAGTATTGGGATCACGTATGTGCACACAAGGCCAATTATGAACATAATTGAGCAAATAAAAAGAAAATTGGGAGTGTCATTTTTTATGGAGATTACAGTCTTATTGGCGTGGAGCGTATGGACAACAAGAAACGATTGGATGTTCAAAAACGTTGATCCCCTCATCCTGTCTTGCTATCGGAAATTCACCTCAGAATTTAAAGACCTCTTGCTTAGGGCCAGAGCAAGGCATCAGCAACAAATGGAAGTCTGGCTTCAATCCCTCTAGGCTTTCTCCTTTTTTTCCTTTCCGCTCTTTGTTGTTGTTGTTTTCCTTTTCTTCTTCTTTTTCTCCTCTTCAGCTCTTCTTCTACTTCTTTAGGCTTCTCCCGTCTTGTTTTCTTTGTCGAATACTTGTTCGTTCGTTTTTCACTTTATATATATATATCTAATCAGTAGGGGTTCCAAACCCCTCCTGTTCCATAAAAAAAATATCTGCAAACAAAGAAAAACTGTAGTTATATGCAAACGATCATTGAGCTAGCTTCCTTGACGCAAATATTGATGTATGTGCGCAATCTAATATTTGAAGTAGTTTCCTAGTTGTAACTAGCGATATACATGAAAGATAAAAATAGTACAGAGAATAAAGTATTCAACATGACGTGTTCGAGGGGAAATAAAGTATTCAACATGACTGAAACCTCTATTTGCAAATACCAGATCACAAATAATATTGTGCGCAAACCGAAAAATATTATTTATATACAGTCTAGCATTGCATTAGCTTCTTTGGCACAAATATTGATGTATGTATGCAAAAAAAATTGTTATCTTCCAAAAGATGCTGGCGATACGAGTGACTACCTAGATCACAAACAATCCATCCTCGAACAAAAGAAATTAAATCTATTCAATCTAACATTTGAAGTAGTTTCCTAGTCACCAGATATCGATGTATGGATGCAAAAAACTAGTAACCTTCTAACTGATGCTAGTGAACCATAAAAACCTTGAATATTCACAACTGAATAGCCTGACCACAAATAATTCCATATGTTAACAGCATCTAATTCTAATGAATTTGCTCACCGAAAAACCTTGAGCACTGCCCTCTCAAATCTGTTCCCAGGTCCCTGCCCCAAGAAACCATGCCGCATAATACTATGATTCAGTGTAAAATGTAAGGAACTATGAACTAGCTATCACTATGGTGCACATTGCAATGCAGTGGTTATAATTAGTGCTCTGAAATTTTGCTTAGTTGCATATTGATGAGTAGATAGGTTCCAGGACAAACACACTTTCATGTCAGCAGGAAGCCACTGCCGCAAAACAAACAGCAGGCTCTTGTACTCCAGTGCACGTCATGAACCTCTAGGTAAATCAATTGTCCTTTCTAGCCTCCAATCTGCACCCGTAGCCACACCTGATGGATCGGAGATGGTGAAAGTTCAATGTCATCTGCAGGTGAATATGAATTTGTTTCAGAAACACGTCATGGCTTATATTCAGAGCAGGTAAAAACATTCAGGCAGCCAAAAACCATATGTTTGCTGAATCCAAGTTCAGTAAGACACTGCAATCACTACGGAAACAGTAGGTTTGCCGAGTGCCCCAGGCACTCGACGACGCCTAAAAAAACTCGGTAAAGGCTTTGCCGAGTGTAACACTCAACGAATATTCCGTCGGCAAACAGTATCTTTGCCGAGTGTCAAACATCGGGCACTCCGCAAAGCCTTTGCCTAGTGTCAAAAAACACTCAGTAAAATTAAACACTCAGCAAAAAGATGTTGATGGACTGTCACGGTAACGGAGTTGTTGTGGAGTGTCAGACGGAAGAACACTCGGTAAAGATTTATACTTTGCCGAGTGTTGTCTCCTTGACACTCGGCAAACTTTTATATTTTGCGGAGTGCTCTCGCCTTGACACTCGGCAAAATTTACATACTTCGCCAAGTGTCGTGGTTGTGGCACTCGGCAAAACTTGGCCTCTTTGCCGAGTGTCCTCCACGGACACTCGGCAAAAAAGCGCCTACCGCCAGCATTTTATGGCGCCTTTGCCGAGTGTTATAATGAAAACACTCGGCAAAGTAGTCCCAGAATAACAGAATTTGGCCTCTTTGCCGAGTGTAGTATCCATCCTCACCCTATTTTACAGATTTGTTACGTATAAAGGACCCCTCTCAAAAACAATCATAGAAGCATCACAAGCATATAAATTGCATCACAGGCATATAAATTGCATCACAGGCACACAAATAACGTTCACAAGTATAGGTTCTAGTTTAAACAAGTAATTCACAAGTATGCTTAACACACTAGCCGTTCAAACAAGTCACTGAGGAGGAAACGATGGCCACTGCGACTAAGATGATGGCTCCAAGAAAGCATTGGATCCCGCCGATTGATTCTGCACAAAGTTAAAGCGATTGCATAAGTCACTTTTCTATTGTAAGTTTCTAGTGCCTGTAGTTTCTAGTTTAATTCTAGATTGATTGTAAGGTTGACAAGTGACTCACAGGAGTAGCTGCAGGAGGTGGAGGTGGAGGGAATAGGTTTGGTGGCATAGGTGGTGGAGTTTGACCTAAACTCTGAAAAATACTCTGCATGTACTGGAACATCAACTCCGTCCTCTGCCTTTCTATCTAACGATCTGCCTCGATCCTCGCCTCTAGGTCCTCCCATCGCTTCCGTTCTACTTCCACCTGGGCCTACAATATTTTATCCCAATATCTTATTGCAAAGCAAAAGGTACGTAAAAATCAAAGAACGATGAAACAAACAGAAATAACCTGCAGAGCCTCCATCTGTAACTATGCAGTGGTCGGTCGTGCCAGTATTGCGGGGCTCGAGTCCGTGCTCCTTGCTCGGATCTAGGAGAGAGTGGGAGTACTGGCAGTGTCGATCACGCTATCCCCAATCCAATACCGACCATGCTTCTTGCCTCCTCCCACCCTCATCACAATTTCTGCATCAATAGCTAGGAGCTCGGATCGAACTCTAGCCCATGAACCTCCCTTGCCATTGCCGTGTACTCGGTGACGCGGCTGTGGATGCTTGGATGGCTGTACGCCTCGGGCGGGTCCTCCGGGTTGAAGTCGATGTCGGTCGTCGCCTTGCCCTTTTTGGACATAACCCATGCCTTGAAGCGGGAGCACTCCTGGCCATCATGTGATGACGTCTACGCAAAAATGCAAAATGATTAGAAATTATGCGGAATTGAGTGTTAGAATAAAGAAATGAATTCGCGTACCTATTTTTCCTTGTATTTATCAAGGCTCAGGCTGCCTTGATGGTGTGATGCATATGGCATCTGCAGACGCCGCTCCCGGCAAGCAAGGTGGTTCTCCAACCACCCGGGCTGCAACCACACGTCCACCATTTGTTCCCAGCACCGGGTATGGGCTTGGCACCACCACGGAGGCACCTACATCATGAAGTGTGTGACATATAACAAAAGAAATTAAGTGTAATTAATCTTAGAAAAAGTAAGTATTAACGTTCTGTATTTACCGCCATGAATTCTTCCTTGGTCAGGTTGATTGTCCCTGCCTCTTATTTTTTGACCTTCATCCTTCTTAATTCAGCATAGAAGTTGATGATGGCCTGAACCCGCGCCTCATAGTGCATGTCCTTGATGAGCTTCTTGGCGGCTTTTTCAGCGACGGAGGCTGCCCTGGCCTCGAATCCCTCCTGGCATCTATAGAAGTCCTGCGTATAGACACGATGTATACAGTTATTATTTCAAGAATGTTCAGTGAAGGTGATGTATTAAGCAATGTAGTGCTGGGAATACTTACCCACAGCTCAGCCTCACCCGCTCCGCCTTGTTGGCGAATGTCCTGTGGTCACGATCACCGACGTTGGCGGCGGCAACGTAGTAGTCCCACGTGTAGGCCGGCTCCTCCTATCCAGCGAAGACCACCAGGCTAGGGAAGTGTAGCCTGCACAAAAGACCAAGGATGCCGTTGACCTTGCGGTTGTGGCCACCCCCACTGAGCTTAATCCAACTCCCGCACAAGTGATTAAATAAATTATTAGTTTCTATTGTAATTTTCAACATATCAAAATTATTGAGAATATGTAAAGTAACTTACTTTGCCCTAGTGGGTTGAATCAGTGGGCATCTATGAAGAGGTATCAGTCACCTTGGGAGGGATAAGGGACCTCGCAACCAGATCTTGGAATGCAAATCCCCTACCTCCTCCCCTTCCTCCCTATCCTGCTCCTGCTCCTGCTTCTCCTGTACCTCGGCCTCGTCACTAGTGGCGTGCGCGAAAGGTATCTCCTCCTCCTCAGACGACCGGGCGAAGGTACATGCAACGGGGGCCCCACCCCTTTACCCTTTCCTCGACCCCTACCTCGACCTCTGCCTCTACCCTGGACCTGTGCCTCCTCCGTTTCCTCGACTAGTGCCTCACCCCTGCCTCCACCCCTACCTAGACGCCTCCCTCGACCCCTCGATGCGTTTGACCTACCTGACCCTGAATTTGACCCTGAAGCTGCAGCTTTGAATTTTTCGTAAAGTGCTACGATCTTCCTTGTACCGCCCACCATTGTTCAATCACCTGCAATTAAAAAGAGTAAACCAATCAGCACAGATAAACAAAACATACTTAGGAAGATATGCAAAATAAACTAAACATACTTAAAAAATAACAGGGTATGACAAATAATAAATAAATTAGTATGACCCATACAAGTATTAGAAATAATCTTCATGATCGGGATTAGCTGGATCATAAGTCTCATCATCACTATCACGCATGTCAATTAAATCATTCCCATGCTTTGAAGGAGGATTGTCATCATCAATGTCCTGTCCTAACTGTAATCACTGAAGTAATTCTAACTCCTTCATATTATGAACCTCATCTCCAGCATCCTCGTCAGCAACCCTTTCATTGTCTACTTCCATTCCGATCACTTCGGTTAAGTCAATCTCAAAAATCCCTACGAGCCCATCTTCTTGAAAGAACTCTCCATCAAATGTGTTGGGGTCAATGTTGTAATCTTTATTGTTTGGTACCAGTAGTTTACCGTGTGGTGATACCTTGTACACAACATCCCAACCCTTAAGACGGTCGTCGGTTTGGCACGGGTATGACAAATAATAAACTTGTGTGGCCTGTTGAGCCACAATATAGACATCGTCTGCTGGTAAGATGGATGATTGCCAAATTTTGACTAGCCCAAGGTTAGAGGCCCATCTCACAACTGATGGATCAAACCAATGGCATTTGAATATGACTGGATTAAGAACATTGCAACCATGAAAAGTTAGTTCGTATATTTCTTCAATTCTTCCGTAGTACTCAGCCCTAACAAAGCCTGGCGTAAAAACTCCGGTACTTGTGGTTCTTCGATTGGGCCGACTCTGCTCATGGCTTGTGTGAAAGCGATATCTATTGACATCATAACTGGTAAACGATCTGACCCTATAGGCATAGCCATCGGCAACCTATCTCAACTCGACATTCATAGACGCATCGGTTTGGTCCTGCAAGTTCAAGCAGGATGGTTCGTTATATATTCACATGCACGAGCAACTTGTAATATCAAACTAAGTATGAGCTACATTGAACTGCACCTTATGTTTGAACCAAGAAAACAGTATAAGTCCGGTCGTCCGTAGCTGTGGCGGAACCGTCCAACTTAAACTGGTTTAAATGCGCCTAATCGCTACCGACGCAACAATTATCCGAAACACACTTAAAACAGTATAAGTCCGGTCGTCCGTCGAGTGTCCCTTAGGACCCCTCGAAGATCGACGTCGTGTCTCATAACCATACATTCGTCGTGTCTCATAACCATACATCAGGATTGTATCCGTGATGGGATAGCATCAACAAATATTACATTTTTACATACATATATGAGGTACGAGTTAATACAAGACATAGTTTGAAGCAAACTTAACAGTGCAGTGTTAGACAGAGTTCTAGGATTTAAAACATAAACGGTTCGGTGGAGATGAGCATTATAAAACTTCTTCTAAGGGTATTGTGAGACTCATAACAATACCCTAGGGTTTCGGGGCTTCCTCCTCGGTGGACTCCTGCGGTGCTTCTGAAAAGATAGCCACAAGGGATAACCCTGAGTACGGGGTACTCAGCAAGGCTTACCCAACTAACCAATATAATAGTTTCTCTTGGAAGTACATGATAGCTTTTTCGGTGTACTTGGCTGATACAATTTTTGCCAAAAAACTTACTAAAAAGTGAGACCTTAGCTTTATCTTTTATTTAGATTAAGTCATTACCTAACCATTCTAGGTGATGATAAAAGATCATTTGTGAATAACAAGATATTTAAGTCATACACCAAACATTAGAGGAGAGATATAGCATTTATGTATTTATGCTACGATGCTCAACAGTGATCAAGTGCATTCATAACCGAGAATTGCGGCGATCCGGATCATATTACATCCTGCAGGAGAGTACCCTGATCACCAGCTATATACGACTGTCCAGGTCGTACATAACGACTTTTCGATTAGCAGATCCAATGATTGGGAATAAGACTACCCGGACCCAGGGACGCACCCCCACATGGGACCCCACGTCTGGCCTGATCACCATGTGAGTTTCAGGCTACGCCCCTACCAATCTCCAGCACCTCAAGCGCGGGTACGAAGTATTCCCGATCAGAGAGTTTACTAACCTACTGGGCTTTACTGGTCCCATACCCAGTAAGTGATCAGATGTTTTCACTTGATCAAAGGTTAAGACAACGAATCGGGCCTTAACCAGATTAATCTAGCAAACAGAACTACATCCTTAGCTTCTGTCCGCTTCCTAATTTCCAAGTCATTTTTCCATAGTTAACATGTATGACTCAAAATTTCCCTAAGGTTGGTAAACCAAGCATTTAAGCAACTAAGCATTTCTAGACTTGGGTTATCTACTAAAGGTTTGAACAAGTGGCAAAGATGTCCTTAAAACAAGGTATGATAATGCACAAGAATGGGTTTCGAGCAACTCCTAGACTTAGTGCATACATATAGCAGATATCCGATAACTGGACACATGAAATATTGACTCCAAAATAATAGGTATAATGCACCAGGGCTTGCCTTGTTCGCTAAAAAAGTTAGTACTGTCCGAAGGGTTGGCTTCGTAGGGGACCAATTCAAAGACTTCCTCAAATTCTGGAGATCCTTCTGAATATTCCGAGAAATCTCCTTCTGGTGCTTCGGTGTCTATAACACAACATATGCAAGGGTTAGGAATGCAAATTTTTGAATACAATACTATACAACTTTCCTTCATAATAAAGTTGCAAGCCAACAAGGACTACACAATTTATCATGATAAAGTTGCAAGCCAACACATAAAAACCCGAAAAGATTAACCCAACAATTTTTATTTCCTTAACTAACCTTACTTAGGGCCTTTTCTTTTATTTTTAGAAAATGTTAAAATTATTTTCTAGCTTGAAAACCTAATTTCCTATGAGTTAATAATAATTTGTGATTATGAAAATGTTATTTCATATTTTATGCATTTAATAAAGATTAAGTATTTATTTAAATACCTTAAAAGAAAGGCATTAAATTAAAAACCTAAATTTTTGTTATTTTTCTAGGGTATAAAAAATTTAATGCATAAAGGAAAATAAAACAAGCCTAACAAAATTGGTTTCACTAATTTTGGACACTCCTAGAAATTTCTGTGATTTAAATGGTGAGATTCAGATTTAAACTAATTATTCTATAAAGGAAATCTAATTTTTCTTGAAAAACACCCCTGGCAACTTTTCTCACGTGACCCTACTCTACCCCCTCTCTCTTACGCTGGGCCCGTGGCACGGACCCACCCCCTTCTCCTATTCATCCTACCCGCCGGCCTACCCTCTCCTCAGATGGGCTCCCTGGGCCGCTTTTTCTTTTTCTTCTTCCTTTCCCAGACCGGCACCGGCCCACGGTGTGGCGGATCCACTTCGAATTAACTTGATTAAACAGGGTTAAGTCACCTAACATGCGACACCCATGCCTAAGCCAAGTTAACACGAAGTGCCGTCGGATTTCATCCGATTAACCACGTGAATAGGATCGAGTTAGCAAACTCACACGAAGGTGAGTGGTTCCAGAGAATACAACAAGTCCACCGAGTTAAACAACTTAACCATTTAGTTTGGCCAGAAAACAAAACATCAGAGTTTTACAAGGTTTCAAAAAGAAAACAACCGAAGGTAAAACAACAAGCAGAAGGTAAACGCAGGGGTCGGACGTCCTTGGTGAGGCCAGCCAAGACGTCAGTGATCCCTCTCCTCGCCGTCCGAGGAGGGATCCCACTCGACCGTCCAACCCGGGGGGAGCTGGGGTGGCCAAGTGCCAACAGAGGAGGGCTCGGGAGCAGCGGCTTCACCTGAAAAGAAAGGCCACAACAAGGCTGAGCTACTAAGCTCAACAAGACTTAACCGACAGGAGTAAAGCTACTCCACCTTTCTAGACATGCAAGGCTCTTTGGCTGAGGGGTTTGTTTGCCAAGAAGCACTATGTAAAACCCTATTTTCAAGTTTTAGCTCCGGTTCTAAGTTCATTATCGGGTCTAAGTTTTGCAACCTATTCTAAGCAATCATAGAACCAACCAAAGGTATATATATAACATCATCAAGACCATGTCATCATTATATTTCTTTCTTACTCAGGGTAGCATAGCGATCAAGCAGTCTCAAACTGTGAGAGGCAGACGAATGGATTCGAGTTTCTTAACCATGCATGGCGAACCTAATCTCACGACATCCGCGCACCACAAGGGCCGCTTCGTGTGTCGGCCGTCCCCATCAATTCCCAGACGCGTGTCAGGTCCAAACTTCCCTTGGCATGCAATGCTCCACAGTCCCGGCCTCTACCGTACTGTGACCGCACTTGCACCCACATGATGCACCATGGGAACCTCGTTCCAGGGATAGCAGGGGTATAAGCCACGCCCTAGTTCAATCAGGTACTAGGCTTCCCCATCCCATACTAGATATGAGATTAGTACTTTCAAATACTTGATCACGAACACCACCACTGTCGAGCCTTAGCAAGTTTCATAAACAGACGGGGCGATCAATCGACCACCAAAGAGTTACCCAAAAACCCTACCCCGTCCATCGTCCTTATAGTTGTAACGGAAGGGTAGACATCCAACTCCTACAACTCGCGAGTGACAGGAAATCACTCGGCTTTTACCGTCTCCTATTTAAGCAAGCAGCTACTCGGTCCAACAGCTAGTGTTCAGATCATGGGAGTTAAGTCATGCATCTAGGGTTCCAACCAACTCCTATACGTAAATGCACAAGCATGTTTAAGGAAGGCATGCGCAAGTTTGGCAAAACATAGGGTTTTCATGCATCCGGGCTTGCCTTCGAGCAAAGAGGAAGAGAACTGCTCGACTTCTGGGGGCAGGAGCTCGGCTACACCGTTGTCTTCTAGCGCCGGGTGCAGCTCGTAGTAGCCGTCGGCGAGACGCAGCTCTACACGAATGCAATGCATTAGTTAGTATAGATGGTTATTTCAACAGCAACACTTGCAAGTCTGAGCCCAGAAACTTGAGACAAGATACAGGAGGGTGGGGAGGTTCACTGGAGTTGGTGGAGATCAAGAGGTAAGGGTCGGAGGAAAGGAAATTATGATCTGACCCTTAACCTAGAGGATTTGGTGTGCTAGGGGTCCTCAGACTCAACGCTGAAAGGTCCCCAAGTTTTACACATACACCCTCGGTTCGAAGAAAAAGCTACAGCCGAGTCCTCGGGTGAGGCAGAGAAGGGTCGGCGGAACAGACAGGGTCGGGCGAGATGGAACCGGGGTCGGGCGGACAGAAGGGGTCGGACGAGGCGGAAAAAGGGGTTGCACGAACAAAAGGGTCGGACGAGGCGGACAAGGGGTCGGCAGCTTACCTTCGTCTTACAAGGAAAGCTTGGGGTCGGGAAGGGCAGGTTCGGGTGGAGGAACTGGAACACTAAGGCTTGCGGCGGAGATGTCCGGCGGTGCTCCGGTGGCGGCGGTGCTTCTTGTGGATCACAAGTAAGCTCTTATGCAGCACGGAGGAGCAAGGGGCTGGGTGGATTGGGAAGGGCGGCTGGGGAGCGGAGAGGAGAGTTTCTCAGGGACTTAGGCTGTAGCGCTTCGAGCACGAAGCAGAGGAACGGCGGGAGGGTAGCGATGGCGAAGGGGACTCCGGCGGGGCTTGCGCATTCCCTTTTATAGCGGCGCAGGAGTGAGAAGGAGGAGCGGCGCGAAGGCCGGGGAAGAAGCAATGGAGTGCTCTGCCCGGGCGACGATTGAGCGACGAGGGAGGTGGAGTAGGACTCCGGGGATGGCGCCGGTGGTCATTGGGTACTGGCGTCAGGGCGGCGCAGGCGCGGGTTTGCCGGTGGTTGAGATTTGGCGGAGGCGGGCGTCGTCGTGCGGTGGAGCTGATGGAAGTGACCGGGAAAACGGCGCTAGGATCGAGGGCGCACAGGTGAGAAGACAGGCGGCGCGGGTGAGCGCGGAGCAACAGATTGTCGGGCGGCTTCTGACAGGGTGGGAAAAGGAGCTGTCGCTGCCGTGGTCGAGGTTGGCGGAGGAGGAATCGTCGGGTAGCGAAGACCGGGCGGCACGACTGTGGCGAAGTGACGAAAAAGACGGGCGACATCGGGCTCTGCGGCCGGGATCTGGCGATGTGATGATGGGCGCGGGCGGCGAGGTGCTGCAGAAAGGTTGCAGAGGGGCTTCCGCTGCGATTGGGGAAGGGGGCGCGAGAATCCATTCGGTCGCGGGCCGAAAACGAGGCGGAGCGGCGGACGTCGGAGGAGTTGAGCCACGCGGCGGGGAAACTCTGAAGCGGGCATGCAACTCGAGTGCGCCTGTCGTGGGAGATATGGGGGAAAAGATCTCGTGGGTCCACCGGTCAGATTGAGGGGAGGTGTTGGGGGAAGACTTAGAAGAACCCGGCGGGTGAGTTGGGGTCGGCGGGGTCGGAACTGGGGCCAGCGGAGAGGGGTCGGGTCCCAGGGGTCGGGACCGGATTGGAGGTTGATCACTTAGGCTTGGAAAACTAAGACAGGTGATCAGGGGCTCGGATTAAGATTAACTCGGAAGATTTTGGGGTCGGTCGTCACACACGGCCTGCCTCTCCTTTTTCTCTTCCTCGCGAGCCTGGCCTGCTTTTCTCCTGGGCCTCTGGCCTTTTCTCCCACCGGCTCCTCGCTTGCACTGGCACTTGGGCCGACTTGGACCCACGGCCCACCTAACCCGTCGCCCGGCCTGCCTCCTCCTCTTACGCGCGGGCCCGTGGCGCCGGCGTCTTCTTCCTCCTCCCGCCAAAACAGACGCGACAGGGGGCGGTGCGGCTCGCCGGCCGGCGCCCCGCCGGCGACGGGGCTAGGCCGAGGAAGCAGCCGGGAGACGGCCGGAGCTACTCCCTCCACGGCGGCGGGCGGCGGCGCCTACGGCCGGTCGTGGTTAAGCACGACGACGGCGCAACCTACCCTGACAACTACGGCTACAGCTTCCTAGTACCCCGAGGACTCGCCTACGACTACCCACACGGACAGAGAGGAGCGGCAAGAGGGTGCTCACCGCGAGCAGGAGGTATGGCGACGGCGGACAGAAACAACGGCGGCGTAGGGTATTCCGGCAAGGATGTTGGACAACGACTCGACTGGGGTGTAGCTGGGGTATCTGTGGAGGAGTGGGCGAGAGGAATCGACGGGAGCTGCGGTGTGGTGGGAGAATTTGCTCGGCGACGGCGGCTTGGACAAAAGGAGCGGCGACGGTAAAAAGGAACGGCGGTAAAAGGGGTAGTGCGGGAGCGGTAGATATATGAACGATTTACCGCACGCATGGGCGACACCGTGGTCTACTCGTAGGCTTGCGTGGTGAGGAGGTGGCGTAGCAGCGTGGGCGACCGAGAACGCCGGCGGCGACACGTCGAGTGTAGCTCTGTCACCCCCCCTCTTGTTTTTCTGACGCCCGAACTTCAGAGCTCAATCACGATCAAAAGTGCATCCGACGGCCCACAAGTGTCTTAGACAAAGTTGTAGATAATCTTGAGCTTTTCAATTCATATTTAAACCTTTGCCCGAGATAAGCATCCAAATGTTTTCAAATTTGAATTTTTCTCTGGCAAATAACTGAACCCTTCTGTTCTTCCATTCAGTTCGTCAGTCAGTCGATGTGGTCATTTACCCGACTTGGTGAATCATTTCAGTTGTCCAAATCCTTTTCTTTTGGTCCAACTTCTTCCCAATTGTGTTCTACAGCATCCAAGGATTCCATTTTGCCCATAATCACTTATATCCTTTGCACTCCATTTTTCTGAATTCAGCTTAAAAGATAGCTAGTTGTCACGGTTTCAGACTTTGGCAGATTTTTCAGTTCAGTAGTTAAGTTGACCGTGGTAAAGTGCTGACTTTGAGCTTCCATTTGAAATGGTTACCTCTACTGTTCCTGATCAACAACACCTGAAAATACTTGTCCAAAGTTCATACTTTAATATGGTATAGTTGTTTTGATCCACTTATTGGAAAAATTCAACAGAATTTAATTTCCAAAAATGAACTCTGTGCTGTTTTTCTGAAATTGCTGTTGTCGGACAGGAAACAGTAACTTTGATTTTCAATTTCTTTCTTTGATTTTCTTGAGGTATTTAGGACCAAGTCTTGTCCCAAATCTTGATCTTTAAGTTCTAATCACCCTTACACCTCCATTCCATATTTTTACCGAATTTTTCTGAATTTCGAATTCAAAATTCAAATTTTGGTCAAATTTGACCCGAATTTGATTTTTAGCCAATTTCTTCTCCTTTTCTTCACGAATTGCTTCCATTTCTTCAGAGCTACTTTGATGACTAAAAATGGCAGGTATTACAGTAGCTAAGTTCACTCCCCTCTTCAGATTCGCTGCATACCCATCAGGGAACATTAACGTTTGGAACCATTCTAGTACCTCCCTCCTTTGGGCCCTCGTTAGGACGAAATCGGCCTTAGGCCTTCTCCACGACTTGCCGACTCTAGGAGGCACCATGTCTAGCTTTGGTCTGTTGCATAACCTTGCTTGATCCTCTCTAGCCTCAACGTTATCCTTTGTCTTGTTAGGAATGTCCATGATTGTACCAAAAATTACCTCGGTGATATTCTTTTCAGTGTGCATTAAATCAATGTTATGTAGGAGAAGAAGGTCATCCAAATATGGGAGGTTCCACAAGCACGACTTCTGGGTCCAAGCATGTTGCTCGGCATATCCCACAAAACCACCTTCTTGATTATTGACCTCAAGAGCATCTAACTGAACACGAACTACGGCTAAGGTCATCATATGCGGTGCGGGGTCATTAACTACGACATCTTTCATAAAGTTTTTAATGTCTCATCTGAATGGATGGTCGGAAGGGAGGAATTGTTGATGTTTGTCGAATGAAGAAAACTTGCCACCCTTTATCAACCAAATGAACTTCAAAGAAGCCTTGCATACTGGGCATGGGAACTTCCGGTGAACACACCAGCTGCAGAAAATACCACATGCCAGCAAGTCATGCAGGGAGCATTGGTACCAAACATGCATCTTGAAGTTTGTCTTTCTAGCTTGGTCGTATGTCAATACCCCTTCCTCCCATGCATGGACCAAATCATCAATTAGAGGCTCCATGTACACACTCATATTATTCCCCGGGTGTTTTGGAATTATCAACGACAAAAATATGTTATGTCGTTGAAAGAGGACACCAGGGGGGAGATTGAGGGGGATAACGAACATGGGCCAACAGGTGTACGGGGCAGCCGCCATTCCATAAGGATTGAACCCATCTGTTGCCAACGCAACACGTACATTATGGGCCTCTAGAGCTTTCTCATGATAAATCACATCAAACCTTGTCCAGGCTTCACCATCGGATGGGTGTACCAGCTTCTCAGCATTGTCTCCCACCCTGGCATCATCATCATATTCCTCGATGTGTTGTCTGACGACCTCGTCTCCCCCATGATCGGATTCACCATGGTAGATCCACCTGGTATAGTCTGACGTAAATCCATGCTTAACATGATGTTTACCCATGTCCAAATTGGTTTGCCGACGCATGTTTCCACATTTGCTACACAGACACCAAATGGATCTTTCTCCTTTGGACCTTGCAAACGTCCGTTCCAAGAAAGCATTGGTCTTGTTAATCCATTCATCAGTCAATGAATTCTAACTAGAGCGGCCCGTGTACATCCATTGACGATCCTCCATCCTCTAGCATATCAGCGAATAATATAAAATATCACGTTGCATCTACACGTTCCTATACTGTCTATTAGGTGAAGTAGGTCCTAATCCCACCCGAGGATGTGTAGGTGGGTTTAGTTTCCATGGTCTACTCCATCCCGAGATAGAATTTTGGCAGCACCTGGAAGCGAGATTGTGTATCTGGAGAACAACAGGGAGGTGTCACCGAAAGTCTATCTCAGATCGGAGTGGATCATGGAAACTAAACCCATCTACACATCCTCAGGTTGTCCAAAAAATGTGGACAATTAGAAACAGATATAGTTATAGATATGCAAAGATCTGCATATTTCCAACCGTATCTCTTTCGAACGGGAGACGCCTAACTAGGTTACGTGATATACGAACATCATACGGAAAGAGAGGTGTAGGATGCCTCACCTTGCTATCCTACAAAGTGACGACTGGAGGACGGTAACGTAGCCTCTCCTGCAAAAAAAGAACATACTACTGTCAAGTTAAAATTTCGACAGCACCTCCCCTGCACG
>NC_028455.1:24173400-24382847 GCF_000263155.2 Setaria italica | reverse complement strand
TTTGTAAGCATCATATGTCAGAAATTGTGCGAAACTTCTCAATTTTTTACCACAGTGTCCACATATAATATCATGACATATTGCAAATCTTGTGATTTTCACACTTTGTTTGCTTTTTTTAGAATTTAAAAACCATTCAACCACACATTCGTGGTCATGTTTTCTAAAAAAAATGTTCAAAATTTCTTTTCATTTCCTGGTTGAGACCTCAATCTGGATTCAATAACATGAATATGATTTTTCACTGATTTTATTCCATTATTTCAATCACTTGCAGTTAAAATTTGACTTAAATCAACAAATTCCTATTGATGATAATAATTCATTAAAAATAGCAAACAGACCAAAAAATAGACCAACTTTTAACATGCAGTACCAAATATCGTATGTACGGAGTAGAAAAAGTGTGGAGGGTAGAGGTGAAAAAATAAAGTTGTTTTTGCCGAGTGCCAACAGAAACACTCGGCAAAACTCTTAATTTGCCGAGTGCTGGCGGAAAACACTCGGCAAAATTCTAAGTTGCCGAGTGTCGAGAGGAAACACTCGGCAACCTCTTAGTTTGCCGAGTGTCGGTAACGGACACTCGGCAAAGTACTAACAGCCGGCACACTGCCCTGACGGATAGCGCATGTGCGATCCACGTGCTGGAGAGTTACCGAGTGTCAAATTGTTGCCGAGTGTCGTGTGGATTTTTGCCGAGTGTGCTCTCTGCGACACTCGGCAAATCTGTTGTTTGCTGAGTGCATTATGTATGTCGAGTGTCTGCGCCTATATACTCGGCAAACAAAGTCTTTGCCGAGTGCCCGACAAAAAGCACTCGGCAAAGATTTTACACTCGGTAACTTTCCTGTTTCCGGTAGTGAGTATGTTCCTCCCAGGGAGCACAAGCGCCTGTGGAAGGTGGCAGCCCAAGAAGCCAACAGGTCCCCTCAGAAGAACAAGGCGGCCTCTGTCGAGGAGGACTACCGAGCACAATGAGTTGGTTTAGTTGGAAGTGTCGGGGTTCGGGTAACGCCACGACAGTTAAGGATCTTGATGATTTCGTGAAGAGTGTTGCCCCCACCGTGCTCTGTGTGCTTGAGACACAGGTTCACAAAACACGGGTGGAAGGTCTTATGGGTACTCTTAGTTTTGATAATGCTTTTGCTGTTAGTAGTTCTGGCTGCAGTGGCGGATTAGAATTTTTTTTGGAACAATGAAATAAAGTTGGAAATTCTACCGTACTCACAGTACCATATAGATGCTGTCATCACGGAGGTGGCAGGTGATCAATGGAGATTAACGTGTATGTACGTGGAGGCACAGACAAGCGAAAGATTTAAAACCTGGGACTTGCTCAAACACATTAAGTCATCATCGTCTTTGCCATGGCTTTGCATTGGTGACTTTAAAGAGGTTTTTACATCGATCGGAACATGACGGGGTGCAGGAACGGAGTTACGCACAAATGGCTGGGTTCCGGGATATGGTTGATGTACGTGGCCTTTATGACCTGGGTTATTAAGGGCGCAGCTGGACGTATGAGAAGCGAGTGGTGGACGGCTCTTATTGCCGGGTGCGGCTGGATCACCAGCGGATTGGGGCGCTCTTTTCCCTATGGTGAGTGCGCGCCACATGTTAGTGGCGGCTTCTGATCATGGTCCAATCCTTCTCAGATGGCGACAGGAGCAAGGGCGCTGATGCCATTCAAATTTAGGGCAAAGGCCGGTTCCAATATGAGGTCATGTGGGAGTCGCATGATGAATTCTCTCCATGGTTCTCGAACTTGTGGAGAGGTGACAAGGCGTTAACTCTTAGCAACTTGCAGCGCAAGCTCTCGGCCACTGCAGGGGAGCTAGGCAATTGGGGATGAAATACTTTCGGGCCACTGAAAGAGGAATTGGAGAAGCTGCAAGCAGACCCCAAAGAACAAGACCATCGCAGACTGAGATCAAAATTACAGACAGGATAGTCAAACTGAGCCATAGGGAGGAGATTATGTGGCAACAGCGTTTGAGGATCAGTTGGCTAGCTGCGGGGGATAAAAATACGAGGTTTTTCCATCTGCGGGCTAGCCAGCGCAAGAGAAAAAACAAGATAAGTAGATTGAAGAAACCGGATGGGCTCTTTACCAAGGACCCCCAGGCTATGAGCAAGCTGACCACTTCCTTCTACAAAGAGCTCTATAGTTCGGAAGGGGTCAGAGATATGGAGGTGGTTCTAGATACAGTACCTAGGAAGGTTACAAATGAGATGAAGGATATGCTACTGGTTCCTTTTGTGGAGGAGGTTAAAGAAGGGGGCTTCAGATGTTCCCCACTAAGGCACCAGGCCCTGATGGCTTCCCAGCACATTTCTTCCAACGTCACAGGGGGTTATGCGGTGAAGAGGTGACTTCTGTAGTGTTGAGGGTATTGAGAGGAGAAGACAATCCAGCAAGCATCAACGATACTTTGATTGTCCTAATTCCCAAGGTGGCGAATCCTGATGAGCTAGGGCAATATAGACCAATAAGCCTCTGCAATGTTATTTACAAGATCGCTTCGGTCGTCGCAAACAGACTGAAAGTGATCTTGTGTCACACCCGGTTTTAAAACAAAACTAAGTACTACCAATATGTATGTCAGGATCTAGTTTCTGTGACATCTCAAATAATTAGGAGTCAATTTAGGGAAAATTAAGAAATGAATCAAAGAAAAATCAAATTTGCAAAGTGTTAAACACCCTTGTAAAATTTGCTAAGTGTTAAACACCTTTGTAGTGATGCACTTGGAAAGTAAATAAAAAATAAATTTTATATAAGAACTTAATTTTTGGCCAATATGAAAGTGGTAGATCTTTTCAAACTGAGCAACTTTCATAATTGTTACTTTTCTTGATTTTGAGTGGAAGGTGTTCAAAAAACTGAGTTGAAATTCAGCCAAAAATCAAATTAAATTCAAAACCATTTTGCCCGGCATTCCACCAAAGTTCCCCAAATTTATCTCCAAATCCGTCAAGTTTTTCACTGTTGGCTTTTATAAAAATTGTAGCTTATAGTTTGAACTCAAACTTTTATATTTGGAGATTTCACCGTGCAATTCAAATTTTGAGAGAAATTTCACCTTGAACTCGACCCCTTCGCATGCCACACGTGAACGCCACGCGAGCTGGGCGCGATCACCACCCCATGGCACGCTTGCCGGCACCACACGGTGCCACCTGCCTGCCACTGCCCATGCTGCCAATCGCCAGCAGCAAAGCGACAGCACAAGGCGCTGCAGCTGGCCAACAGCACGCACCCGTTATCCCTTCCCCTACACGGCATATCCTCACCGGCCAACCCGCTGCCGCGACACACCACACGCCGGCGCACCGCTCGCCACCCCAGCCACTCTCGGTGCACCACAGCCGCTAGCCAATCCTCGCGCACCCAAGCCACCACCCGCCTCACCAATGCACAAAGAGCCTCACCTTGGCGTCTCAACCCCGCCCCTCCCTTTTGCCGGCTATAAAAAGCCTGGCGCCCATACCGCCAGCTGCCCACCCGCAACACTACCGCCCGCCATTGACGCTGCTCCGTCGATCCTTGACCTCCGGTCATCACCACGGCCACCCCCGACCCTCACTGCACCTCCCTAGCCCCACAGCCGGCCACCACCGCACCCACCATCGCCGGCGCCCGAGCAGAAGCGGCCGCGCCACCATTGCTCCACCGCAGGACCTCGCCCGCTCACCTCCGATACCAAGCCCTACACCGAAGAGGTCACCGGTGAGCCACTCATCACTCCCGTGCCCTCAGCCCACGACTACCGCCACCACTCTCGCCGGAATCAAGCTCGCTCGAGCCTCCGGCCAGCCAAGGGCCGATTTGTGATTTAGATTTTGGTTCTAGGGGCCTCGGTGCAAATACATGGGGGCATCGTTGTGAGATTTTGAAAATTTTAAGGGCCGTTTGGTAAAAGTGAAAACTCAAATTTGAATAAAGTGCACCAAAAATGGCTGAAACTTGGCAAATGCATAGAAAATTATAGAAAAATGATAACAATGTGAATCTTGCTTTATTGAGATCCCGATGATGTCTAGTGTATTTCCAAAATATTTAGGTGCATGTTACTATTCTGTATCTGGTGATATGATTTATTTTGTCCAAAAGTCATTAAATGCTTTATAAATCATTTGGTGGTCTAAAAATTGTGAAACCAATTTTGTTAGCTTCCATTTAATATGTATGTTCCTGATCTACAACTTGTGTTAGTGGAATCTATGGTTTTCAAATTATTTCAAATCTAAATAATTATTTTCTATCTTAATATTGTTAATTGCATGGGAATTAGTGAAAAATTGATTAAATGTTGAAACCAATTTTGTCAGCCTCATGATGCTCATATCTGACTAGTAAAATATTTATCCTTGTGAAATATGTGTTTTGGTTTGCTTAACAAAACGCATGTTGTTTAATCTCCTTATTATGGAATAAATAGTTCTCATGCTTATAAAATCCTAATGATTTCATAGAAGTCTCTGATAGTGTTGAAAATCATTCTGTAAAATTTGTAGAGCTAAATTGATGATAGAACTCTTGTTATAAATCATTCTTCATGTCTGCAATATAGCCATATTTGATTTTTAGTAAATTCTGTGGTTGTCAAATCCATCTCAAATTTTTACAGCAGATTTCTTGTGTAGGGGGAAAGCTCCAGTGAATCATTCATGTTCATATACTAGTAGATGCTTCGTTAACATTTATTCATGTTAAAAGCTAATTTAATTAGTAAAGTAAATTGCTACTAGGATTTGTAGGGACACAAATGATTATTTATGCTCTTCATCAGTAGCATGATCATCCCTAAAGGTTTACTAAATGGTACCAAAACACCACCACCTATTGTCCTTTGAATAACAAATTTCTAAGAATCTTACATGTGTGCACAATCACCATCAAAATGAAATATATTCTTTCCAACCAAGCTTGTTTTGTGAAGAAAAGAAATGATTATAAACTTGTCTAGGTGAATGTGTCTAAAAGAAAAGGAAATGTTTATAAACTTGTCTAGGTGAATATGGCCAAAATACACCCTATGCTTTGTAATGGTTAACGAAATGAAACCTATGTCATGAAATATTATAAAAGAAATCTTATGCATATGCATCTCGTGTAGAAGCTAATCTCGCTGACGGAACGTACGAACTCGTCCAGGAACGCTAAGAAGGACACCCTCCTGCTGAGCTGAACGTGATCAAGAAACCAAGGCCCAAACCAAATTTTGGAAGAGCCCAAGGCTGATTTAGGACAAGAAGGCAAGCCCCGAAGCATAACCCTGGTTTCTAAATTTATACACTATCCTTGTTACTTATAATTGTGCATTAAGTTCATAGGAGTTGTATTGAAACCCTAGTTGCATGCTCCCTAGTACCCATGTTTTGAATACTAGCATGTTAAGTCCCTTAGTTGCTATGCTAAATAGGGACACGATAAAAGTCGAGTGATTTCCTATCACACGTGAGCTATAGGAGTTGCCGGTTTACTTATGTTGGAATCGTAAGGTTGACGGGCAGGGCTTTGTGCGATGTTCCTGAATTTGTTGATGCCCCATCTGTACAGAGGAAATTGCTAAGGTCGAACTGTGTTGGTGTTCGTGGTCAAGTCTTTGAACGTACTAAACACATACTGAGAAGATGGTAATTAGGAAGCCTAGTACCTGATTGAACCGGGGCGTGGACCTTTTCCCCGCTCTCTTTGGAATTAGGTTCCCTTAGTGCATCATGTGGGTACAAGTGCGGCCACGGCACGACGTCGTCCGGGGACTGGTAGGGCCTTGTATCCAAGGGAAGTGGGCTCTAGACCCACACCGAGGATTGATGGGAACTGTTGATAATGTGTGAACTCGTCGCGGTACGCACATGTCATGTGTTTAGGTCCACCTTGTAAGGTTAAGAAATTCGATTCAAATCATCTGCATCTCGCAGATATTGAGACCGTTTGACCGCTATGCTGCACTAAGTAAGAATATGAACAATGATGATACTTAATATTGAGGCTTGATTAAATTGCTTGTTCTACCATGCTTGCTTAGAATAGGTGCTTATCCGGAATGGTTAATCAACTAGAATTTGATGCTAAAACTTGAAAGCAAGGACCCACTCTAGAAGCTTTTGGCAAAAACAACCCCTTAGCCAAAAAGCCTTGCATGTCTAAGAGTCAGTGGATTAAATACCACTTGACGGGTAGGTCGTGCGGAGTATTAGTATACTCAGCCTTGCTTGTGGCTCTGTTTTCAGGTAATGTTATTGATGCAATGGTTGCTAGTGTGACTTGGCCGTACCAGCTCCCTTCGGGATGGACGGTTGAGTGGGACACATCCTCGATGAGCAAGGATCGTGGGGTAAGTGATGTCATGGACCGCTTCACCATGATATTATGTATCATCATTAGACTATCGTTTCTTTCCGCTGCACTTGAACTCCGAACTACTTTATGTTTTGAACTCGGTTGTAATAAATCAATTGGGACCTCTGTAATGTTTTCATCTGGATTGTTGTAATCTCTAGACTCGTCTTCGTACGAGTATTGTATGCTTGTTTTGATCGCAAATACGTGGTTGTATCGGGTGAAACCCGACAGACTACCATCTTGATCCGATTAAAGTGTTCGCATTTGTGGCGATATTTAGCACACTTTAGCCGGGTTAATTTGCGTGGTTCTGCCATGTGACATCCTAGGCCAACTAAGGATGAATTAAGCCCACTGGAGGCCTATGTGAGTGGCATGGCTTGTGTGTGGATAATAGTCCCATCTTGCTAGTTGAGTGTGGGTTTCACCAACATATAAACCCAAGTGCCAAATGTATTCCAACCCCCGGTTTAACCCTTTTATGCGAAGCGAGGACAAAAGTGTAAGTGGGGTTGATGTGAGTGCGTATTTTACTCTGCGTGCGAGTAGGACTGAGCAATATTTGGGACTGGGGCGTTACAGTTTCATACATATAGTGATATCATTAGTGAATAACACTAACAGTATCACATAAAGGAATATAAATTATAACTTACGAGTCTATCAGAGATATACAACTTAATCTTGGACACAGAGGCTCCAAACTTCACAGGATCGACTGGGGGTTGTGTACGCCTAGAACTCAGCATCATCTTCAAAAAACTTCACACACCTTCCTCTTTTGAGTAGCAGTAAGCAAGGGTGAGTACACTTATGTTTAGTACTCAACAAGGCCACAAAAAATATCCAGAATAATGATCTAAGTCGATCTTAAAGTTTATTAATCATGTGAGGGTCCAGGTCGCTCTTGACCATGAGCACGACCGATATATCAGTTTTAGATACTCTGCAGAGGTTGTACATCTTTACCCACAAGTCGCGTAAAAGTTCAGAAGAACTTTATACCCAACCATGCTATGCTGATTAGGCACTCATCACACTACCGAGGTGTGACTGCATAGGGACACTACGAGACCTTTACAAAGATTCCCTAATAAATGGTAACCCGCTAAGGTTTCAGATCGAAGCAGAGCATAAACCTCTCTCAAGACTACGAAGCTACCATAGAGCAGATCAGACTGAGGGTCGGGTTATACCCCATCAACGCCTCCCCTCTTGCCCTTTCAGTAAGATTATCCCAAACTAGAGTCTCCAATTAATTAGCCAAGACCATAGCCATATAGTCCTTGTGGTTGCACTATTTTCTTGGGTGGTTCTCTATGTTCCAATTAACATTATCATAGTATTATAAATAAGCATAGATAGAAGAGTGGTTAGGGACACTTGCCTTTCTCCAACAAAAAGTTACTCTTACTGCTCTTCAGCTCTTGCTCTCTTGGAACTCTTAACCTTCAAATCTTTCGAACAACGATCCTTCTACTCAAAGCAATCACCGGTACAAACATACAAGCAAACAAACAAGTACAACTAAGAACAATACACCAATCAAAGAAAAGCTTTAAAAGAACATAATAAAGGATAGGGCCCGACTCGAAGATCACGAAGGAGCAAGAAACACTAAAGACAGAACTATTGTTGAAAAGACAAAGCTATCGAGAGGTTTGAATTATAAGAGGGAATAAAAGACTATATGCTTGATCCATTTTAATTAAATAAAACATGTACATAGGTTATTTCACAGAAATACCCTATTTAGAATTAAGCAAGTTATATATTTAACCATTAAAAATGTGATAAACTTAATCATATTTTATTTGTAAATATTCATCAAGTACACGTTATGACAATTTAACAATCAACTTTAGAAACTCAGAGCATGTATAAAACATCTAATCAAATAACTTTGTATTTTGGGTTCACTAAACATGTTAATGTGGAAAAGGTATTTATAATATTATTAAGCATATTAACTTTATTTATGAAAACCAATGTATAACACTAGATATCTTTTATTTAGAAAAGCTAGTTATAAATAAGAATTAACCAATTAAATCTTAGTTTATGAAAATTGGGATCAAACATAATCAACTTTTATTTAGAAAACTAATTGAATAAGAATTAGTTAAGTTCACATTTAACTTTGATGTTAAAAATAAGCAACAGGTAATACACACTACTAATGCATAAGTTAAGGTGAAACGAACGAGAACAACAAAAACAGACTACTCTCGAGCATAGAAGAAAAGCGTAAACAATGGTTTAGGAAAGACTAGTCTACAAAGAGAACAACTAGGCTGCAGGGACAATAAACTAGTCAAAGCTAAACTGAACTAGTTGGCAAAGAAACAACTAACAAGATTGGCTCTAAAGAGCTGGCTGTAAAAGGTTTGGCATAAAGAACATAGCTGACTCACAAAGAGACAATTAGGATATAGGACAGCTATGAACTGCATATAGGATTGTAAGAGAAACAGGGACAAGCATGATCAGACTACTAGGCAAAACATAAACTCTAAGATAAACTATTGAGCTCACTAAGCACAAAAATTGTACTTTGAAAAGGAAAGACTTGGTTAGATGTATGAAAGAAACTGGATCTGAGATAGAACTGGAACTGGAAAGATCTAAAGCTTTACAGAAGACTAGATCTTCATAAGAGATACAGAGTTATAGCTGACAAAGAACGGCTATCAAACAATTTTCATTTATGAGAGCACGAAAGACTATATGCTAGGGTTATTTTAATTAAAAAACATATGTAAAGGATATTTCAGAAAGGAAATACCCTCAGTTGGAATTAATGCAAATTATACTTTATTTGCAAAAACTGAGGTAAAAACCTTGTCAAATTTTATTTATAAATGTTCATGTATAATTACACCAATTACTCACTTAACTTTAGAAAGGTGAAAACAACTAATCCAATAAACACATATGTCGTGTTGGCTGAACAAACTTTATTTACAAAACATATTTCATATTGACATTACTCATTTTATCAATACTTAGGAAAAATCAAGTTATAACTTAACAATATTTTAATTAAAAATATTGAAGTATAGATTATACCATTTAACATTTGACTTTAGAAAGGCTAAACTATATGAAACATCTAAACGTACACTTTATGATTCAAGTGGATCAAATTATTATTGAAAACATATTCACGTTGGTATTAATCATGTTAAGATTTATTTATAAAAGCCGGTGTAAAAACCTAATCATCTTTTATTTAGGAAAGTTGATTTGAACATTAATCAAATTAAGTGTGATTATGAAAAGCCGAGCTACATTCTATTTTGATTTTGTTAGAAAACTCAATTAAATAGTATTAGTCAAGTTAATATTGATAATGAAAAATTGACGTAAACCCTACTTAAATTCTCATTAAGAAAACATATTCAAATATGCATTAATTAAATTTATATTAAATTTATTTTTAAAGACATGCATGATGGAAAACATCACCACTATCATATAATTTATGTTGTCATAAACCTAATGCAACTTGAACAGATTAAAAAGGAGCTAAAACATAGATTCTATGTGCTAAACAAGATCGGAAGGACCTAGATGTGATTAACTATAGATGACAGGGGCTAGATTGAAGGATTTGCACAACACAACTAACTGTGCTCACAAATTGGAAAAAGCTCACGGTTAGATCCAGAAAAGCTCATGGCTATGGCTAGATCTACAGATCTATAAGGTTCTAGGGGGTTTTGTGAAAAAGGATCTAGACTCATGGAAACCCCATAGAAATTATAGGATCCCTCGGGGTCTAAACTACAAAATGGGGTCTTCTTCCCCATGGCACCCGGCAGCTCTGGTGGCTCAAATCGCCAATGTTGAGGGTCCTGCGGGGCTCAGCCAAGGTGGGAAAATGAGAGAGGAGGTCGAGGGGATCAGTAGGATGTGCTCACCACGGGCGGAGATGAACCGGAGCGGTCTCGAGAGCTGCGCGAGAGGATGGCGAAGCGGCTGGTGGTGTTGGCAAGGTGCGGGATTGGGTGGAAGGGGGAGCTCCACGGCGAGCTCAGGTGGTGGCGTGGGGAGTGGAAACAGGGGAGGCGCGGCGAGGTCCGGCGAGCGTGGAAGGGGGCACCGGCGGCGCTGGGCTCCTATTTATAGCGCCAGGACCGAGTGGCGAATGAGGCGGGGTCGTGGCTCTGGCAGGCGGGACAGGAGGGAATCCGGGGCGTTGCTGTGGCCATTAATGGTGGCGGCGCCATTGGTGGACAGAGGAGAGGGAAGGGCGCGGCAGGCGCGGACGCTGCAGGCGAGGTGGCAGGCGCAGGTGGAGCGGGCGTGTGCGGGAGTGACAACTTTGTCGGAGCGGCGGGTTGGCGAGGCTAGGCACGAAGCATCGCTGCCGGGGTGGTAGTTGGCGGAGGCGGCGGCGCACTGGTAGGCGGGCGCTGGGGCACGCACTCAACAGCGGCGGTGGTCTTGACGGGAGGGTCGGAAGGTGTTGGGGCACGGCCGGAGATCGTGGTGGGCGGATTGCGCGCGGGAGGTGAGGCGGCACCGGCGCGGCAGCGACTGGTCTTCGGTCGCGGAGTGGCCGGGGCGGCAGCGGAGCCGCGTCTAGCGCGCCTGGCGCGGCCGGCGAGGCCTCGGGCGGGCGAGACGGGACGGAGTGGAGGGGCTGCAGGTCGTCGTCACGCGCGACTGGGGAACGAGGCGCGTCGACCCATCTTGTTGCGGTCGGTGACTGGGCGAGGTGGCACTTGCCGGTGAGGCCGCGCCACGCGGCGGCGGCGCTCGAGAGCGTGAAGCACGCACGCTCGGGTGCGCTTTGACTGACGGACCCGCGGGATCTCTTGATTCTCAAACCGCACCACGTTCACTCCCTTTACAAAAGTTGTAGTACCCAGACCGAAGTCCAACTTTTGTAATTTGACCGAGTTCAAAATCGTGGTGGATTTGGAGATTCAAAACTCCAATGTTTGGAGGAACGCCGGTTTTCCAGACTTAGGTGAAAACGGCAGTTTTGACTGGTTTTCAGGGTTCTGGGCTGACTTGAGCTGCAGATTTGGCAAGCTTCGGAGGTGAATTGGATCAAGGTCTAATTAACAAAGTTGTTGTAGAAACTTAGTTCTCAAACTCTTATAAAGGGATTTTCTGATGTTCTGTTCAAATTTTAAGAGATAAACTCGCCCTAAGGCGCCAGGTCGGGCTGATTTCCAGACTTAGCCGGGATTGCCAAAAGAGGCTAGGTTGACCAAACTAACTAACTTTGACCTAGATTTCGAAGGCTTTCGGGGTAGATTTCAAACTTTCTCCTTAAAGAAAAGTTGTTAAGGTCCTGAAGCTCTAAAACTTTGGTATAGGTCTCAGCTCGAGTCCATATTAGGAATTTCGAAAATGAGAGCCCCAAAGTTGGGAAACAATACAGATTGGTATTTTGAGTTTTTGAAGGGCTTTTGCTTAGATCCAAGCAAAATACCAAAAATAAAAGTTGTTAGGAAGGTTGAGTTCTACAACTCTTAGTAGGACAGATTTTTAAGTTCTTAAGCAAAAATTGGAGTTATGGTTTGGGCAGCGTTTTAACCTTGTGAGGGCAAAAGGGTACTTTCACTTGCCTTATTGTTGTCAAAGTTCTTTAAGCACTAGTGACTTGTTTTAAGACCAAAACATAGCTTAATTAATCTAGGTTGTTACATTTACCGTGTGGCGATACCTTGTACACAACATTCCAACCCTTAAGATAGTCGTCGGTTTGGCATGGGTATGACAAATAATAAACTTGTGTGGCCTGTTGAGCCACAATATAGACATTGTCTCCTAGTAAGACGGATGATTGCTGAATTTCGACTAGCCCAAGATTAGAGGCCCGTCTCGCAACTGATAGATCAAACCAATGGCATTTGAATATGACTGGATTAAGAACTTTGCAACCATGAAAAGTTAGTTCGTATATTTCTTCAATTCTTCCGTAGTACTCGACCCCATCAAAGCTTGACGTAAAAACTCCGGTATTTGTGCTTCTTTGATTGGGCTGACACTGCTCGTGGCTTGTTGTGTGAAAGTGATATCCATTGACGTCATAACCGGTAAACGATCTAACCCTATAGGCACAGCCATCGGCAACCTGTCTCAACTCGACATTCATAAACGCATCGGTTTGACCCTGCAAGTTCAAGCAGGGTGGTTCGTTATATTATTCGCATGTACAAGCAACTTGTAATATCAAACTAAGTACGAGGTAAATTGGACTGTACCTTATGTTTGAACCAAGAAATAAAATTGGGCATTCCATTTCCCGCACCCTCTCTGAGAAGAGTCTCCACTTCGTACGAGGTAGGTTCCCTTGATTTACGCCAGAAGTGATGATGGAATTCCCTGTATGAACGAGAAACATGCGAGTTGGACGCAGAATAGTGACTACTTGAGAACAAGTTTGTTGAGAACTTACAGCATGTACGACTCCACCTCGGATACGTTGGTCAACATATACAGCATGATAGTGCGCCACTCTTCATGTTTCAAGGTCTTATGGGTCGCACCACTTGCACTTTCGAGTTGTCCTTGGAAAATGCTATGGCTCGATTCAGCTTCGCTGTCATTGTAACGAGGGGGTGGATTATGCACGCTAGAAAGGTTGTCAGCATAGTATGTTGTTGTGAAGTTTCACACCTCCTCCAGAATGTATGCCTCTGCAATGGATGCTTCAATTTTGCATTTATTTTTAAATTTAGTTCGAAGAACCTTTTGACATCTCTCAATTGAATAGCACCAACGGCCCTGCACAGGCCCAACTATTTGTGCTTCATACAGGAGGTGCAGAATCATATGCTGCATCAGATTGAAGAAGTCGGGTTGAAAGATCTTCTCCAACTTACAGAGCAACACAGGCGTCATTCTTTCCATTTTTGCAACCACGGTACGAGATAACTCCCTGTCACAAAGCTGGCGGAAGAAATTGCTCAACTCCGCTAGCACCTGCTAGACATGCTCAGGGACATAGCCTCGAACCATCACCGGAAGTAGGCACTCAAGACATATGTGGTAATCATGACTTTTGAGCCCGTTGATTCGCATAGTAGCTAAGTTCACTCCTCTCTTCAGATTCGCTGCATACCCATCAGGGAACATTAACGTTTGGAACCATTCTAGTACCTCCCTCCTTTGGGCCCTCATCAAGACGAAATCGGCCTTAGGCTTTCTCCACGACTTGCCGGCTCTGGGAGGTGCTATGTCTAGGTTTGGTCTGTTGCATAACCTCCCTTGATCCACTCTAGCCTTAACGTTATCCTTTCTCTTGTCAGGAATGTTCATGATTGTACCAAAAATTGCCTCGGCAATATTCTTTTCGCATTACATCAATGTTATGTGGAAGAAGAAGGTTATCGAAGTAGGGGAGGTTCCACAAGCACGACTTCTGAGTCCAAGCATGTTGCTCGCCATATCCCACAAAACCACCTTCTTGATTATTGACCTTGAGAGCGTCTAACTGAGCACGAAATGCAGCTAAGGTCATCATCTGCGGTGCAGGGTCGTTAACTACGACATCTTTCGTAAAGTTTTTGATGTCTCATCTGAATGGATGGTCAGGAGGGAGGAATTGTCGATGTTTGTCAAATGAAGAATACTTGCCACCCTTCGTCAACCAAACGAACTTCAAAGAAGTCTTGCATACTAGGCATGGGAACTTCTCGTGAACACACCAGCTGTAGAAAATACCATATGCCGACAAGTCATGTAGGGAGTACTGGTACCAAACATGCATCTTGAAGTTTGTCTTTGTAGCTCGGTCGTATGTTCATACCCCTTCCTCCCAAACATGGACCAAATCATCAATCAGAGGCTCCATGTACACACTCATATTATTCCCCCGGTGTTTTGGAATTATCAATGACAAAAATATGTTCTGTCGTTGAAAGAGGACACTAGGGGGGAGATTGAGGGGGATAACGAACATGAGCCAATAGGCGTACAGAGCAGCCGCCATTCCATGAGCATTGAACCCATCGGTTGCCAGCGCAACATGTACATTACGGGACTCTAGAGCTTTATCATGATAAATCGCATCAAATCGTGTCTAGGCTTCACCATCAGATGGGTGTACCAGTTTCTCAGCATTGTATCGACGTCTGTTTTTGTGCCATGTCATCTGTTTCGCGGATTCTTCAGTCATGTAAAGCTGTTGGATCCTCGATATGAAGGGAAGGTACCATAGGATCTTCATGGGGATGGCAAGATGCTTCTTCTGACCATCACCAGAGTCTAACTCCAGGAACCTAGATGATTCGCACTTCACACAGTACTTTGCTTCCGCATACTCTTTCCTAAATAAGATGCATCCCTTCAGGCAAGCATGTATCTGCTCGTATGGCATCTTAAGTGCACGAAGGAGTTTGTGTGCCTCATACATGCTCTTTAGCAAGATGTGACCCTTCGGGAGCAGGCTTCCAAAAATTGTCAACATAATGTCGAAGTCATCTCGACTCAAGCTAAACAAGGACTTCACAACCATTAGACGTGCAATGGCATCAAGTTGAGAAACCTTGGTATGCCCGTGAAGGGGTTGCTGTGCCGCAGACAACATGTCATAATACGCCTTTGCGGTAGCCTCTGGCTCCTCCTCCCTACGTGCTTCATGATAGTCATCTAACATGTCTCCCACCCCAGCATCATCATCATATTCCTTGATGCGTTGTCTGACGATCTTGTCTCTCCCACGATTGGCTTCACCATGGTAGATCCACCTGGTATAGTCTGACGTAAATCCGTGCTTAACAAGATGTTTACACATGTCCAGCTTGGTTTGCCGACTCATGTTTCCACATTTGCTACACAGACACCAAGTGGATCTTGCTCCTTTGACCCTTGCAAACGCCCGTTCCAAGAAAGCATCGGTCTTGTTAATCCATTCATCGGTCAACGAATTCTGACTAGAGTGGGCCGTGTACATCCACTGACGATCGTCCATCCTCCAGCATATCAGCGAGTAATATAAAAAATCACGTTGCATCTACATGTTCCTATACTGTCTATTAGGTGAAGATAGGTCCTAATCCCACCTGAGCATGTGTAGGTGGGTTTAGTTTCCATGGTGTACTCCAACCCGAGATAAAATTTCAGAAGCACCTCCCCGCTGTTCTCCAAATACACGTCCTGGAAGGGAGATTGTGTATCCGGAGAACAACAGGGAGGTGCTGCTGAAACTCTATCTCAGATCAGAGTAGACCATGGAAACTAAACCCATCTACACATCCTCAGGTTGTCCAAAAAACATGGACAATTCGAAACATATATAGTTATAGATATGCAAAGATCTGCATATTTCCAACCGTATCTCTTTCGAACGGGAGACGCCTAACTAGGTTACGTGATATACGAACATCATATGGAAAGAGAGGTGTAGGATGCCTCACCTTGCTATCTTGCAAAGTGATGACTCGAGGATGGTAACGTAGCCTCTCCGGCAAAAAAATGGAACATACTACTGTCAAGTTAAAATTTTGACAGCACCTCCCCTGAACGGGGAGGTTTCCATAACCTGCATCAAATAAAACGGCACGATGGCTGACAACCACATCCACAGCAATGGAACGGCACGATGGCCGACATCCACATACTTAGATTGCCAAGTCAAACATCCTTTTCTAATTTCTAAAAAAATTCCTACCACCTCTCTATCTTCTGTAAAAAAATCCTTTCCTATCCGTTTCTAATTTCTAATTTCTAATTCATCCTACCACCTCTCTACCCTTTTCTAATTTCTAATTTCAATTTTCTAACTTGAACAACAAAGATTGAAGAATTAGGGGCGCCGGCCGAGAGGGGCAAGCGGACGTCCGGTGGCGGTGGCCACACCAGGGGCAGGGCGCCAGCTCCGGGGGCGGGAGCAGTGGGCGAGGCGCCGGGGGAGGGGGCGACGGGTGGGGCGCCGAGGGCGGCGGGCGGGGTAGGCTGCCAGGGGCAGAGGATGGCGGGTGGGGGGGCTAGTAGGTGGGGTGCTGGGCAGGCGGGGGTGGCCGCCGGCGGCGGCGGAGGGCGGCGGTGGCGGCGGAAAAGAAACCGGGTGGCGGCGGCGGCGGAAAGGGCAGAACTAGTGTGGCGAAGTGTTTGGGCGCGTGTCAGTGGGCCCGTGGACATACTTTGCCGAGTGTCTAGAGAAAACACTCGGCAAACTATTAGCTTTGCCGAGTGTCACTCGGCAAAGTACACTTATATTTCATGTATACTCCTTCAATAACGTGGTTTACTAACTTTTTCCGATATACTTTGAAAAACCCTTGTCAAATTCACTCAACAATGCATATTTGATTTTTCTACTAATATTATTCCATTATTTCATGCAGTTATAGCTTAAATTGAATTTATATCTATTAAAATTCTATAATTGCAGTTAATAAATAAAAATTATCAAACGAATCCGAAATTTTTTTTAAATTTGACATGAACCAATCTATGTTGTATGTTGCCTATACAAAAAGTTTTGAAGTCAAACCCCAATTCAAGTATCACTTGGACTTCAAATCTTACCGGATCCTTTCTAGCTTCTACGAATCTTCTCCAAAGATATGTCGGTTTGTAAGCATCATATGTCAGAAATTGTGTGAAACCTTCTCAAATTTTTACCACAGCCTCCACGTATGATATCATGACATCTTGACAAATCTTGTGATTTTTAGACTTCGTTTGCTTTTTTTAGAATTTAAAAATCATTCGGCCACACGTTCGTGGTCATGTTTTTTGAACAAAATGTTCAAAAAAAATTTTCATTTCCTCGATGAGACCTCAATCTGGATTCAATAACATGAATATGATTTTTTCACTGATTTTATTCCATTATTTCAATCACTTGCAGTTAAAATTTGACTTAAATCAACAAATTTCTCTTAATGAAATTAATTCATTAAAAATAGCAAACAGACCAAGAAATAGACCAACTGTTAACATGCAGTACCAAATGTCATATGTGGGAAGTAGAAAAAGTGTGGAGGGCAGAGGTGAGAAAAAAAGTTTTGTCTTTGCTGAGTGCCTACAAAACCACTCGGCAAAATAGTGCTTTGCCAAGTGTCGTGGGAAAACACTCGGCAAAATTGTTTTTTTCTGAGTGTCGAGCGGAAACACTCGGCAACCTCTTAGTTTACCGAGTGTCGGTAATGGACACTCGGCAAAGTTCTAACGGCCGGCACGCTACCCTGACGGACGTGGCACGTGCGAGCCACGTGCTGGAGAGTTACCGAGTGTCAAATATTTGCCGAGTGTCGTCTGGATGTTTGCCGAGTGTTTTCTCCATGACACTCGGCAAATAGGATGTTTGCCGAGTGTATTATGTATGCCGAGTGTATAGGCGGAGACACTCGGCAAACAGCGTGTTTGCCGAGTGCCCGACAAAAAGCACTTGGCAAAGATTTTACACTCGGCATATTTGTTGTTTCCGGTAGTGAATGTTCAATTTTATATGATTGAAACTATAAAGATTATCTCTAATAGTCAGCTTCTGAAAGTGGAGTACACTAGTGATGAGATTAATATTATATTCATGTGTTTGGATTAAAAAAATCAGGCTAATACCACATGTGCAATATATTTAAAATATTGCATCGTAATTTTAAGAAAAGGCTATCACTAGTTGATGAATGGAAGAAACAGCTAGAAAACCATTTATAGCTCTATTATATATATGTAAAAACTTACTATACAGCAGATTGAACATATTAAGTAATAAGCTATGGTCAGCACAAAAAGAGTACTTCATTTCTGCATATTCTTTCACCATATGGCACATACAATGATACAAAGAATGAACTCTGGAGATTTAGTTAAATATAGTGACAGTCTTAGCTGAAGAAATCCTCTTTCAACTAGACAACACATAAGAAGGAAACGTGGATATTGCTCACGTAGCAAATGAATGTTTATATACTATATTAACTAATGCACTAAAATCTCAAGGACATGTGGACATGCCTAATTTGATCAAGCGGTTATCAAGACACCAATTTTATGAATATAATGTTAAATAACAGAAGAATATTCTGGAAGAAAGGACCTTCTAGTTGAGCAGTCACATAGTCATACCTGCCGAAGATGCTTTGACCCTCTCTCCAATCTGCACACACAGGGAAATTAGTAATGAATAATAGAGTAATCATGTGAAAAAAGAACTTCATGATGCTCACATCACTAAATTAGGTTCCTCAATGCAATTAACAAATGTACTGGCAAAGACACCTATGCTGATGTGTACTCATGATCTGCACTGAGAATTGAAAAAAAATATTACTAAACTGAACAATGGAAAAGAATTAAGTTGGACTGTCATTGGATAGCATCATTGAGCTAGGCATCGAACTGTTAAGTCATTGTGCCTGATTTAATTAAATTCATGAGGATGGAAGCAGGGGAATTGACACGTCGTACCTTATCGTTGGGGGGCATCAGTGAGGCATTTATTCTGTAATGGAATATATCCAGTGTGAGCTGATCAGTAGCCCATCAGCCGGTGATACATCCGAATGTCATTGACCTGAAAAGAAAATGACAATACTACTGTCAAAGATTGTACAATGATGCTAACTGCTAAGACTGAAAATGCAAAAGATAGTTACTTCAATCAGAAATTTCTTTAACAGTATATACAACTGAAAATGCAATTACTAAAAGGCATTCTTTAATTCAGGTTGCAAATAATACTCGACCCAATCATAAACAACACAAAATTAACATGGTACACTATGCAATGATACCCACAGCTACCATATGCAGATTGTGAGCCAAAAAAAATTTTGGACGGAAGAACCAATTATTTTCTATAACATGGTCCATCTCAATTGTATTATTAACAGAAAGTGAATACAATGATTTTGCAAGAGCCAACTCATCCTAGTTGTGGTGATAAAAGATCAGTGAATCAAACCAACCAAGTGCGACCTAGCAGGCTAGCAGATTTGGATTGGCAAATCTGATCAGTATGCCTTAAGAGTGGAAAAAAACAGAAATCTTGAATATGTACACTCCATCAGGGACAGGAGCTAACCTGGAGCTCCGTTCATGGAGGCGGACGAGCCACGCTTGGGGAAGCTTAGGTTGGACATCGCGTGGAGGGAGGGAGCCACCGTCGTGCCATGCAGGATCTGCCCAGATCAGCGTCCCAAATCCCATCAAACATGGCGGCACGCCCGTAGTCTGCCCGCCGTCTGCCAAGGTGCGGCTTGCAGCTCGCTAGGGGCACTGTCACGCATGGAGAGGGGATGAGGTCGCCATGGATCAGCGCCGATCCATTGCGGGGGCGGAGGCAACTTGGATCCGCATGGCGAGGTGGGGATGACACCGAGTCTGGGTGGAAATGGGGGAGGGGGCAACCACCGCACTACCACCTATGCCGGTGTGCTCACTGACGAGGAGGACCAGCGGAATCGGCTGTGGAAGGTAGTCAAACGAATGCCGGATTGAAGATGACGGCTTGCGGGTGAGCTACCGACAACTGAATGCGGTGGAGGCCCTCTCCGCCGACGGCTGGGCGCGTCGAATCGGGGGGAGGAGGGGCGATGGAGAAGGCGGCAGCTTGGGTTGCGCCGAAGGTGACCTAGCACTGGCATCCGAAGACAGGGGTCGGATGGCGAGTGGAGTTCGTTGCCATTGACGGCTAGGCACCAGGAAAGGGGAGGCCGAGGCGCCGCTCCTCCGCACCTCCTCGCCACATCCATGCCCGACGCTAGGCGAGCAGCTCGGGCAAGCAGCGAGCAAGCACCGGCAAGCGGTGGCTGCGGAAGCCAGAGACGGAGGGCGGATGGCAAGTGGTGGCAAGCACGGGAAGGTGGTGGCTGCTGCGGAAGCCAGAGATAGGGGATGGATGGCGAGCAGCGGCGAGAATGGAATGGGCAACTGAACAGACGACCCACGATCGGGAGAAAGAAATTGGGAAAAAAACCGGGAGGAGGCGGGGTGAGATAAAAACTAGCGGGAGGCGAGGTGCGAACTGGTCCGGCGGGTGGGCTCGGGTACGCCCAGGTAATATATATTTTCTCCATCTCAAAATATAGCTATGTTTAGCTTTTTTAAAAGTCAAATCTTTTTAACTTTAACCAATAATACCTCTAAAAATAATTTGTTTCAAATAGAAAAGATTACCTATTTAGTTGGTTTCATGATAAATCTACTAATATTAATTTTATGTTATTAGTTTTTATGATTATCTCTCTATTCGCAATTAATTGATTTAAAAAAATTTAAATGCAGCTATATTTCCTAACGGAGCTAGTACTAAAATTTAATAATAATAGTTAAACCTCTCTCACAACGTGGGACGAGCAGTAGTACTGATCATGACATTGACATGAATATCAACTATCAAGTCAGATGATATGACATCAGTGGATCAAAGTTCACAGGCACATGTGCAAACAGCAAATAATTAACGATGAGTATAATGCGTGTCATGAATATCAACTATCAAGTCAGATGATATGACATCAGTGGATCACAGTTCACATGTGCAAACAGCAAATAATTAACGATGAGTATAATGCGGGTGTCCTTCTCAGGACAACGAACTATATATACTCGTGTAGTATTAATTACACACGGATCCGTGGGCCAATGCACCCTTCGTTTTCGGCGAAGCTTGCACAAGCACGGGCGGTTCATTCTCAATTTGGAGATTTTTCTTATGCCCTTCGTTTTATCGGTCAACTGAAGATCGTCTGTGAGTTGACTAACGGATCCCGTTACGGCACGTAGTAACGTTTATGAGGGGCTGAATTGTGAAATCTTCGCCGATGAAATTTATGCAAATAGCTGAACATCCGAGGGCTTTGATGGGAAGTATTACCTGCCCTCAGACGTCAGATATAATTAACTATACCATTACCCAATGCTGGGAAAACAACATCTCATTCCCATTGAAGAACCATCAGCAGCTAGCCAATGCCGTCACCTACATTGTATGCGGTTGGCTGACTGCAAAACGACGTCCGTCCCACTACCACACACCCAGGTGATACGCGGGTTTGAATAACGTACAGCTCCTAAACTTTAGTCGTGTCACATCAAATGTTCGGATGCTAATTAGGAGGACTAAATATGAACTAATTATAAAATTAATTGCAAAATCCTGAGCTAATTCGCGAGACGAATCTATTAAGGCTAATTAATCCATCATTAGCAAATGGTTACTGTAGCACCATATTATCAGCTCATGGACTAATTAAACTTAACAGATTCGTCTCGCGAATTAGACTCTATCTGTGCAATTAGTTTTGTAATTATCTTATGTTTAATACTTCTAATTAGTATCAAATATCCGATATGACATGTACTAAACTTTTAGTCAGACCCTTATTCTAAGCTATTTTCTTTGATTCGTATTCCATTCCACTGCGAACAATTAAATGAACTCAGTAAAGATCTCTCTGTTCAAAGCGAAATCGTGTGTTGTCATGCATGTGCCTGATCTTCTTATCTGCTGAGCGTATCATGCGTTGGGGGCCGCTGACTTTTCTTAAACTCCTGCGTGAGTGTTGAGGGTTGTTAATTAGGTCAACCGTAGACAAGAAACTCCCAAGAAAATACCGGCAACAAAGGTGCACCCCAAATTCTCTACACTACCTTCAATCATCTAAATTCCCAAACGATCACCCCGAAACTACCGTTGAATCAGCACGATACAACACGCGTTGCATCTGCCTATCGACCAAGGAGCTACAAGTGCACACACACTGCCCATTCTTTCAAGAACTCTACACCGGCCGGTCAAACGTTCATGAATTCCGATGATGTACGGCTCTGATAAATATGGCCACAGAATTTCCGTACTAAGTACTCCCTCGACCCTTTCGTTATTTTGATTTTTATAGGTGCATAGATGTTTGTATATAATTAAATATAGTATATGTCTATATGTATACAAACACCTGTGAAAAAAAATCCAAAACGACCTACAATTTGAAACGGAGGGAGTAGCTGCTTATTTTCCATTTGATAATGATCAAATCTGAAATGGTTAATTTCCAGCCCCGCCGGCAATTGTACATTTTTTTATAATTACCAGTAACTAAAACGGTCAATGGTTGAACATTTGGACAGTGCTAATGTCTGGTCAGTTTCAGTTAAAACTCTTTTGTTTCAGAGTATAAACTGAACAGGTCTATAACATGCAAAGCCCAATTGACCCTCTGTTATTTTTTTCAATGTCAAATAAGTCTATTTGTTTGGTGGCTTGAAGTTTATTTGCTTTTATATAGCAGATGGCTTACCACATAGCACAGTTAACACAAACAATCTTGCTTGCTTAGACTGCAAGTTGCGTTGCTTCTGATATTGGGCAGTGATGCATGCAGCAAGCATTCAGGAACCAGCCCGACCATGGAGTTGCTCGCTTTGTGTGACCCAAAGCCTGACGAAGAACAAACCGTCGAGCTGCTGGTACCCCTCGTTTTCAGCGAATGAAGCAATGTACAAGCAGCATGCACACGCTCGAAAAAAATCAGTTTGGGAAAGTTTGTGTGTGCCCTATCTTCTTTCAGGCTAGGTGAACCATAGGATGAAGGCAAAGATTAGAGGATCAAGAACAACATTGTATAGATGTCTGACCCCAAAACGAATCCGATCAACCACGCAGAGATTGCTTGTAGAAACAGAGCATTGCCCAAATCGCAATGCAGTTTGTTGGCAGTCTCAGCGAGATCAAGCATTTTGGCTCGGATGCATGAGTGGAAATTCAAGTTGTTTGGCCTTCCGTCCATGAACCTGCCTATCTAAAAATTAAACCGTGGTGCGACAATATAATACTCAACAATGGGCATACTAATAATCTGGTTTCCAAAGCTAAAACGCGTTGGCATGTGCATAAAAATCTTCTCTGGTGAGCTTATCATTGCTTAGAGAAAATTACTAGTCAGCTCATTGAAGTCAACGCTAACCGTACCCAAGAAAGTCACTAGAAACTACAGGCGACGATAAAAAGTGCAGTCCAAATTCTTCACCTCCAAGCATGCCAAGCCGTTAATCAAGGCTTAGTTTTCTACCTAGAAAAGAAGATTATAGAACAGAAATGAGGAATTATCGCCACTGCTGTCCGAAGTGAAGGATTACGTTGGTCAAACATGCACGCCTCTCCATTTAGACTAACTTCTTTCCTTGGAAAATTCACAAGTTGACAAAATTGATGTGATACTCAACGTGCCGCCCAGGAAAATTGGATATTGAGCGACGGAGTCCTCTTGCTTCGTCCTGGACTTCACTGTAAATATATGTATCTAAAAAACTATGTATATTGGCGTATTGCCATGTAACAGCATCTTGGGCACAATGTTTGGGCCGAGACCGTGATGATGAAGTAAGGGTGCATCAACCTCAGCGCATGGAGATCCTCGCTAATTTGTTTAAAGCCCAAGCGGGACGATGAGACTTGGCTAGCCTCTTGGCTAGTCTCTTGGCTTCATCTCCAAGCATCGCTTCTTGCTAGAGACTAGCCAGTGTATATTGTATAATACAGCATAGTTTGACCTTGAAACCTCAATTCAAAATATGTGCTTCTTGTGAGATAGAGCTAGCTCTCTATCCTATTCTACTTCTACCTCGCAAATCGATAATATATGTCCTTTTCAGAACAACAACGACTACTACTGATCCCTGGACCTCAAAGTTTGGGAAAATTTTACAAGCGTCCTTCGTCGAGCAACCCCATAAGAGATTCTCAATTTGAGTAACAGATCCCGTTGCGGCGCCCAGCCAAGGTTTGGTAGTTCGTTTTGGGTGGTCTTGGCTTAGGAAGGTTGAGGTGATCAGGGGCGGACCCAAGGCTCGGCGAGCCTGGGCGCCTGCCCGGGCTCCGGTGCCGCTGCTACAAAGAGATTACCTGTTGTGCCTCGGTGATCATAGCTCTCTTCTACTCCTCTGTGCTCTGCTATGACTGGGAAAAGACCTCCGCCCAGGCTCCATCGGGCAGCTGGGTCCACCACTGGAGGTGATTACATGAAACGTTGAGGGTCTAGGATGAAAGTAGGGGAACCATCGATTTTATTAAGTTCTTTTTAATTTATGAAATGAATGTGTCCACCCTTTTTTTTGTTATTGTACCTTCCAATCTTTTCAAATTTCTCACATGTTTAATAATTTTAGATATAAGATCTTGATACATAATTTCCAATATGTTGGATGTAGCAAACAACAGTTTCGAAAAAAAAGAAAGGATTATACGCAAACAAGCAAGGGAGTAGTGCGTGATTGGTACTTTTGCAGTTGGTGTCGCGTTGAAGGCGATGGGTAAGCTCCTACTATAGAATCGTTTCTCGATTTAGGGGTTAGGGTAATGGAGTAGATTGAATTCACACAAATAACATAACAGTCTACAAAATTCTATGATGACTCATTACTACCCGGTTTCGCGCGGAAGAAGACATCATGCGTTGCAAAGCAAGCATCACACTCTACTTCTGATGCATGCTTGCCTTATATGGCCATGCGCTATTTCTAATGGTGTGAGAACATAGCACCCTTCCAAGTGCCAATGGCATAAGAAATCCTGAGAGGAAGCCACACCCAACCTTTATCTCTAGTGCATCCAAAGTCCAAAAAGAACTTATTAATTGAGTACCTCCAAGGTCACATTATTAATGAAGATGCATCCATCTCTGCTCTTAAAGGCAAAAGATATCCAATAAATAAATAAATAAATTATAATCCTGAAACTCGGTGAACCACGTCATTTTTTTATTTATTCACGCCATTCATCTGAATTAATCACCACTAGCTCGGCTGATCTACATGTGATGTAATAGTATCCTCTTGATCTCTCTCTCTCTCAAAAAAAGAAAAGAAAGAAAAAAGAGTTCCTCTCTGAATCTGCGGCCTGCGGTTCGTTCATCCGCAAGAACGGTGTGCACGCAGACAGGTGGGCCCAGCAGACCCCCGTCTTCCTCCTCTCCGTCGCTGGCCGTTTTCAAATGACCCCCTTATAAATACCCAAACCTCAGACCGGTCCCCGGAAATCTCCGAGACCGAGAACAGAGAGAGCGCCCCCGCCGAGAAGAAGAAGAAACTCCCCCACCGCGGCCCGCGGCTCCACCGGCCGATCCGGCCGGCCCCGATGGAGCTCCTGAGCGGCGGCGCTCTCGCGTGGCAGCAGTACCGCTCGCTGCTCCGCAAGAACGCCACGCTCACCTGGCGCCACCGCCGGTCCGCGGCGCTGCAGCTCTTCTCCTCGCTCGTCTTCATCTTCCTCATCTTCTGCATCGACCGCGCCGTCCGCTCCAGGTTCTCCAGCACCACCGCCTACCGCAACGTGCCGGACCCGGAGGCGCTCGTCGCGCCGCCGATCCCGCCCTGCGAGGACAAGTTCTTCATCAAGTCCCCCTGCTACGACTTCCTCTGGAGCGACGGCGGCAGCGCCCGCGTCAAGGGGCTCGTCGATGCCATCCGGAGGAACAACCCCGGCCGGCCCATCCCCGCAGAGAAGGTCCTCAATTCCTTCCTTCCTTCATCCTTTTCCGCGTCTGTTTCATCAGTTACCGGTCTGGGTTGGGGAAGATTGGGTTTCGTTCTCGATCTTTGCGGTGGAATTGGTGTGCGATTTGCGCGTGATGAGTTGGGCTGGCCTGTCTGGGCGGCGGGGAATGCCGTGCTCGCATGTTTGGTGTGACGAATTTGGGTTTTCTTTATTTCTTTTTCTTTGAGAGCAGGAATTTGAGTTCTCGGTGGGGAAAGATTGGATTTTATTTCAGGAGCGCGGTTTTTATTCCGGGGAACGAAGGAAACCGGGTTAATATTTTTCTCATGTCAGTTTGGCCTCTTGAAAAGGAGGATTTTGGGGCATTTTCAGAAGGTGATTTTGATTGGGGAGCTGCATCGGTTTGGAGAATTTCTTGTTGAGAACGGTTGAACCTATGCACTAACACGTGCCAATTGGATATATGGGACTTGAAAATAAGTTTAATTCAACTTAACTGAATTAATTCTTGTCAGCTGTCACTGGTTGTTTTATCTCCTTATAATCATTTTGGAGCAGAGCGATTGGACGATTTGACGGGTGAACTTAGATCATCATTTTGATGAGGTTGACAGTTTTAGTACCTGATTTGTGTCCATCTGACTTTTGGATGGAAGTGGTGGGCACCCACATCAGAACTTAGATGGTAGAATTTTGTGAGCTTTCCAAAGGGAAGTGTGAAAAGGATGCCTAGTTTGTTGTTCATGTGATCTGGGGAACTCCCAGGTCCACACGGAACAGCTAATTTGGTTAATGTCGTTTCATGTCACTTTCATGCCCTGGTGTGTCTTAAGACATTTCCTTGGAACCTAAGTTGGTGAGGATGCACCTCGGAATGCTAACTAAGAATATGTTGGAGAATTTTTAGGGAAGAGTGCATGGTTTGTATAGTCTAGACGATAGTATCAATGAACTGGTGTTAGAGTTCTGTTAATTAGTGATTTATTTAGTGCGAAACTCTATTGATCAGGAACTTTAACAGCATACAGAAAAATGTTGCGTTCAGTTAGGAGTCCACTCATGAGTCCGTTCTGTTGTCTGAATTAGTTTACTTAAATTCAACAGCTGAAACTTTTTTCTTCTATATGCTATAATCAGATAAAATATGGCATTCGAGACTAGCTAGTATAGTTTTGCCTTCTCATGATTTACTGTCAGTTTGTCATTTGATGTGAGCTCGGATCTAGTGGTAACCTGAAAAAAATATAGTACTCTCTCTGGAGTCCAGATTTAAATGTTTCAACCTTCTCAGGTCATCCTATAATTTCTAGGAACACTTTATCTCCACTCGTCTTTATTGCCCTTGCCAAATAATATTGACCCATCTTTCTCAATGTGTAATGGAGGGCAACCTAGTCATTTGATCTACTTGTTAATCCTTATGTACTTGTCTAAAACAACTTATATTTTGAATTGGACGGAGTCTGCACTAGCCACATCAATCAAGTATGCAACTTCACGCCAGAATTCATTATGACTCAACATGTTATCTGATTGATTCTTGATGATTTTCTCAGGTTTTAGGTTTTAGGACTCCAGATGATGTTGATGCTTGGCTGTTTCAAAACCCAATGCGCTGTCCTGGTGCTTTACATTTTCAAGATATAAATGCCACTCAGATAAAGTATGGCATCCAGACAAACTCTACTCCAGTAGCACGGAGAGGAACATATGAAGACCCAACTTTCAAGTTCCAGATACCACTTCAAGTTGCAGCTGAGAGGGAAATGGCAAGGCTGCTTATTGGAGGTAGTCCTTCTTCCATGCTTTTTTAGCAAGATTGTTGACAGCAATGCCTGCTCGTTTGTACTTTTTTAAATACTATCTTTTTGGCCAGATATTTTTGCAGACTGTTTATTGTAGTTTGCGTAAGTAAATTTGAGTTGTATGTTTGGTTTCTATGTTAATTGTGCTTGGGGAATAACTCTAAATTTTCATGAATGTAACAGACCCAAATTTTAGCTGGACTGTGGGATTCAAGGAATTTGCTCACCCAGCCACAGAAACATTCTCTACCATTGCTCAAGCAGGGCCAACTTTCTTCCTTGCAATTGCAATGTTTGGATTTGTTTTTCAGATCAGCGCCTTGGTGACAGAGAAAGAATTAAAGCTTCGCCAGGTTCAAACTTTACCCGATGCCTACGAGCATTTTAAGATTTACTTTTCTTTATGCTCCAAGTGACCCAAAGTTTCGGCACATTTGCAGGCTATGTCTACCATGGGGCTCTATGAATCGGCCTACTGGTTATCGTGGTTTACCTGGGAGGCCCTTCTTACAACACTTTCAGCACTTTTTACTGTGCTATTTGGGATGATGTTCCAGTTTGACTTCTTCCTTAATAATAGTTTTGGAATCCTATTCCTCCTGTTCTTCCTGTTCCAACTGAACATGGTAAATTTCAAATATTGATCAATATGCTTGTTTTGATTTTGCCCATTTTCAGTACTCAGTTTTGTTAACAACTCATTGCATGTATGAATTTTGTTTATGCATTTCCTAATTCTTAGCATAGTTTGCAAATCGTGCTTTTTTTTTCTAAATATCTCCCCTTACATACAAATCCATGATGTTTGCTGCAGCTTAGTTTTGCCTTCATGATTTCCACATTTGTAGCAAAGGCAGCATCAGCTACTACTGTTGGATTTGCAATATTCATTATTGGGTTCTTGACTCAGGTAATGTTTTGTTAATCATCATATTATCCATCAAGTATTTCATTTTGTCAGAAAATATGCAGATACCATTGTTATTGCCTCCCTGTGCAGCTTGTTACCACCTTTGGGTTCCCATATTCGGCTGACTACAAAAAATTGTACCGGACATTGTGGTCTCTCTTTCCTCCTGATGTATTTGCCAAAGCCCTCAACATTCTAGGCAAGGCAACAGCCACTCCTGAAGATAAAGGTATCAGCTGGAATCAGCGTGGGAAGTGCCCATCTTTTGAGACGGACTGCGTCATTACTATAGTATGTGCAAAACATCCTTTTTTAGATATTATATCTTTTAGCCACTAGATATCAAGCTCTTACTGTTGAAAAATATATAACAGGATGATATCTATAAATGGCTCATCTCCACGTTTTTCTTGTGGTTTGTCTTGGCAATCTACTTTGACAACATACTTCCAAATGTAAATGGTGTCCGAAAGTCAGTTTTCTACTTTCTTATTCCTTCATACTGGACGGGTAAAGGAGGCAAGATGCAAGGTCAGAAATTGAAGTATTTGGTAGATCTTTACAGTGTTTCAACTGTAATTTCTTACACTAGCCATTAATCTGCATTCCAGAGGGAGGCCTCTTTAGCTGTTTTGGTTCAAGCCGTCCAGCTGATGATGCTGCCCCTACTGATGAGGATGTTCTTGCGGAGGAAAACCTAGTAAAGGAGCAAGCTGCAAACAATGAGGTAGATCCTGGTACTGCAGTTCAAATACATGGTTTACGGAAGACATATCCAGGAACTTTCAGCATGGGTTGTTGCAAATGCTCAACAACTAAGCCATTTCATTCCGTCAAAGTAAGTAAACAGTAATCTTCTGGCACAAATACATGCAACTTGCTTGTTCTGATATGATAATTCATAACCTAAAAATTTCTTCAGGGTTTGTGGGTGAACCTTGAGAAGGACCAGCTATTCTGTCTTCTTGGGCCCAATGGAGCCGGTAAAACAACTACAATCAGTTGTCTGACTGGAATCACACCAATTACAGGGGGTGATGGTAAGTATCATTCATTAAAGCAGCTTCTGATTTCATTTTCTCAAAATAATTATGCGCATGCTAATGGTACACACTAAACATTTCACAGCATTCATTTATGGTCAATCTGTCCGAAGCGCTGTTGGAATGACAAATATTCGTAGGATGATCGGAGTCTGTCCACAGGTAGTACTGTAGACATTTTTGTATTCCTGATGCAAGTGGTGGTGTAAATAAAAAAGGATATAAATATTTATTCTATTATTTTGCAGTTTGATATCCTGTGGGATGCATTAACAGCTAAGGAGCACATGGAATTGTTTGCGAGCATCAAGGGATTGCCTCCATCAGCAATCGTGTCGGTATGTTTCTTGAGAATATTTTGACTTGTTCTCTCTTAAACCAATATGATCTAGCATTTTGATTTTTCTATGGTTTGATCACAAAACATAGGTTGCAGAGGAATCATTAGCCAAAGTGAAGCTCAGCCAGGTAACTAATGTTAGAGCAGGCAGCTACAGTGGAGGAATGAAGCGCCGGCTAAGTGTTGCCATAGCTCTAATTGGTGACCCAAAATTGGTGTTTCTTGATGAACCGGTAAGGACACAGCAAATTTAGAATTGGTTTGTTTCTTAGACTCCCATACTACATGTCAATATAACCATGTATATCATACATAGACTACTGGCATGGATCCAATAACAAGGAGGCATGTCTGGGACATCATAGAAGAGGCGAAGAAAGGAAGAGCTATTGTCTTGACCACCCATTCCATGGAGGAGGCTGATATTCTTAGTGACCGGATAGCAATAATGGCAAAGGGGAAACTGCGTTGCATTGGGACATCAATAAGGCTGAAGTCGAAATTTGGAACAGGATATATCACTAACGTTAATTTCTCTGGAAATGGCCACATGCAGAGCCCTAACATCAACAGCAACACCGAGGCCATGGTTAACCCTAACATAGAAGCTGTCAAATGGTTCTTCAAGGAAGTACGTGCCTGATGATTAAACAAGATTATTGACTTGACATCATTTCTCCTACCATCTTGGATGTAAATGCTTGTTTCTTTTGTGCTGGCCAGCGGCTTGATGTTGACCCAAAAGAGGAGAGCAGGACGTTCTTGACATTTGTTATCCCCCATCACAAAGAACCGCTTCTGACGGTAATACCTTGGCACACAGAACTCTGATATACATCATTTTTTCCCCGAAAAAGTAAAGTATACACCAATACTTCCACAAACAGAGATTCTTTGGGGAACTGCAAGACAGGGAAGGGGAATTTGGAATATCAGATATTCAACTTGGTCTCACGACACTTGAAGAGGTCTTCCTGAACATTGCAAAGCAGGCAGAGCTGGAGAGCTCTACTGCTGAAGGCACCCTGGTGACTCTTAACCTGTCATCAGGAGCAACAATTCAGGTCTGTGCTTAATAATCCTAAGATCACTACCACACTTATCTTAAGAAAAGACCTTTGAGATATACAAACTGTTATCAAGTAGCCATAGTTTGCTTATCTGATTGTGTCAAAAAGAAAAAAAACTGCTTATCTGGGATACATTAGAATATTGTTTTATCTTCTTTAATTTTGGCTCTTTCACAATGTAGATTCCCAAGGGGGCTCGTTTTGTTGGTATTCCTGGAACTGAGACAGAAGAGCATCCAAGAGGTGTCATGGTTGAGGTTTACTGGGATCAGGATGAAAATGGATCGCTCTGCATTTCCGGTCACTCTGATGAGATGCCAGTGCCAGTCGATGTTGAGCTCAGGAGGCCGCCCTCAATTTCTCGTAGAGCCTCAATGGCCCGTGAAGGACCAGTTGGGTATATCATTGACCCAAACCAGGTCTCATGAAAAAGATAAATCGGGGGTGCAAAGTTAGGATTGCTTTTCATGTAAATTATCTTAGTTGTGTTGGTACATACAGGAATTCTGCTATGCTTTTATTGTTTATACCAGAACCTAGAACATCATAACTTTATATGCAGTGGTAATTTGTGAAGAAGTGGTTGGTGAAAGATTGTACAGCGTGGCACTTGCTTTTTCTGTTGTTTCTGTTTCCTGCTGTGAAATAAAGAAGTATTATATCGGCTATCTTAATGTTTAACAATCTGCACTTATGATTTTTTCCGAATAAATTATATAAGGTTACTGTCACGCACTACACAATGCTATAAGATGCTGATATGGAAAAACTACCATGCTACAAGGAGAATTATCTGTAGATTAAAACATGATCAATTCTTATGTAACAAAGTTCAGAACATCAAGTATTGCATGTCTCGACATGATGTAAATGATGAAGAGCAGAGAATCTGGACGCATTCTGGAACACGAGAAATTTTGAATTCTGCCATTATTAGAGGTGGGTTTCGCCAGTTTACCGTAATGAAACGGTGGTGCACCGCTACAATGCCTTTTCGACATTTTCCTCTCCATTTTGTGTTTTTCCCTTCATGATCTGACCATAATGCCCTTGAGGGCCTCTTCTCCTTATCCATTCGCTAGCTTCTCAGTTTCCTCCCCGAGACTCTGTCCGCCGGCTCGCTCAGCTCTGCCTGCCGGAACAAAATTCGGTGCAGCCCCACCTTCCGACCGGTCGACGCGTGGAGGCGCAGGGAAATCTGACGGTCGCGCGTCTGGGAAGCTCCTCGCGGCTCCGAACGGCTCGCTTGCCTGGCTCCTCGCGCATCTGCGTGCATGGCTCGGCAGCGCGGCTGCATGCATCGCGAGGCGGGGAATTGGAATAGGCCTCCACGGGCCGAGGACATGCATGCAGCATGCTGCCGTGCCTTGCCTACGTGGTGTGATTGGCCCAAAGATCACGGGCATTACAGTATGGTAGCTACAGTCAAGCGCGACCAATAATGGAGACTGAAATTTAAAAGATAAAAGAGGATTCAACTGCAAACAAAAATCATATGGCGCCCTCACAGTTAAAAGATTAAATTCATTATTACACCATAATAAAATCTAGGGCAAATAATAAAATCCCGCATGCAAAGTGTAAACTTTAACAGCTTAGCACAGTTACATGTTTTTATGATTGGATCCTCCAGCGAAATGTAATTTCCTAACTGCTGACTGCAATGTGGCGTCTTGATTAACTCCAAGTAACAAACGCGTACATCCTCGTATATATGGGGTAGATATGGTAGAAGAATTCCCAATCATATTAAAGTGTGGCATTGTCGCATTACCGTATCCACCTTGGATCAACGAAGCAGACACGATAGAAGAATTAAGATCCTGTGTCATATTAAATGTGTGTATAAGTAAATAAATTGTGAAAAGGGTATAATTATTCTCAATCATGTCTTACAGCTAATTGCTTTGGATCAGCACCTCCGTCTCCATTTTCTACAGCAGTATTTGGATCCTCTCCTGTAGATGACAAAACATGAACATAAAAAACTTATTATAGAAGCAACCATTAGGGAAGAAAAAACATCTTGAATGGGTAGGATCACTACCTTTCTTCTTAGCACTTTTCTTCTTTGACTTCATTGTCTTCTTTTCAACCACATTTTTGAACCGTGCATTCTTTGGGCCTTTTACCACATGAGGAACTCTAAAAGATATTACACCATTTAATGAGCTTGTCTCACATTAATTCGGAATTAGAGGAACCTCATTTCTTGCATCTTGCTAAGAAAAGTATCTGCTTGCTGGTCCAACTTCTCTATGGCTTTCTGGAAATCATCAAGAAGCTATCTTGACACTGAACACTTCAATGCAATGGTTGTAGCTTTTCAAGAGATAAATGCAGCACGTGCTTTCAAATCTTCCTCCTCCTCACTTGCTTGTTTGTCAATATAAAATCCCCTTTTGGCATATTTTGTCCATCTGTTTAGAATATATTCTGATGTCAAACTATACACTCCATTTATATTGAAGACTCTAAGGGCATGCTTGCACAATATACCTATACGACATGGATAACATTTTCAGCAAACTGTATAAAAAAATTATATTACAAATTGAAGTGCATATACGTACCTATGGCTTCAAACTTTTTCTGCAAGAACATGTAATGGTAGAATCTGCACTATTGAACACTACTGTTGCTCCATGATCGGATTGCATGTATGTGACAAAGAATGTCAAGTTGGTCCCTTCAATTTGTAGCAATTTTTGAGACAATGATAATTGTTTTTTAAATTCATCCTCAAACTCAGAATACATCCTTCTTGTGTATGATTCCGCTGCGGTCTTCAGCATAGGTAAATCTGTGGTGTAAGTAACCGCGTCCTTTCGGCGTGAATTAAAGTCTTCATCCAACTTGTTTTCACGAAGACTAAGTAAAACCTTCTCACATTCTACAAGGTGTTCTGAAAGACCGAGTTTCCTACGAAATCTTTTCTTAAATACATTGTTCATGCCTTCACTCCTTTGGTTCGAGGTCATATCCACTGTAAAAGCATCACGGTACACAGCTGCCCATTTTGCCCTCAAATAATATAGGTTTCTCATCCAAGAGTTATCCTCTAGTTTATATTCAGATTACAACTCATTCCACTTCTCGATGAAGTAAGTCTCTGATCTATCTTCGTACACACATCTCTTAAAATCAGTAAGAAACTTGTTATCTGACTTGTGAATTACATGCTCGAGATGTTTAGCAGCATTTAAGTAAATGTGCCACAAAAAAAGGTGAAGGCTTGTATTTGGGAATACTTAAGCAATTGCTCCAGCCATGGCCGCGTCTTGATCAGTGAAAATTGTCCTTGGATGCTTGCCTGACATTGCTGTTAGAAAGGTTTCAAAGAGCCAAACAAATGATTCAATAGTTTCATTAAATATCAATGCAGCCCCAAAGATTATCATCTGCTTGTGATGGTTTGTTCCAAGGATCGGAGCAAAAGGCATCTCAAACTTATTAGTCTGAAACGTAGTGTTAAATGACACAGCATCATCAAAGCATTTGTAGTCTATAATAGACTGACCATCTACTCAGAAAAAATTTGCTATCTGACCATCTGTCTTATCTACCTGAACAACATAAAAAAATGTAGGATCTTGTAACTGCTTGTTTCTCAGGTATTCGTCCAGTGTCTGTACATCATTGGCTTCTAAGTACTTTCTGCACTTGCGTCCAATCTCGTTATTGCAATTCATTTTTACGAATGGCACTTTGTTGGCTCCTCCATAAAACTGCTTCATGAACTCATACACCTGGGCTGGCATCATCCCAGCTTCTCGTATCTAGCCAATTAGCATCCTATCTACTTCAGTGACACACCGTTGGGATCTCAGCTTGTGCGACTTATCTGACTAGCAAGATAATGGTTATGTTCAGTTACAATCTTTTGCACTGTCCAAATCCCCTCTCTGCTGACACTAAACTGAACACGAGCGTCACAACGTATCCTTGTAGTGTCTTTTGATGACTCGGTTTGCCGATGTCCTTGGCTACTGCAAACTATATATTTCTGAGATATACTATCATCCACTCGACGCTTTGTACTGCTCTTTCTAACACTGAACCCAACCTTACCGGCATATGTGTTATACATCTCAAAGGCTTCTTCTTCTGATTCAAAATTCATTCCAACTTCAGGAGTGATCCCAACTTTATCTGTCACCTGTTGTAAAATGAGATGATGATTAATTATTCAATCATGTTATGCATGATCATACCAAAATAGATGAGTAACATGCGATGTTTCTGCATTATCGTATAAATGAACATGCGATGACCCTACCTATGATGGCTGCTCTTTGTCGACTCCATGACCACCATCAGCGATTGCATCATCCTCATGCGCATCTGAGGTTGCCTGCTGTGAGCCTGTATCATGCGCTTTGTTAATTTATTTCTTCTATGTGTTGATAGTTTGGAAGGAGCTGGAGAAGGAGAACAGGGAGTTCTTCGAGACGTACAAGAAGGATCAGCCGGGAGACGCAGAAGAATCCATCTGAGAAGAAGCCTTCCACTCCCAAGAGCTCAGAGCCTCAGACGACGACGGGCAGATGGAGTTCCCCTGGTGGTGCTTCACGAAACTATCTCCGATGGTGCGATCAGTCCTTTGGGTACTCTGCAGGCGATTCAATAGCTCGTGTAAAGATTGCAAAAGATGTATTGCACGATGCTGATGATTGCAAAGATGAATATTTGTTTAACCATAACAGAGACTTACCATTGTCGAGCTCTTGAGGAAGGAGGCTGTTCTTGGGGTGGTCGGCGTCATCGGCGTGTTCGAACCTCGACGGCGACGTTCGCCGGCCAGATGGAGGAGGTGGCACGCCAGGCCAGATGGAGGAGGCAGCGGTGGCAGCATCGACGTGTTCGAGCCTCGACGGTGCTAGTCCGCCAGTCAGATGGAGGAGGTGGTCTGTCGGCTAGATGGAGGAGGTGGCAGCGGCCCAGATTAGAATAGGCGGCGGCGGCAGTGCGTTGCCAGAACCCAAACCCTTCGTCGCGCCTATTCCAATTCCCTGCCTGGCGATGCATGCAGCCGCACTGCCGAGCCATGCATGCAGATGCATGAGGAGCCAGGCAAGAGAGTCCTTTGGAGCCGCGAGGAGCTTCCCAGACGCGTGACCGTCAGATTTCCCTGCGCCTCCACGCGTCGACCGGGCGGAAGGGTGGGCACCGGATGCGCTTTGCATCCGGGCTGCACCAAATTTTGTCCCCTGCCACCGCCGCCCCTTCCTGTCGCCGCCCCAAGCACCCGTCGCCACCCCTTCCTGCCCCAGCCACCCGTCGTCCCCTAGGTTCTGCAGTGGCCGCCCAAGCCTGCCGCCACTGCCCAAGTTCCCCGATGAACCATGCTCCTAGGGCACACCCTCCCATCCTATTCTGCCACCAAGAACTAGTTCTAGGTTGGAAGAGGTCTGGTTCAAAGGGCATTGTGGATCTGCACCATGAACTGCGATTGGATTGATCTCCTAGTTGGGTAAGTGATTTCTTCCTTCTCGTGCTCGTCGTGATGCCATAGGCATCCTAACTCGAGTGTGCTGAACCGTAGTTGGTTTCCCATCTAACTGAATTTTTTTTTGTCTGTTCAATCGATTTGACTAGGCTCCATGGCGAGCCTGAGCTTAGTGTAGCAGTAGTAGAACCTCCTGGGGCTGTTGATGAAGCTTTACCTCATCCGGAAGTGGAAGTAGCACCAAATGTTGATTGGAATACGCTGCAAATCCATGAAATACGCGGCGGCAGGTGGCTGGGGCGGCAATGGGTGCCTAGGGCAGTGCCAGTTCACGGCGGGTAGTTGGGGTGGCGGCGGGCGGCGGCAGGTGGCTGGGGCGGTGGTGGCCAGAGGCGAGCGAGCTGGCGGACAGAGAAGAGCACAAGAGAATGGGCAGCAGGTGAATGGATAAGGAGAAGGCTCCCCAAGGGGATTATGGTCAGGTCATGTGGCTAAAACAAGGAGAAAATACAAAATGGAGAGGAAAATATCAAAAAGACATTGTAGCAGTGCGCCACCATTTCGTAATGACAATCTGGCGAAACCCATTTGCGGGATGGCAAACTGGCGAAACTCACTTCTGAGAATGGCAGAATTCCAAATTTCTCTCTAGAACACCATGTAAACACTGCACTATAAATGCCCTAATAATTCACTTGACGGTGAGCAGAAGTCCGTAACACTATAGCTGGAGCTCCGAAAATCCGAATGATATCCAACTGAACAATGAAAAACAAAGCCATCTCGAAATCGATTAGACCCTGTGTGAGTAAAACATGAACGATTGTGATGATTGAGAACAAAAGAAGTGTAAGAAATTGAGAGAAAGGAAGAAATTCAAGCATGTCTTAATCAATGTCTTCAGGAGCCATGCACACATGTTTGTTGAACTATCCATCATCGATGTGGTGTGATACATATCCCAGCCGGAGCTTTTGCTTGCAAACTCATGGACAACATAGGCACTAGTAGAGAACTTAGTATTAGTCCCGGTTGTTAGGGTGCATATCTTCCAAAAATCTATCCGGGATAAACCAATCGAGACAAAAGGGAGGGTCTTTAGTCCCGAGTCCTTCAACCGGGAGTAAAGCCAACCTTTAGTCCTGGTTGGTTTTACCAACCGGGAGTAAATGGCCTGCCAAAACCAACCGGGAGTAAAGGTGCCCCTTTAGTCCCAGTTGACTTTTCCAATCGGGACTAAAGTCCTCCTTAAATTTCAGGCGTGCGCCATGCAGACGCCTGCATGGTGCCTGTAATTATTTCATGCATCACGTACGTACCCTGGCCCTTTTGTTAACCTTTAGTAGTTGAGACTTTTTTTATAATGAAATCAAATTAGTATTTAAACGAATGAAACTAGTAATTATACAATTACTATATATACAATTCTTAGTATATATATATATACAATTCTTAGCATACTATACAAATCGATCTTAGCATATTCTATATACAAATCAAACTACATATCTACAATCTTCCCGTCGAGGTGTTGCTCGGAGCGTCTAAATTTCATCCATCGTAATAAAATTCTCCTTGTGGATTTACCACCTCGTCCATCAGGAATCCAATGAGACCTTCACATATTGCTGCTACTCTTTCCTTCTTCAAGAGTCCTTGTTGAATATTTAACATCTATAATTTGGAAATATGTGAATGTTACACGAAAAATTAAATATAAGGAGCTAGAAAATAATTAACTATTAATAGTTTTATTTTACGTACTTTAAAGTTGTGTAGCGTCATCTTTAGTCTCTTGGGTCCCACAAAACTGTGCACGTACTCACAGATGTAGTAGCCACATAGATTATTCTCGGGTTCCTGTCTTAAGCACTTTAGTGGGAAAAAAATAAGTAATGAAATATTCGTGTTATAGAATGTACAAAATGTGCAGATTTCATACGTACCGGGAAGTCCGTGTTCCATGTAAGTTTTTCTTTGAATGGACCTTTATGTGTCCTCATGAATTGTCTTCATGCGCTGCGGATTAAAATAATGAATGATATAGTGTTAGGTGAAAATTTAGGAAACAAACTTTTGCATAGAGATAAAGGTCTAGAATTATTACAAGCCTAGCATGTCTTGCATGTCTCGGTACTCCACCGGATCTTTCCTCAATGAATCGAAGACAATGACGTGGCTTCTTTTAGGCTCAATTATAATGAGGATCTAGTGGAAGCTGCGTACATAAATGTTCATATATATTAGAGGAGTACCCAGACGGGACCTTTGTACTATTCAAGTATTCAAACATGTTATCCTTCTCTTCCTTGCTGAGAGTGTAACTGGCAGGACGTAAGTAGTGTTGTCTGTTGTCTCTTTTTTCTGGATGTAGGTCATCTCATTACCCCATGGCTTTCAGGTCCTGTCTTGCTTCCAATGTATCTTTTGAGGTCCCATAAACACCCATTTCACGCAAAGATTCTTTGTCAGGTGCATCACGTCTATTGCGTTGCGGACCTCTAGGATTTCCCAATAAGGTAGCTCCCAAAATATTGATTTCTTCTTCCACATGGTATCTCCCAAAATATCACCACGATAGAGGATACAGTCATTAGGGCATGCGTGTATCTTCTGAACCTCCAATGCTAGATGGCAAAAAATTTGTTTAGCTTCATATGTTGTGGATGACAATTCATTATTCTCGGGAAGAATCTTCTTGACAATGTTCAACATCCCCTGAAATGCCTTATCGGACACACCATTTTTGGCCTTCCATTGCACAAAGTCTAGTGTCGTACCCAGTTTTTTATGGTCCTGCTGGCAATCTGGGTACAATAATTTTTGGTGATCATCTATCATGCGCTGCAACTTTGCTGCTTCCTTCTCAGTTTCGCAATCTCTATGTGCATCTCGTAGCACCTGACCAAGGTCATCAGTAGGGCCACCTTTTGCAAACTCATCTTCATCAGCTTCGCCCATTGTAGTATCTACAAAATCTTGGCCTGCAGCCCAGTCCGGAATGTTTTCATCATCCTCCTCCTCTTCGCCGTCTTCCATTACAACCCCTCTTTCGCCGTGCTTGGTCCAAACCAAATAGTTAGGCATGAAACCGTATCTAAACAAGTGGCTGTGAATAGTCCCCCAGGAATCCTTTGAATAGTCCTTCTTGTTACTGCATTGGAAGCATGGACAACATACGAACCCGTTCTTTGGCTTGTTTGCTTTGGCCACTTCGAGAAAATAATGCAAGCCATTAATAAACACCTTGCTCCGTCTGTCCGCATTATACATCTATTCCGGTCCATCTGCATCGTATTATGCATGAAAATGGATTACACTTGAAAATGGATTACGCATGAAAATGGATTCATGATTGAAAGCATGTCAAACTTTGTAGTGCAAATAATGCTGAAAGTTTAGATATAGATAAAAATACACATATTTAAATTACAGATCCAAACAACATGATATACTATGACAAGCCATCCGCTGAGTATTATCTAGGAGGACTTTAAGCATCCTTAGGCGGCGAAGACGAAGGTTCCGCTGATCCAACCTCATCCTATGGTTTATTTGTGCCTCTTGCAATGGTAGTACTAAGTGGACATGAAACACCCGGACTAGCGATGGAGCATAACAACCACCAAAAGGAGGTTCTTAACCTGCCGCAACAGCATTTTCATGAATCTCTGCAAAAAATGAAGCATTGCTATCTCCAACGTGCTCATTTTCTTTGGCTTATCATGAGGGCCAACTATGGTTTTCCCCTTGCCACGAGAGGAACGACGATCACCCCCACCATTGCCACTACCTCCAGTAGCAGAAGCCACTCTATGTACAAAAATTCATACCTTAGCACTGCAGAACTTGTTGAACTTGAAGACTGTGATCATCTCGGTGAGCATGTTCTCCACTGGGCGGCACCGTACTTTGTCATGGAACAGCTTTGATTCTACAAGAAAGGGGACACAGTCTTCCACGATGTTCATTGTCGCTCTTTCTCGTAGAATCGGAGCTCCTCTTTGATGTCCGTTGCTACTCGGCGGAGAACATGCTTACCGAGATGAACACGGTGTGACAACAGAACTTGTTGAACTTGAAGACCGTGATCATCTCGCGAGCATGTTCTCAACTAGGCGGCACCGTACTTCATCATGGAAGAGCTTTGATTCTAAAAAAAAGGGGACACGGTCTTCCATGATGTCCGTATTTGCTCTTTCTCATAGAATCGGAGCTCCTCCTTGACGTCCATTGCTGCTTGGCGAAGAACATGCTTACCGAGATGAACACGGTATGCAAGTTCAACAAGTATGGATTTGAAAAATCATATTGAATTTGACAAGATAAACCGTCTAGACAAGGGTAGCATCATTCTTAAACCACTGCAAGGATACAAACTATATATGACACATCAATCTCCCTCACATTCTAGCTCAAAATCCTCTCCATTTTCTACTTCACATTCTAGCAAATAAACTATCCATTTCCATTCTACACATCAAGTTGTTTTAACTAATACGAATCGTATATAACAAGCAAACTATCCATCACATTCTAGCTCAAAAACATGTATAAATACAAATCCTCTTCATTCTCGATCTTTCTAACAAACAAACTTATTTTTCTCCCTCTCTAAAGCATAAATCAAAGCATAACAAGAGGATGAAGTAGCAAACCTTCACAACACTTTGGATGAGTGAAATTCCCACAAAAATAAGGGAAAAAAATTCGGGCTGCACCTCCCTTGCTTTGGTGCCACCGGAAAGTAGGTGAAGCTCTCTGTCTTTGTGGAGTGGACTGGCTTGGGCTAGAGGAGAAAGAAAGACCTCTGTCTGGGGTATAATGAGGGATGAGTTTTTATCCTTGTTAAAAACTCCAACCGGGACAAAAAGGAACACCTTTTGTCCCAACCGGGACAAAAGGGCCACCCTTTCGTCCCGGTTGGAGGCTTCAACCGGGATAAAAGGGGCACGCCACCGGCGCCTGGACTCTGGCCATTACAACTGGGACTAAAGGGGGCCCTTTAGTCCCGGTTGCAAATACCAACTAGGAGTAACTCTCCGCTCCATTCCAGCCTATCGTGGCGCGCCCCCTTTTGTGCCGGGCTAACTTTAAACTGGGATAAAAGGGGACACATGGAAGATCAGTTCTCTACTAGTGAGGGTTAACATCATCCAACATATTATTTCCCAAATCATACATTTTTACGCTAGGGGTAAGAACAGGTTGGGCGGTGAACGTTCCTAAAATGATCAGTTCATTCTTTGCATTGTTTAGCTCATCAAGACTGCACCGTTCCATAATTCTTACTGTGTAGAAAACTGCCACTATGGTAGACACAATCGTCAAATACACTACTTGCTATTGTCAAAGCCTAAGTCCACAAGTAACCGGACTACAACTAGGATTTCTAGATCCTTCTATACTCTCAGTTCTAGAGTCCGGTTGTTTTACAGCACTACCCTTAGGCGATTATTACGAATGCATATGACTCATCAAAAACTCATCCTAAAAACTCAGTGGGAAAAACGATTCTTGGAGAAAAAGTACATATGAACCGCAATTGTATTGTAGTATCGCACATGTTTCCTCATTAAAAACTTTATGTGAGAAACTTTCAAATAAAAACATACAAAGGGAAAAAGACTACAACATCAAACCTTCTTAGTTTATACTATTCTATATAGCTATTCTTCATGAACATTAAACAATTTTCAAGATTTATGCATGAACTTTACGACTCTTGTAATAAAGATATACATGATCTTAAACAATCAAGTGGTACACCTTCATGATAACTTCAATAATTAATCATCAAAGTTGGATCCTTCTAGGTACAACTAAATTACTTCAAGTGTAAATATGATTAAAGATATGCTCGCCCTCGTGACAACATCCTTTGAACTTTAGTATTCAAAATGCCTTAGTCCTATTCTTCATAAATGTGCATGAGTACAATGCTTAGTCCTTCAAAGACTTAATTTATAATTCTTCTAAATTATGATTAGGAGTAATGCTTCTAGCACTAGTAACCACTTATTTCACCATGCAACATAAAATAAAAGCTTATCCTTTTAGAGGAATATGGGGTAATGAGTTAAATATTTGCATACCTTATAGATATTACACTTAAAATTTTAATATTTGAATTTAAAATGATACAACTCTATTTTAGTGGATTCTAAGCTACTGCCAATAATCTATTCAGTAGATCCTCTAGATTTGGCTTCTTCCACTAAGATAATAATGTCTTCATTTAAGGGGATAATTCAATTTGCCAATCATCAATATACCTTATATGGTATTTGAGGATACTTGCTATCAATGCTAGCTAGTTGCCTAGTTACATATTTACTTACAAGTGCTTGTATGGCACATTCTAGGCCATTTAGTTCCTCACTTCATTTTAATCAGTCAAGGACTTTCTAATTCTTTGAGAATAACATTTCTCTTCTATGAGAAATTCTCTCATGCAAGAGAGAAGTGATTTACATCATCCTTTTTATATTAACTTGAGCTCTTCTATAAGCTCTTTTATTTGGAAAGTATTATTCAAAATGAGTCAATTTTTATGACTTTATTTCCTTCAAGGTTTTGCTCTTTTTGAGAATTTTAATATTCATTCAAGAATACTTTCTACCTTAGATATTTGGGTCCATGTTCAGGCGTAGCAAAAGACACCCAACCACCATTGCTATGGATGAACATAGCAATGCACTAACACCCTTGAGATGGAGAGGGCGACCTCACTGACTTTTGGTAGAACCATTCACCCATGCCTTTAGATGAAAAACATTATCCAAACAAAAGTAGTATATAGGTGCTTGTATACTCCTTCAACTCAATATACTTCAAAAAAGACTCCATATAATAGCTTGACAGAAGCGAAACGAGTGAACGGTGGGAGACTCCATATAATGCGCTTACCCTTGATGCGCCCGCGACATGCATCGATATTTAACTAGCCAACGCGAGATGCACGTCATGGCTTGTAGCGGGATTCTAACCAACACTACTAGAAAACTGAGCATTCGTCCAACGCGTTAGTACCGGATGCCTTTTCGTCCGGTACTAACGCACGGCGTTAGTACCGGTCATCACACACAATGCAACCGGAGCCCCTGTAGTACCGGTTTGGAGCCCCAGCTGTCACTAAATGGCGGCATGGGGACCGGACGGCCAACAGCTAGATTCCCCTGGAAGCCATTTAGTATCGGCTGGTAGCTTCAACCGGTAATAAATGGTGTTCACGCACGTGTGTACTAGATGGTAGCTTCAACCAATACTAAATGTCACAATTTAGTACCGGTTAGAGCCACCAGCTAGTACTAACGTACACACTATAAAATAAGCTCCTTCATCCTCCCCGAGCCCGAGCTCAACCATTTGACCGAGAGTGTCGGTGTTTTAGACCGGCAACCTGCCTAGGGGGTACCCTAGGTGGTCTTTTGTGCGGTAAGGATCATCGAGAATCAAGGAATCAATGGTGACGCAAGGAACACGATTTAGACAGGTTCGGGCCGCTAGATCACGTAATACCCTACGTCCTGTGTGTTGGTATGTATTGATCTTGGATGAACTGGAGTTGTCCTTTAGGGGGGTCTCTGCCCGCCCTTATATACACGGGAGGGCAGGGTTACAAGTCTGAGTCCTAGTCGAGTACTATTACAGAGTTCTACTCGGTATGGCCTGAGTAGTTTTCCATACACACACTTGACTAGTCCGAGTGGGATACGTCTATCCCTTGTCCTGATCGTGTCCGAGTACGCCCCTCAGTGGGCCGTCCAAGGTCTACTCGTGGGCTTGGGGTGCATGCCCGACAGCCCCCGAGTACTTTGTAGTCGTGCGCCACAGTCTTGGGCACTGCGGGCATTATCCGAGTAGTTCATCGTAGAGGTTGCGGACCGAAGTGCTCGAGTACTGTTGCGTGGCTGGAAGGTACTCTTCTTGTTCCTTCGGGTTGTTTCTGTTCCGAGAATTTTTATATGGTAGTGTGATGTCAATCACACTCCATATGGAGTAGCCCCCGAGCCTTAGGTTGAGTCAAAGAGTCAGGCTTAGGGTCAATCCTGCTTTTTGTCCGTTTTACCCTTGGAAATCTTGAAAAAGAAAAAAACTGACCATCGGGTACGGTACCCGCAGCCCCCGAGCACTTAGGCAAGTTCTGTCGTTGAAGTGGTCAAAACCCATTGAAAAGAGTAGCCGTTGGGTGTTTAAGGCAATTAATTCGCTTAAAATCCGTCCGTTGCGTAACTGACGCTTGGAATCCGGAGGTGGCGGAGATAAAACTGGAGGGCCCCCTTTCGGTTAGGTTTACCCCCAGCTGTAATCAGATCTATTTTTCTTCCTCCCCTGCGCCTCTGCTCCGTGTTTGCGCCGTCGCAATTTCCAAGTGCCACCGCCGCCATTGCTCCCCCTTGAGAGAGATCCGAGAGTGAGTGCCTTTTGCGGAAGTTGAAATCGGCGGATGCGCACCAAGAAGATGGGCAAGAAACCTGAGAAGATCCAGGGCAAGGCTCCGGCGGCGGGCAAGGTGAAGTCCAAGAAGGGGATGGAACTGGTGTTGCCGGCACCGAAGGTAGGGCTGACGAATCAGACTGCGCCGCCACCGCCGGGAGTGACGTGGCAGCATTCGGTGATGAAGGAAGAGGCCGTGCAAGCACTAGTCTATGCCAAGCTTCTGCAGCCGAAGGAAATACTCGAGTGACGCCCAGCTTTTCCAAATGCGTGGCATTTTGAGGAACATCCAGGCGAGACAGTGATGCTCGCACACTTTGTGGAGAGGGGGTTGGCGGTGCCCACCTCCGACTTCTTCAGAGGTATCCTCGAGTATTATAAGCTTCAACTTGTTCATTTGAACCCCAATGGTGTACTGCATATGTCGATTTTCATACACCTCTGTGAAGTTTATTTGGGAGTTCCTCTAAGCCTCGAGTTGTTTAGGAAGTTGTTCCGCTGTAAGCCACAGCCAAGTGCACAAAGAACAGAAGTCTTTGGAGGCGTCGGGTTCCAAAAATTAGGAACTCGGGCGCATATATTGAGTATAACCTAACTTACTCCCATGGGGAGTGGAAGAAAAGGTGGTTCTACATCGGGAACCATGATCCTCGCTTGCCTGTGGTGATTGGTCACGCGCCCAAGCATGCAGAAAACTGGGTGAGCGAACCCGAGGACACCCCGAAACTTGACCACTTGATGCAGCAGATTACCGAGTTGAAGGCACTCGGTCTTACTGGGATCAATGTGGTGGCCAGTTTTCTGAAGAGAAGAGTCCAGCCGCTTCAGAAATGTGCTAACTCGGGGAGTGAGTACACAGGTCTTAATGATCCATCGCATATGTCCGATGAGGATATATCCGATGACGATGTAGAGGTGCTGCTGGCTAAGTTCTTCAGGAACTATCAGGGAGTACCAGTGATCCCTGCCGCTCTTCGGCAGTATGATGCCTGGTACGAGCCAGAAGTGGTATGTTCTGGCGCTTGACTTGTATTTTTTGACTTGGTGTGATATTTGTTTAATATCAACTTGTTGTCTTGTAGTCTCGAGTTCTTGCCGACTACTTAGCGCAGTCGGAAGAAGAGGAGACTGTTGTCGAGGAGTCGGAGGACGAGCCCTCTCCTCCTGTCAAGAAACACAGTGTAGTCCGCAAAATGTCTGCGGCTAAGTCTGCTTCAGCCCCTGAGAAGTCTCTGGGTACCAAGGTATGTAGTCGTGTACTCAATTGTAGCTGATGAAGTTGGGCTTGCAATCATTGTGACTACTTTGTCTTGTTCAAAAAGGCTGTTGATACGGTACTTGGTGATGATGAGGCTGCTTCTGAAGAAGTAGTCGTGACCGACCAGGACGTCGGTAATGTATCTGTTGATATGGTGCCAGAGAGGGTGCCAGCGACGGAAGCTGGAGTAGCCCCCGAGCTAACCGTACAGGCTCCATCGGCTACCATGCCGTCAGTTACTGACCAGGCAGTCCTGAGGTTGCTCGCCGGAGTAGCGGGTATTGCAAAGGAGGTGTCGCCAGTAGTCGCTACTAGTTCCTTGTTGTCCAGTGTAATCAGCAGTGGTAAGCTTTCTGTCCTGACTAATTTTGTTTGTCTGAGTGGTATTGTAGTCTTGACTTCTGCTTCCCAGGTTTTGGTGAGAAGACAGCACCGACAGCTGTTCCTGCGGTGCCGAGTACTCGGCCGCCCATCGACGAGAAGAAACGTGTGCGATTTCCGCCACGCTCAACCCGGTGAGCTTGCTTGTCTGTTGTATAGCTTTAAGGATTCTTGGAGTCATGTAATGACATATTTTGATGCAGAGATGCAGAGGAAACTATCCCTGTAGAGACAAGGGTAGTCTCGGATCCCCCGACTACATTATTGCTCCCTTGGAGGACTTGATTGTTGAGGAGGTACCCGAAGTCGATGTCGGTCGCCTTGGAGCTACTATGTCTATGCTTCAAGATGTCATTCGTTCAGTGGAAGTTCCCGCCGCCGCGTCGGGTTCGAGAAGTGCTGCCTTATCAACATCCACTGGCAGGTCTTTGGCTATAGTGGGTGTGGAAAAATCCAAAGAGGCAACTGCTCCAGGTATGTTTCTGTAGTCCTGTTATTGTAGTCGTAGCAAGCAGGTGACTGATGATAAATGTTGTAGGTGCTACTTTGGGTGCAACTCCTCATCTTGCGGAGAGTACTCAAAGACCAGTGCTCAGCCTGCCATCTGAATCGGAGTTCCAAAGGGCCATCGATGTTTTCCGGAGCTTCCAGATTTCCTTTGCGTTCATAGATCGAGTAATTGTGAGGCTTTTAACTAATCGTATTGCCTTGCATACTCGGACCCTTTAGGAATGAAGTCATCAATTGGAGCAGGAATGTGCTCGACTGACAGAAGCCTTAAGGGTTCACGAGGTTGGAGCGAAGTCTTTTGCTGTGGAACGGTCGGATCACGAAGTCTTGCAGCAAAAACTGGAGAGCCGCTACAAGTATCTGAACAAGAAGTATCAAGGTGAGTACTTTGCATACTCTGAGTATGTCCGATTGTAGTCGGCTATGGTTGAACTTGTTTGTCTTGTAGAGCTCAAGAGGCAAGAGCCGGCTGCAAGGTGCCAAGTCCTCGACTGGAGAAACGCACACGATCGAGTGGTGGATGAAGCTGAACGTCTTCAGGCCGCGCTGACGGAAGCACAGGCTGCTTGCGAGCATCAGCGGGACAGGAAGATGCAAAATGGCGCGATGCTTGCCATAGCCATGGTGGCATGCAGAGATCATGCCCAGACCATGGGAAGACTCCGAGGCGAACTCCAGGAGTTGACTGTTGCAGCTGAAGACTTGGTGAACGCCGTATCCCCCGTGGAAGAGGGCGTAGGGCCTCAATCACTAGTCGAGCGATTGAAGGCTGCCCCGAGTAAAGTGGCGGGACTCTGCAAAGCTGTTTGCAAAATAGGTCCTTGCCGTTGTGAAGTCCTACTACCCGAGGGTGGACTTGGCGGCGGCTGGTGACGGTGTGGCTCGCAACTGCACAGAAGGAGCATATGCACAATACCTTGAGGAGGCGGAGCCTATCACGTAAAAAATGTCGGAGTTTGTCTCTCCAGAAGAGCCTTGAGTGTTTTATGTACTCTTGAAACTGTTTTGAGTATTTTGAACAATATCATGACAAATAAATGCTGGCCTATTGTTTTGTTGCTTGAAATGGTTGTCTTGTAAAGAGTAGATTTAGTCCGTCTCGCCCGAATTGAAGTGGCGGGATCAGCGAAGCCCAACCCCTAAAGGGGGAACTCTGCCTCGCCCGATCCTGGGTCCCAGGGTCGGGTGCGGCCGACCCCTTGAGGGAAAGAACTCCGCCTCGCCCGACCCTGGGTTCTAGGGTCGGGTGCGGCCAACCCCTGAACAGAGGGTCGGATCCTGCCAAGCCCCCGAGACGATGTGATTCTGAGTTTCGAGTAGTCGCAATGCTGTCGAGTACTCTGCTATTGAGGGGCACGGGTGTACTGTACTCTTTTGTCCTTTGTGGATGCACGGGTGTACTGTACTCTTTTATCCTTTGTAGCATAAGTGCCATCATGTGGGCAGAGTCAGAAGTCGTCAGACTCATTGATCATGGGCGCATAGTAACTCTTGGGTAGGTGGTAGTTGCAGCTCTCGACTATAAATAGATCCATCTGGATGTTGACCCAAACAAAGTTTCTGAGTAGCAATGGATTGCCTTCGGTTGCTGTTGTTTGAGTGTAGAGAGCCATCAAAGAGTGCACCGGTGCTAGAAGATTCCTCGTAGATTGAGGCCACCTTCCCTCCACAGACTCCTGCGCTCGTAGGGATAGCCGCGGTGCTAGAAGAATCCTCGTGGGAGGTTTCATCGCGTGCCTCATCTTGCAGCTCGTGATCCAGTGGAGTACGCGCTGGAACTCGCGAGTGATAGGTGATGAGTGCCGCGGTCTTTATCCCGCTCTCTTAGAGGTGGAGGTGTGGCCGTAGAGTGGATTGGCCCCACCAGGCTAGCAAAAGAGTAGCCTTGGTTCCCTCTAGGCGCGTCGCGCGGGATTCATCGTTGCCGCTGTCAAGGCAGTGGTGATGCAGGAGTTCCTGGCGTTGCCTTGGGCAGAGGACCTGGATATGGCTGTGTTTTGCACAGCTTCCTTGCGTGGAGGCCCTTCCCGTTGTAGTCAGCAGACCTGAGTGGCCTTGTGATATAGTAAAAGCCTGAGGCTTAAATGCAGCCCGCCAGTAGGCAGTTGCTTGTAGTCCTTGTGTATTCCGAGTACTCATACTCGTATGTAACTTGATGATGTATCTTCGGTTCTGAGTAAAGAAATACTTTACGGAAACTTTGTACCAGGGCAGTGATCCTTGTTGAGTTGATAATTCTTGAGTCAAGACTAATGTATCTTGAAGTCAGTAGTCGAGCTGTTAGCTCGAGTAGTCATCATGAGTTGTTGCCTTGAAGCGATTACTCGGATGCTGCTATGGGTAATAGCGACAAAGGTGTTCTATATTCCAAGAGTTTGGTACTTGTTCTCCTGAAAGCTCTTGGAGTCTGTAAGATCCAGGTCCCGTAACCTTTGATACGATGTAAGGACCCTCCATGGTGAATTGAGTTTATGCAACCCTGTTGTGTCTTGGATACGCTTGAGGACCATATCGCCCAAGTTGAAAGATCTTTCCTTGATGTTGTGGTCGTGGTAACGCCTTAAACTGTCAATGTATCTAGCAGATTGCACCAGTGCTGCGCATCTTATTTCTTCTAGAGTGTCTATATCTATTCGCCTTGTTTCTTGTACCAATTCTTCGTCATATTGTTCAACTAAAGGTGATTGCCACATGATGTCAGCGGGTAGTATGGCTTCTGAGCCATACACAAGGAAATAGGGCGAGAGCCCAGTAGTCTTGCATGGTTGGGTATGTAGGCCCCACAGAGCATTGGGCAACTCTTTGAGCCATTTGCCGCCTTTGGTGTTGCCAACGTTATGTAGTCTTTTCTTCAGGGCATCGAGTATCATGCCATTGGCACGCTCGACTTGTCCATTGGCTCACGGGTGAGTGACCGAGACATAGCAGACGTCGATGCCGCTGTTCTCACAGTATTCCCAAAAGTCGTGATTGTTGAAGTTTGACCCTAGGTCTGTGATAATCCTGTTGGGAAAGCCGTAGCGGTGTACGATTTCATCTAAGAAGTTGAGGACTCGGTCTGCCTTGGGGCAAGTGACTGGTTTGACCTCGATCCACTTGGTGAATTTGTCGATTGCCACGAGTACTCGGTTGAATCCTCCTGGCGCAGTTGGTAATGGCCCTATCATGTCGAGCCCCCAGCGGGAAAACGGCCATGTTGGAGGTATTGTGACTAGCTTGTAAGCCGGTACATGCTGTTGTTTAGTAAAGAATTGGCAACCTTTGCACTTCTGAACTAGTTGTTTAGCATCGGCCAGAGCCATGGGCCAGTAGAAGCCTGCTCTGAAAGCCTTGCCAACTATTGTCCTCAAAGAGGCGTGGTTGCCACAGATTCCTTTGTGAATTTCCTCTAGGATTTCTTGGCCGTCATCCCGGGTAATGCACTTCATGAGTACCCCAGATGATGCACCTTTCCTGTAGAGCTTGTCTCCGACTAGAACGTAATTTTTTACTCGCCGGGAGATTTGTTCAACCTTATTTTTGTCGGATGGTAGCTGATGATCTTTAATGTAGTCGATGAAGGGTGTCCTCCAGTCGACCTCTGTCATCATGATTTCACAAGAGACGTTAGTAGTCTGGACCGCTGGCGATGTGACTTGTTCAGGTATGGACAGCTTGCGCAGTTCGTGTACGAAAATTCCTGTTGGAACCTCTACACGAGTTGAGCCCATTTTGGATAAGACGTCGGTGGCAACGTTGTTGTCGCGGATGATGTGATGAAATTCCAATCCTGAGAACTTGTTTTCCAGTTTACAGACTTCTTTGCAGTACGCGTCCATATTGTCCTTGTTTCGGTCCCACTCGTCATTGACCTGGTTTACAACGACTAGTGAGTCGCCGTACACCAGTAGTCTTTTGATGTCGAGGGAGATTGCAAGGCGAAGGCCGTGTAGCAGTGCTTCATACTCAGCTTCGTTGTTGGATGCTTCCCAGAAGATTTGCAGTATGCATTTGAGCTGGTCTCCCTTGGGGGAGATAAGTAATACGCCTGCACTGGCCCCTTCAAGTTTGAGGGAACCGTTGAAGTACATTACCCAGCGCTCTGACCGTTCGACTGTTGTTGGTACTTGATTTTCAGTCCATTCAACTATGAAGTCGACCAAAGCTTGGGATTTGGTAGCTGTCCTTGGCTTGAAGTCCAAGGTGAGAGCTCCGAGTTCAACTGCCCATTTGGAGACTCTACCCATGGCGTCTCTATTGTGAAGAATTTTGTCGAGCGGGAAGTCAGAGATGACTGTGATGTTGTGCTCCTGGAAATAATATCGCAGTTTCCGGGAGGTGATCAGAATTGCGTATAAGAGCTTTTGTATCGGTGAATACCGAGTTTTGGAGTCCGAGAGTACTTCGCTGACGAAGTAGACAGGTCGTTGGACCTTGTAAGCATGGCCCGGTTCAGACCGTTTGACTACTATTGCCGTGCTGACGACATGAGTAGTAGCTGATATGTATAAGAGCAAGTCTTCGTTCGGAGAAGGAGCGGTGAGTACAGGAGGCTTTGATAGAAAGTCTTTGAGTTATGTTAGTGCCTTGTCTGCCTCTTCCGTCCATTTGAACTTGTCCTGGCGTTTAAGAAGCTTAAAGAAGGGTAGTATCCATTCTCCAAGTCTCGAGATGAACCGGTTGAGAGCGGCCATGCAGCCTGTAAGTTTCTGCACATCCTTGATGCTAGCTGGTGCTTGCATGTTTGTGATGGCAGATATTTTTTCCGGGTTGGCCTCAATGCCGTGATGGCTAATGATGAACCCGAGTAGCTTGCCGGAAGGTACTCCAAAGATGCACTTAGTAGGATTGAGTTTCCATCGGAAAGCGCGTAGACTGGAGAAAGTTTCCTCCAAATCCGCGATGAGTTCCTCCTAGTTTCTTGTTTTGACGACTACGTCGTCGACATAAGCTTCAACATTGTGGTGAAGTTTCTTTTCGAAGCACATCTGTATGGCCCGTTGATAAGTTGCCCCTGCATTTTTTAATCCGAAGGACATTGTTTTGTAGCAGAAAGCACCGAAAGGTGTGATGAAAGCTGTTTTGGCTTGATCTTTTTTCTTGAGGCTTATCTAATGATAGCCAGAGTAGCAGTCAAGAAAACATAGTAAAGTGCATCCAGCGGTGGAGTCGACCACCTGATCGATCCTGGGGAGTCCAAAAGGGTCTTTTGGACAGTGCTTGTTGAGGTCGGTGTAGTCGACGCACATTCTCCACTTGTTGTTTTTCTTACGCACGAGCACGGGGTTGGTGGCGAGCCAGTCAGGGTGAAAGACTTCTTTGATGAACCCTGCCGTGAGTAGCTTGGCCAACTCTTTCTTGATTGCTTCTCGTCTGTCTTGAGCGAATCTGCGAAGTCGCTGCCGTTTTGGGGTAGCTTTGGGATCAACATTCAGAGAGTGCTCGATCAGCTCCTTGGGCACACCTGGCATGTCAGCCGGTTTCCAAGCAAAGATATCGTGGTTAGCCCGAAGGAAGCTGACGAGCGCGGATTCCTATTTAGGGTCTAGCGCTGTTCCGATCAGGGTTGTCTTGGAGGGGTCGCCCGTGTGGAGGTCGATTGGTTTGAAGTCATGCTCGCTGGCAGGTTTCACCTTTGTAGACCCCAACTTGTTTTCTGGGATCTCTAGTTTAGTTGGATGGAGCTTCTTTGAAGCTGTGAAGACTTGTTGCATGGGACTAGGTGCTTGAGAAGTCGCAGCGATTTCCACGGCTTCAGTGTCGCATTCGTAGGATCGCCGTAGATCTCCTCGTAGCGTTAGTTCTCCTCGTAGCCTGGCATTTTGAGTACTAAGTAAACATAATGTGGTATGGCCATGAACTTGGCAAGTGCTGGCCTTCCGAGTATGGCATGGTAAGATGTCTCAAAGTCGGTGACTTCAAATCTGATATACTCGGTACAATAGTGTTCTTTAGTCCCAAAGGTGACTGGAAGGACGACTTGTCCTAGTGGTATAGCTGCATTTCTGGGTACGATACCGTAGAAGGGTGAATCTGTTGGAGTAAGCATTTCAGTGACGTTGAGGCACATCTTCCTCAATGTCTTGGCAAAAATAATGTTGAGTCCACTTCCGCCGTCGATGAGTACTTTGGTTAACTTTGAGCCTGCCACAACCGGATCGAGTACTAGGGGGAAACGGCCTGGTTCTGAGAACTTGGTCCATTGGTCCTTTCTACTGAAGGAAATGGGCACTTCTGACCATTTTAGCGGTGTTGGATCCATTGGTTCAATGGCTATGATCTCCCTGAGTACGAGTTTGTTCGCTCGCTTGGATGCGGTGCCTGGAATACCGCCAAAGATGACGTTGACAGTTTTTGAGGCAGTCTGGAAGTCGCCTTCTTTGTCTTCGTCGTTGTGGACTTTGTTCTTGCCCTTATCTTTTTTCTCGGTGTACTCTTCAGGGGGTGGTGGTGCGGGTAAGTCTTGCATTACTCGGCGCATGCTGTAGTAGTCTATTGCCGAGTGCTTGCTAGTCAGGTGCCATGGGCACTGCTTTTTGAGTAGTTCGGTGAAGGTTGGCCCTTCATCATTTTTGCGAGATCCTTTTTTCCCGGAGTTGGTCATGGTAGCAACAGTGTTGTCGGGCTTCCTTTTACGGTTGTGATTGCTCGAATAGTTGTTTCGAGTATCATTGTGTCGAGTTCTATCTTGGTCATTGTTGTTGTTGTTGTCGCGTCCACGATTACGGTGGGAGCCGAACCGTTCGCGCTCTTTGTCTTCTTCATCTGCCCACTGTTGTACCATAACTTTAAGATCTTTGACATTGGCTGGTCGGCGTCGACCAAAGTCTTGGTATGTTCGTCGATCGTAGAGTCTGTTCTGGAAGCACTCGATGACGTCTGTTTTGGAAGTGTCAACTATGGTTGCCTTCTTTTTGAAGAACCGTCGCAGATAGTCGCGTAAGGTTTCGCTTTCTTTTTGCTTGATTTGACTCAAGTCAATTTTGTTTCCTAGACTAGCCATGGAGCCAGCAAAGTTGTTGGTCAAAGCCTTTGTCAAATCTGCCCAAGAGTCAATTGACTTGGGTTTGAGTGACTCGAGCCAGGTCATTGGTGAGAGTTCCATGCATATGGGGAAGTGGATGACTTTGGTGTCGTTATTGCCCCTGGCTGCTTGGACGGCTAGCGAGTAGCATCGTAGCCATTGAATTGGGTCTTGTTTGCCATCATACTTGGTGATTCCAGTCGGCTTAAACTTCTCGGGTAGTTTTGTCTTCATTACCCGATTTGTGAAAGCAGGAAAATTGTTGTAGTTGTTGACTTCTCGCTCGCGCCGACTGTTGAGGATTTCTCGTAGATCACTGAAGTTTGACACTTTGTGGTTCTTCCGAGTAGGGCGAATACTTTTTACCGAGTTGGTGCAGCTGACTTCTCCAACATCCTTATGGCGTGCTGGGGCCTTGTGTTTGCTTGGGCCTTGGCTGTGTTGTCGAGGCTGGTTGACAACTTCATTGTCATTTCTTGGGGCATTATTGTTGTCTGCAGCTCCCCTGCTGCCTTCTTGGTGAGCTATGATGCGAGGAACAGACGGAATTGGTGATTCTTTGTCAAGTAACTTGTAGGCTTGCTCCACGAGTTGTGCGATTAGCCCATTACCGCGCTGCACGAGCTGAGCTGTGGCTTCGTTGTCCCTATCTTGAGGCATCAACATTGTTAAAAGATTGATTGAGGCGATTTCTGCAAGTGGAGTATTGTGCTCTTGGGCCTGAATTGCGTCGAAAGCCCTTTCAAGGTTTGTGATGGGAATATTTGTGGCCATGGATTGCTGTCGCTCGGCTCGAATAGCGTTGCGCATCCTTCTTTGGTTTCTTTGCTCGGAGTTTTCATTGTGAGGAGCGTCAGCTGTAGACTCATCTTCGGAGATGTTGTCGAGTTGTGCTAATCGCCTGGGGGTTTTGTTCTGGCTAGTACCCGGGTTGTTATTTGAGTAATAACAAGGACTTCTCTATCCGGGTAGTAGCTTCCGAAGCTTGATGTTGCAATCTCTGTGCAGCTTTCCTCACGATTGGAAGTGAGTGGGACACCCTCTTGATACAGGAGATTGTCTATATGGGCGACAAGGCGCGAGTCGTAGTCGCGGTCAAGAAGAGGTGGTCTCAAACCTGGCCAATGTACGAATCTACCTTGTAACGTTGAAGTTATTACCAATCCTTGGGCTGGACCAGATAACGGTATCTTTGGCGGATAAACCGAGTCAGAGTCGTTGTCTTCAGTGTGCCCGAGTTCGAGTTGAGTTCGAGTAAGAAACTCCTGATAGACTTCGGCTGCATTGCGGAGTCCGTGTGGAAACCGTCTTGGAGTTGAAGCTGAGTTGGGAATTGACTGGGACCGACTAGTCCGAAGCGAAGTCGAGTCCGACGCGTAGTCGAACTCGAAATTTTCAACTTTGAAATCTTGGTTTTTTCTGGTCAGATCTTCTGCTTTCTTCTCCTGAGCATTGATGATCTGGGGCCGGAACGAACCCAAGCCATCGACGATGCAGAGCCAGGATCCGAAAACAAAGGTGGCGCCCACTTCGATGAAGAAAACGGGCTTGATGATGACTGTTGCCATTGAGTTCGCACTGAGAAACTCAACGAGCTCCCCTACCTGGCGCGCCAGCTGTCAGTGTTTTAGACCGGCAACCCGCCTAGGGGGTACCCTAGGTGGTCTTTTGTGCGGTAAGGATCATCGAGAATCAAGGAATCAATGGTGACGCAAGGAACGCGATTTAGACAGGTTCGGGCCACTAGATTGCGTAATACCCTATGTCTTGTGTGTTGGTTTGTATTGATCTTCGATGAACTGGAGTTGTCCTTTAGGGGGGTCCCTGCCCGCCCTTATATACACGGGAGGGCAGGGTTACAAGTCTGAGTCCTAGTCGAGTACTATTACAGAGTTCTACTCGGTATGGCCCGAGTAGTTTTCCATACACACACTTGACTAGTCCGAGTGGGATACGCCTATCCCTTGTCCTGATCGTGTCCGAGTACGCCCCTCAGTGCGCCATCCAAGGTCTACTTGTGGGCCTGGGGTGCATGCCCGACAGAGAGCTCGGGCTTCTTCACTCCATGAGCGACCTAGGGGAGGTGCTGCCCATTTTTTCCATGATTTGTGGGGATTTCACTCTTCCAACTGTTCTAAAGGTTAGCAACTTCATCCTCCCTCTTCTCATGATTAGTATTCTATGTTTTATGCTTTGTAGCTAGAGAAATTTGTACTTTTTAGAGTGAGAATGAATGGAGAGTTTTTCAATTAATACATGCATGGAGAATGTAGACTTTTTACATATGAAAGTCTGTTCCATATATAGAAAATCGTATTGGATATTGACAAATATGTGTTGTGTTAATTATTTCGATATATAGAAAATCGTATTGGATATTGACAAATATGTGTTGTGTTAATTATTTTTGTTGCTTTACATAAATAACATAAGTACCATGTTGAAACAAAAAAACCAACTAATTTTGTTGCTTTACATAAATAACATAGTTGACCTCAAGCTGACGATGATTCAGGACAAAGGGAGTTGCTGCCAAAATTCCCCACAATATTTGTAGGGATTTAATTATCTCATCGAAAGTTGTACCCCGATTCCAAACAGGGCCATAAAAAGTTGGGTAGCACACTGGAATTGTTGCAGTGGAAGACAGCAAATGGTGTGACCGAGAAGGGATTTGGGGAGCTATTGAAAATCGTAAAGAACATTCTTTCCGAGGGTAACGAACTTCCCTCATCCACATTGAAGCAAAAAAAAAGGTTGTTTGCCCTCTAGGATTGGATGTACAGAAGATACACGCATGTCCTAATGATTGTATCCTTTATCGCGATGAGGAATATGAGAACTTGGATGCTTGTCCTGTTTGCGAGGCGTTACAGTATAAGATCAGGCGAGATGACCTGGCTGATGTTGAGGGGCAGCCTGTGAAGAAGAGAGTTCTAGCAAAGGCGATGTGGTATTTCCTTATAATACCACATTTGAAACGCTTGTTCAGAAACAAGGCGCACACCAAGTTAATGCGATGGCACAAAGAAGAACGTAAGCAAGATGAGAAGCTGAGACACCCCACAGATGGTTCCTAGTGGAGCAACGTTGACAGACAATTCCCAAACTTTGAGAAGGACACAAGGAACATAAGGTTTGGTTTAAGCACTGATGGAATGAATCCATTTGGTGAGTTCGGTAGTGCTCATAGTACATGACCTGTGACCCTACATATCCTCAACCTTCCTTCTTGGTTGTGCATGAAGCGGAAGTTCATCATGGTTCCAGTCCTTACCCAAGGCTCAAAACAACTTGGCAACGACATTGACGTGTACCTAAGACCTTTGGTTGATTAACTTTTACTGCTTTGGAAGGAAGAAGGTATACCTATGTGGAATGAGGATAAACAGGAGACTTTCATTCTTAGAGCATTGCTTTTTGTAACCATCAATGATTGATCTGCACTTAGTAACCTATTGGGACAGACAAACAAGGGATATCGGGCATTCACCCACTGTCTAGATGAAACCGATAGCTTGTATTTGAAGCATTGTCGGAAGTTAGTGTATATGGGCCATCGTTGATTTCTTCCTGCGAATGACCCTTTAAGAAAGAATGGAAAGCATTTTAAAGGGGTGCCCGACACTCATGCTAAGCCTTTGCACCGTAATGGAAAGCGTGTATTTTCTATGATAAAGGATGTGAATGTAGTCTTTGGTAAGGGTTTCGGTAGCCAACTTGTTCTGAACAACAATAACGGACGTGCAGCCATGTGGAAGAACAAATCTATATTTTGGGAGCTACCTTATTGGGAAGTTCTAGAGGTTCGTAATGCAATTGACGTGATGCACCTGACGTGGAATCTTTGCATGAACCTGCTAGTCTTCCTCATTGTTTATGGGGCGCCAAAGGATACATTGGAGGCAAGGCAGGACTTGAAACGTACGGAACAATGAGAGGACCTACATTTGGAAAAGAGAGAGAGAACAGACAACACTACTTATGTCCTGCCAGCTACACTCTTAGGAAAGAGGAGAAAGAAAGCATGTTTGTTTGCTTGAATAGTATGAAGGTCCTGTCCGCATACTCCTCTAATATATAGGGAATAATAAGTGTGAAAGAGAAGAAATTCACAAATACTCACATGACTGCCATGTCCTGATGACACAGTTGCTTCCAATTGCACTGGCGTATTCTACCAGAGAATGTGAGATTAGCAATCATAAAGCTATGTGTGTTCCTCAATGAAATTTCATAGAAGGCAATCAATCCAAACAATCTAATAAAGCTACAGAATGACGTGGTCCAGTGTCTTGTCAGCTTTGAGATGGTCTTTCCACCTTCCTTCTTTAATATTATGACTCATCTCTTGGTTCACCTTGTTAAAGTGATAACCATTCTAGGTTCAGTATACTTGCACAATATGTGGCCTTTCGAGAGGTTCATGTCCGTCCTAAAGAAGTACGCTTGCAATCGTGCCCATCCATAAGGAAGCCTCGCCAAGGGATATGGAATAGAGGAGGTCATTGAGTTTTGTGTTGACTTTATTAATAAACTTAGTCCGATAGGGGTCCCTATGTCACACCATGAGGGCCACGTGAAGGGAAAGGGCACACTCAGGAAGAAAGCTAATATGAACATACATGAGACTGAAATCCACAAAGCAAACTTCACAGTGCTGTAGAATTCATCCTTGGTGGCTCCATATATGGAGGAGCACATTTATGGTCTGAAAACCTGAGGAAATCTGAGGCCTAGATTACATGGCATCACATAGATACTTTCGCAACATGGATCCGACGACACCTCATGGGTAATAAGATTGATGAACAACTTCAATGGTTGGCTAGGGGACCATCTATCTCAATATTGCAATACCAAGGGTATGAGATAATGGATATACATTTTATACGAGAGTGCAAGATCAAAAGAGTACCAACCAAAATAGTGGTATCCATATAGTTGCAATAGACAATAATGAGAATAAGGACAGCTACTATGGTGTCATAGAGGAGATATGGGAACTTGATTATGGGCCTTTGAAGGTCCCTCTGTTTCCCTACCAATGCGTTGCTGGAGGAGGCGTAACGAAAGATCATTATGGGATGACAATAGTGGACCTCAACAAGATTGGATATAGAGATGAACCATTCATCCTAGCCAAGGATGTGAGTCAGGTTTTCTATATGAAGGACATGTCAAGCAAACCCAAGACGAAGGCTGGGCAAAGTCAGAAGATGAGCCAAAACGCCACATAGTTCTGCTAGGGAAAAGAAAAATCGTTGGAGCCAAGGACATTTTGGACAAGTCAGAAAATTTTGATCAGTTTGATGACCTTCCTCCATTCTCGGTTGATGTTGACTCCAACATCCTATCATCCAAAGAAGACGCTCTGTACTTATGCTACGATCATGACCATGGGACGTTCATCAAGAAGAAGATTATCAATGTTCCATTGAATAATGGAGTAGCTTTAGACCTTTAATATTATTTGGTAATGTGATGAACTATGTAATGTATTTTGTACAATTTAAACAATTATGTGGTATTTCTCTCGATTAACAATACTATTCGTACAATTTGGATCAAATAAAACAAATACAAATTCATAAATTATTTTTGCATGGTCAAAATATTAAATATCTGCACTATTTTGGATCATCAAAAGTCTTGAAACATTAAATTAGAGGCAATTACCCAAGTACATTATATACTGATAACATAATTGTCAAATTTATTATAGCTAATATTTCTTAATATTTTTGCTTGTTTTAAATAGTAGTTTTTTCCTTTTTCTTGGATTAATAGCGGTATGGAAACATGTCATATCCTATTAGTAATTAAAATTTTCTTATTTTACTATATAAATAAATTGTTGTATGGTGTAGAGATAGTCAACAGTAAGATATGAAACTTTTCTCAATTTTGTTTCCTAAGTTTACTCCATTTATTAAGTATAAAACAAATATCGCAGCAATTTTAGAAATAACAAAACAAAATATGGTGCTAGCGGGAAACGAAATGCTGGGGGAAGATTAGTACCAGGCGGAGGCTTTGCCCCGTACTAAATTCCCCTAGTTTTGCCTGCCACCTTTTTAGCCAGATTAGTATCAGATAGTGGCCTTGCCCGGTACTAAATGAAACAATTTAGTACCGGGCAATAGCGTTGCCCAGTACTAAAAGTCATTTTGTACCGAGCAAGGCCTCCACCCGGTACTAATTTGGTCTAACATAAAAAACCCCACCGCGCAGTCGTTCCTCTCCCGATCCTGCCGCCACTCCACTGCCCCCGCCGTCGTCGTCCACCGTCGCCTGCTGCCACACTCGGTTTTCCATGGCATCACAGTGCACTCCATCCCGCTGCACGGAGTGCTCCTCCTCGACATCCCCGCCATGCGCCGCCTCGACCAACTGCCCCCTTCGCCGTCGGTCACCACCCCAGCTCCTCCTCGACATCCTCGATGTCCGGCCGCACCCGGAGCTCCCCCGGTAGCGCGGCGCACTCAGCCCCACAGGTTTCTGCTCTCCCCGACATCGGCCGCCGCTCCACCCCGATCGGCCTGCCCCCGTGCTCGCCGTGCTCCGCCGCGTTTTCCTCCCATCCTCGCCGTGCGCTGCCCGCCCCTGGCCTGAGCGCCTCTATCGTCATTGTGTACTCTTCGGTCCGACCTCTGCCCCTGCTGGCCACTGCAAGGACCCCGCACTCCGGCCTCCGCCCTCGTGACCGCTCCCTCGGCCTTTCGCCTATGTACGTAAGCCCCCAACCCCCACCCCGATCACTGACGTCAGCAAGCCCCTAGAGATCATCATAGACTTCATGCTGAAGAAATAGGAGATCAACCTAGCCTTGGAATGGGCCTGGCTCATTGGCTTGGGCCCTTCATGGTCCTTGTGGTCCTCTCGTTCCTCGTGTTGGCTTCCCTCGACGGCCCTTGTCCAAATATCCATTAAGCTCTTGATACAAACCCCCTTGATTATGTCGTATTTCCTGCCAAAATACAATATGCTCCAAAATACAACATATATGCAATAATAGGGTTATTTCAGGTGCCAAGTGGTGGGTTAGTATAATAATAAGCATGTAAACACTAGTTAAATAGCACTAAAAGTGTGTCAATAATGAACGTCAACAATCCCCCCACGCTTAGCTCTTGCTCATCGAGAAAGTCAGGCGACTATAACTTCTTCAGCAGGGTTGAACAAAGATCTTGAACTAAACCTGAGCAAGCGAGTCAAGTACCTAGCGTTCAACCAAAAGATCAGAGGAGCACCAAAGGTAATCAAACTATGGGTGTTCAAAGATTTATCTAAGCAAAGATTCCCCACAGCTATTATTCAGAACCAAGTAACCTCAAGAATCAACTACACTTACTTTTTGGCTTTCTTCGAAGGGTTTTTCTTTCGTCATAAAATAATCTCCCTACAACAAAATTGAAACAACAATTCTTTTCTAGGTGCTTACATGTCGCTCAAATGAATGGTGGCTATCAAACTTATGTTCAAGCTCTCATCTCTCAAAAGTCACTCAATTATAAGGTGGAGCTTAGGTAAGGCTAGCTAGAAGCAACACATATATTATCAAATTAAGAACACTCTCTAACGGTTGCCTAGCTACCGAGCCATTGATCATAAGAATATCCACATAATGTGAGGTTTTCAAGGATAAGAAGATATAGAATGGTTGACATTTGCGAAGGCAAACAAAATAGTTACTTTGAGGCACAAGCGATGTCCTCGTCGTTGGATTGCACATGGTTGGAATGAAAATCCATTCCGTAAACAAGTTCATCTTTTCTTTGCACCTCTCTTGATCTTCATGACATTAAAAACTCCTCATTTATTTCTTTCTCTCTTTTCCTATTATTTCTTTTTCTTCTTTCTTTCTTTCTTTATTTTTTAATCTCTTCTCCGAACCCCTTCTAAACACCACACCATAAAAATCACTTTTAGATCCTTCTAGAGACCTTCCAAGAATTTGCTATGCGAAAACCAATGCAAAGAAGTCCCAGGCCGATCGGCCTGGCCTCTCATTTCCTCCCCTCTGGCTCTTCTTTCTGGTAAAGCTTCATGATCTTGTATCTTTCCAAAAATTCACAAGGCTCGACCAGAAACGGAACATATCTTCGTATAATGTGTTGTGTTCAAGGAATAGGTAATAAAATCTAGAAATTTATGGTTCAGGTTTAGGAATTCAGTAGAAAATATGATTGTTCCATTGAAGAACTAGCATTACTAAATATTGACAAGGCTAGAAATTGGAGATGGTAAAAGGATATGATCAATGCTCAAAATTAAAGCAAATCAAGAGAGAGCGATTAACTCAATTCAAAGCATCAATTCTTGCTTATGGTGTATGAATAAATATTTTTAGGCATTGGGTAGGATAGGCAAAACTCTCAACCTGGCAGAAAACTTGATCAATCTTGTTTTTGCACAGGTTTTAGATAAGCAATAAAATTTTAAATCACCTCCAATTCAAGCCTTACTCATAAAGCATAATCAAAACCAAAGAACTTGATCATCATAAAGCATGGGTATTGCATAAACAAATCAATTACTAAACTCCACAACTATGATTTAGAATTCAAGACAATGCTCGTGATCCAATGTTGCAAGACAAAATAAAAGACAAGCAAGCAAAGGTAGACACTAAAAATACTCTTGCAATCCTTGAATTTTATTCATGCTTCTTCTCACAAAGATACTAAAGTAGCGATCTAGGCCTAAGTCTTCCTAGAAGCTTAAGAAGACTGCTACTTTGTCTACTTTTGATTGAAATAAAAACACTAAATTAGACTCTCATATGACTCGACTCAACCAAACTAGATCCAAAAACTCATATGAGAGGCGATCTCCTCCGCCCCCCCCCCACGCTTAAAATCTACAACGTCCTCGTTGTAACCGTATGAAGTACTAAATGAGAGATGCTCGTAAACGCACTAGTGACGCTGCCCGGACTGCTTGCACACGGGACGGTTGCTGCTTCCTTCACCATGAGCCTTGTTCTTCCTCATGTTGCCGCACATTCCGAAGAGCTTCCTCAAGTTCCTTTGCAAGAACTTGAAGTTGTCCTCTTGACGACGATCATTATCTTCTACTCTTTGATCTAGAGCTTGCAAGGTTTGCATGATGTCGTCGATGGCATCAAAGAAGTAGTGGATGTTCCTCCTGCAAGCGGTGCAACACATACAATCATGCTCCTCTGGTTTTGGCCTGTCGTCTTCTAGATCTTTCTCTTTACCCTTGTCTTGACGGCGGTCCTCTTCCTCCTTGCTTTGCTTCATCTTGTCATCCTAATCCTAGTATGTGTTGGCATCTCCTTCGTTGTCCGACCTACAGCAGCCCACGATCTGCGGCTCCTATCATCCTCCCAATCGCTATCACCTCCGTAGTTAGCCGGCGAGTACTCGGGCATCTTCTCCACATACCTCTTGCGCTTGATCCCGAGGAGCCTTGCTGAATGCCTTGTGGGAGCGATGATGATCTCCTTCTTCTTCTTGGTTGATTCATCATCACTTGAGCTCCTCCTCCTTCGCCAGCTGCAACCCCCTCTCGTCTCCCGAGCTCTTGGATGTCACCAGTGCACTTTTTTTTTTGGTTGGGTGGATTTGAATTGCTTGTGTAGATGCAAAACTTGAGCTCCATTTGCCCTCATTATATACTCTTGAAATCTTCGCCAAGTATTCACACATTTCCAAAAAATTTGTTGCCCTTTCCTCAAAAAATTACTTCTATATTCTATCATTACCAAAGATGGGAAAGGGGGAACCAAATCAGAGGCGAAAACCTCCCAAGCCGATTGGCCTAGAGGCTACTGGGCTGATCGGCCCAGGGGTTTCAGCCCTTCTGCCTCATAAATTTTTGTGGTAGCACACACGTCTAAAAATACATCTAATGTTTCAAGTCCCACACAAAAATTCAAAAAATAATAATAGAATTTAAGATAGAGTATGTACAAGGTACCTGTTTTAGTGTCGTCAGGCTTGACATGGCCATTCCTCCACTATGGTGCAAATGTCAACATAATTGATAGGCACAACGTCAGGTTCCAAGAATACCTTTAGTCGCTGTCCATTCACAATATATTGATCTCTTTTGACATCCATGATTGTCACTACTCCGGTAGGTGATTTTGAATGAACCACATATGGTCCGTCCCACTTTCTGATCAATTTTCCTTTACCGAAGAGTTTGAACCTACAGTTAAACAGTAGCACTTTGCCTCCTTCATTGAATTCTTTCTTCTGAAGCCTTTTATCAAACCACCTCTTTATTCTCTCCTTATAAATGCTTGCACTGTGGTAAGCTTTAAGCCTCGTCTCTTCCAATTCACTGATCTGAATTATTCTTTTTACTATTGCAACATCAACATCAACATTCATCTCTTTTATAGCCGAATAGGCTTTATGTTCAAGTTCAACGGGAAGGTGGCATGTTTTTCCATAAACGAATTGATACGGGATCATACCTATAGGTGTTTTGTGAGCCATCCTGTATGCCCATGATGCTCCATTTAGCTTCTTTGACCAATCCTTCCCTCCTTTGATTATAGTCTTCTTCAAGATATCCTTCAGCTGTTTATTAGAAGTTTCCACTTGTCCATTTGTTTGAGGATGATAGGTTGTAGATACTCATTTGCCAAAATCTTTTCTTGTGAAATGTGATCCTCAATCACTGATCAAGATTCTTGGCACTCTATACCTTGGAAATATTATAGTCTTGATCATGTGAATTGATCCTTCCGTTGATGCCTTCCGACATGGAATAACATCTACTCATTTAGACATGTAATTAACGATGACCAAGATGTGCTCAAATTTGAGTGAGTTTAAGAATGGTCCCATGAAATCTATACCCCAAACTTCAAATAAATCCACCTGCAAATTATAGTTCAATGGCATAGAATTTCTAGCTGAAATATTTCCTGTTCTTTGGCATTCCGAGCAAGTAGCGACGAATCTCTCTGCATCTTCATGCATCTCTAGCGAATAAAATCCACTTGCCCAGACTTTTTCTTGAGTTCTGAAGTATCCATAATGTCCTCCATATTCTGATGAATGACATTTTTGAAGTACCGCTTCCCTCTCTTCTCTTGGGATGCATCATCTTAATACTCTATCTGCTCCATATCAGCAACCACTTTTCTCCTTTCATTCCTATGTAAGTGATTTAAGGGAGCTCTTTTAATTGATCTAATAATGTCATTCATCCAAGTATACTTGTCGAGGATTCGATATAGATGATCATCTCTCATTCGATCCTCAATAGGCTCTTTTCCATCATCTTGTTGATACATTCTCGACAAGTGGTCAGCCACCACATTTGCTAATCCTTTTTATCTTTGATTTCCACATCAAATTCTTGTATCAGCAATATCTAGCGAGTCAGACGTGGTTTAGCATCTTTCTTGGACAAAAGATATTTAATCGCAGCATGGTCGGTGTACACAATAACTTTGGAGTTCATGATATAAGATCTGAATTTTTCAAAAGTGAATACTACCACAAGCAATTCTTTCTCCATGGTTGCATAATTTATTTGAGCCTCATTTAAAGTCTTGCTAGCATAGTAAATTGTGTATACCTTCCCTTCTTTTCTTTGTCCAAGGACTGCTCCAACAGCATAATCACTTGCATCACACATTATTTCGAAAAGTAGATTCGAATCTAGAGGTTGAATGATGGGTGCGCTGATAAGTGATTGCTTTAAAGTTCTGAAAGCTTGGAAACAGTCTTCATCAAACTCGAAATTCACATATTTTTGCAGGAGCTGTGTCAATGGCTTGGTGATCTTTGAAAAATCCTTAATGAACCTCCTATAAAATCTAACGTGTCCGAGAAAGCTTCTCAATGACTTGATGTCTGTAGGCGGAGGCAACTTTTCCATAGTTTTGATCTTTTCTTTATGAACTTCTATCCCTCTTTCTGAGATGACATGCCAAAGTACTATTCCTTGCTTCACCATAAAGTGACACTTCTCCCAGTTTAGGAATAGATCAACTTCTCCACATCGTTTAAGAACTTGTACGATGATCTAAAAAATCATCCATAAATACCTCCATGATATCTTCAATGAAATATGAGAATATAGCCATCATGCAACATTGGAAAGATGTAGGTGCGTTGCACAACTTGAAAGGCATTCTTCTATAAGCGAAAGTTCCGTATGGACAAGTGAATGTGGTCTTATGCTGATCATCTGGGTGTATAGGAATATGAAAGAACCCGGAATATCCGTAAAGATAGCAAAAGTAAGAGTGCTTTGCTAACCTTTTGAGCATTTCGTTGATGAAAGGCAAAGGGAACTGATCCTTCTTAGTTGCCTTGTTCAGCTTTCAATAGTCAATGCACATCCTCCACCCTCTTACTGTTAGGGGTGGCTAATGAGCCAGCTCGACTTGTTAAGGCTCGGCTCATTTTGGCTCGTTTGATAACGAGCTAGCTTGGCTCGGCTCGTTAAGGTTGACGAGCTAAAAATCAAGTTTGGCTTGGTTCATTTGAAAGTTTGAGCCAGCTCATTTGGCTCATGAGCCTAGCATTGTTGAACATTAATGTTATGATCAAAGATTACATTAACCAATATATGAGAATTTAAATATGCTAATAATATTTAAAAGTTTAATTTATGATAATATTACAAAAATAAATAACATAAGTTAATAAATTAGGATAATATAGATGTTTGGAGACTCGAAATAGACTTAATTAGTACTAGATTTGACATGCAAGTTGAACAACAAGTTTATTTTAACCAAATAATAGTAATATAACTATATTGATGAAACATGTTTCTTCTATTTTCATCTTTATTGAGCCTAATGAGTTATTTGAACATCTCACGAGCAGTTCATGAGCTGGCTCGTTAAGAAAATGAGCTGAAATTGAGGCTTGGCTTGGTTCGTTTAGAGGTCGAGCTGAGTTGAGCTGAGCTAACCCTATAAACGAGCTGAGTCAGCTCACGAGCCTCGAGCTTTTCTGGCAGCCCTAGTTACTGTCCTCTGATGAATCAGCTCATTCTTCTCATTTGTCACAACAGTAAGTCCTCCTTTCTTTGGTACGCAATGCACTGGGCTGACCCATTCATTATGTGGTACTGGATAAATAATCCCAGTATTAAGCAATTGATCACCTCCTTTTACTACGTCGCGCATGGCATGGCTTAGTCTTCTCTAGCCTTCCACAACTGGCTTATGTTATTCTTCTAATTGTATCCGATGAGTGTTGAAGGCTGGACTGATTCCTTTTAAGTCTTTGATCATGTACCTAATCACTTTTTGATGCTTTCTCAATAAATTCAGCAACTTCTCAGTTTCTTCTTCACTTAACTCATTGCTAACAATGACTGGATACGTCTTGTTATTCCTCAAATATTCATGTTTTAATCTCTTGGGTAATGGCTTCTGCTCAACATCTGGTGCTTTTGGTTCTTGTTGCACCAATTCTCCAATATCTTCAAATTTTCCTTCTTCAAGAGTTCCATATTGAGGTGACAATGCATCAGTTGTTTCTCCCAATTCATTATCTTGGTCGTCCTCATTATTTTCCATTGCCCTTAGAGAGGATCTCTAAAATTTTCAGCAAAGCACACACTTTCTACCTCCTTGTTATCAGGAGATAGATGCAAATTTTTCCTAGATGCAGGCAGAAAATCGTAAGTGTATTTCGCACCATCAAGATTAATTATTACTTTGCCTTCTCGCGCATCGAGCACGACATTTACCAACTTACGAAAGGGTCTACCAAGGATTATATCATCATTTTTATCATGGCAAGCGTCAATAACAAAGAAATCAGTTGGTATAGATTTATTTGAGATATTAACTTTTAGATCTCTAAGCACACCCAAAGGTTCGGGTGTTCTACCATCTCCCATGATCAATTTAATCGGTGTTGGAGCAAGTTGCAAAGTCTTACTGAAAAGTTTGTCATAAAGTTTCAAAGACATAACAATTACATGTGCTCCAATATTGCAGAGTGCTTTGTCGATAATCTTCCCATTGATCATACAGTCGATATGCTGTGTAGGCAAATGTGCTCCTTCATTTTGATTAGTATCAATCCCGTATATCTGTGCTAGACTGGCAAATGGTGATGCTTCAGGCTTTAGTCCCATGACTCTCTTTACTTCAGCAATGTATTCTGGGTCTACTTCTTCTTCGCTGAAAAGTCTTTGAATAATTTCTCCAGCTATTTCCTTGTCAAGCACATACCCAGTGTGTCTCTCTGGTGAAAAATCCATCTCTATGGCGCTGGTTGACCCCTTTTGATTTGGGTGTGGCCTATGTTTATCTAATATCTTGCTGAAATCGATAGGAATCCAATCCATTTGTTCAAACTCCGGCATCCATTCTAGCATCCATTCTAGCAAGTATATGTCCTTGATTCCCTTGCTCTTGTGCCCCAGATTGATAGTTATCCCATTCTCTATTTACGGCTACTCCTCTGGTGATCTTCTGTAGAAGTTGTGCAGCCTCCCTGAGTGTTTTTTCCATAAGGTCTCCTCCTGCACACATTTGAATAAGCTCCCGGTATTTTTGGGTTAGTGAAAAATAAAATGTCTACAACAACACATCACCTGAGAATTCAAGCTTAGGTCCTTGTTCGAGTAGTCTGTTGAATTTGTCCCAAGCTTGATCTATTCCTTCATCTTCTCTTTGCACAAACATGATCACTTCCTTTTGAAGGTTCTGAAGTTTGCTCATAGAGAAAAATCTCCCACAAAACTATGTCATTAATGTCTCCCAATTCCTCTTCCAATCGAAAAGCTTTTGCATACCATCGTTTCACTTCACCTGCAAGTGATAACAGGAATAGATTCCACCTGAACGAAACTGGCGGAATTCCTTCTTGTTGTAACGTGTTGCACAACATCGTGAATCACTCAATGTATCTATATGGATTATCAGTCTCAACTCCTTGGAAAGGATTGCTTCCAGCTATGTCAATTATTCCTTTATCCAAGATGTACTTCTTGGCTGCAAGCACTGAGTCGGATTTCTGCTTGTCGAATTTATAGGTTAGTGGAATTGCATAATCCCTCAGCAACTTTTCTCCTTCCTCCTTATAGTGATTGATCAGAGCCATCTAGACACCAAAAATAGAAAAAACAAAGGTTTTATTTTCTTGAGAAAAAGTTAGATGTTAGAGGTTAACAAAAATTAATACAAAGTTAAGTGTAGCAAAACTGACTTGTTCGTCGGCAACGGCGCCAGAAAAGCTTGTTAACGGCAGTTACCATGCCAATTTGTGAACCGTATGCGCATGGATTAGTTGTAGCTCTTTTGTTAGAGTAATCCCCCAAGGTTTATCAATCTGTGGAACAGGTGGATTTGCACGCTTAACTAAGCACTAATCTATGTAACCGAAGGTTCTTTGTATAAGATAGGATTGAACTAACAAAAAGAACTAGCGATCTAAATTAGAGAAGATGGAGAGTATGGATGTAAACAAGATAGATAAAATGCTTGTCCTAGGGATCTAGGATCACTTGCAGATGCAATCGCCATGCATGAAAGAACTAGATCTAAGTGTTATCATGAGTGGATGTGAACCATGCCCAACACTTTCCCTCTCACACGTTGTCACTACACGAGGGTACTTAATTATTGAATAATAAGAGCACAACATGATGATTGTTCTAGGTAAGCAAATAAGCAACCCAAAGAGCACTGGCCAGCCATTACATGAAACAGCATCATCAAGATATGATAGATAACAAACATATCTTAAACAAAAGGTTCAGCGATTACAAATCAAGATCTCCGTACAACCCCAAGGACAAACAGAGACTTTACCCCATGATCTTACACATGTTGACAGAATTCTGGGTAAAGATTACCCCAAGGACAACTGGACCGAAGACGACAACAAACAAGGAAAGGAAAGGCCCAGGCTGAGCGACCTGGGCACCTTCAAGCTGATCGGCCTGGGAGGTTTCTCCCTCCTCTGGTGCTCCGCATCGCATGGCTTCTTGTGGATCCAATCTTCTCTCCGTTTTTCCTCCTTGCGGCGGTGGTGGATTGTGGTTACGTGATGTTTTCTCCTCTTCCTCCAACACTTCTTCCTTGAAGTCCATGAGGGGTATTTATAGTCTCCCATAGGTGGCAGCTCTGGGTCAATGTCGGTGAAAAAACCATAGAGATCATCGTAGACTTCACGCTGAAGAAACAGGAGATCAACCGAGCCTTGGAATGTGCCAGACTGATCAGCCCAGAGGGTCCCAAACTGATCGGCCTAGGCCCTTCCTAGCCCTTTTGGTCCTCTTCTTCCTCGTGCTGGCTTCCCTCGATGACCCATGTCCAAATATCCATTAAGCTCTTTATACAAACCTCGTTGATTATGTCGTATTTCCTGCCAAAATACAATATGCTCAAAAATACAACACATATGCAATAATGGGGTTATTTCAGATTCCAAGTGCCGGGTTAGTGTAAGAATAAGCATGAAAACACTAGTTAAATAACACTAAAAGTGTGTCAATAACGAGGGTCAACAGAGGCCTAAATGGAAATGAGGTGGCAAGAAAAAGTTGGAAGGGCGTACCATCATCACAGGAGTGGATGAGGAAGGCACACCAATTGCTCCCCCCAGTGTGTGTACGACATTTGTCCATCAATGTGGGTATGTTGTTCGGGAAAACATCCCAATAACCATTAAAAATGGAGAGCAACCGCACTTACTAATGCACTTGAAGATCTCATCCCTAAGTGAGAGAAGGAATTGGGTTGGCAAGAGTTGATACTGCACTTCACATATCCAGAAGTGAAAGCAAAAGAATTGAAGGAATTTGCCTTTAGGAAGATGGCAATTGCTTTCTAGACGTATAAGAAAAACTTGCACAAAGACTTTATCAAGAAGGGCATCGAACCAGATTTGGAGAGCAAGTTCCAGAATCTAGCACCTTATTGGGAAGCATTCAATCAATACAAGTTGTTAGAAGATGCCAAAAAGTGAGCTCTACAAGCTAAAGACAATGCAAGTAAAAAGAAACATTATCATCATCTTGGCCAAGGAGGTTATCAGATGGCGATGTCGAAATGGCAAAGGATGGAAGATGACCTAATGGCAAGAGGAATCATGCCCGCAACTCTTGATTGGCCATTGCGAGCAAAGAACTTTTTCTACCCTCATGGCGGCACACTAAATAGGGAACATGGATCATTATTACTATCGATTCATTAATAGCAGAATTCACCAGGTTGCAAGTTGCACTAAAGGCTAAACGGCAAGGAAATTTCAAGCCTGATAGAGTAAAAGACATGCTAACTTATGCACTTGGGAATTCGGATCGCACTGGACGTGTTTGAGGCATGGGTGAAGTTCCATGGAAGAAAGGCTTCAGTGAAGATATCGAGTCTTACAAAAGTCGAAGAAGAAGCAAGGCCGCAGCAGAAGAGAAGCTGCGTATCCTAGAAGAACAAATAGCTTCGACTACGGAAAGAATGGATCGGCTTCAAGACGTTGTTAGCACTTAGCCAAGCAGGAGCTGCATCAGGTGCTAATGTGGACATAATAAGCCCCGCTTCCCAGTGTCGTAGCATTGTCGCTTCCATGGAGTTCCAACCAGTAGAAGATCATCTAACATGGTTGCGGGCAACAACGAACACTACCCCATGGATGACATCACTGTGAGGACCCCATGTGAGCTTCTTACTCTAGCGAGGAAAATGGTCAAAGTAGTGGCTCATGGTATTGCTGAAGTACCGGTACCAGGTGGGACAATTCATGGCGTGCAGATTCCTGAAGGATATGCTGGAGTCCAGGTTGATTCGGTGGAAACAGGATGGGAAGACCTGGACCTCGTGATCCCTGGAGGTGATGGTGAAACGGAACTTGGACATGCCATCCACACTTGGATTTGTTGGGCCAAACTCTACATAAGATTTTTGCAAGTAGACATAGTTCCCGCATCATCCTCTCAGAGGTTAAGGCATAGATCACCAACGCCACCATCCAGGGATTCACCAGCTACAAGGGACCAAAGCATTATTCCATCATCCCTATGAGCTACTAGGGACCAAAGCATGAGTCCACCGTTGCCTAAGCCCCGACTTCCTAAAAGAAAAACTCTAAGGCTTCGATCCCGCCACCCCTAAGCAGAAGAAAAACCCACATCCTAAGAAAGAAAAGCCTGCACCTCCGAAGTTGGCATATGAATGCACAAAAGAGGAATGTAACCAGATATCTAAGGCTGAGGTTGCTACTCAATTCGAGCGAGAGAAGAAGCCCGAGGAACCATCAATTGATGAAGCAATAAAGAAATACTTTAAATCCCTTATGGTTAAAAAAAGTGGTGAAAGAACCCATCTCAGACTATGAACGCTCAATCAAAAAGTCATATGAGAAGAAAAAAAGATCATGGTCCACCATTCCCTAGCTCGGAGAACAATCTCAACAATCGATCAATCCGCTCAAAGTGCTTTCAAAAGAAGATGAGATTCTTGCTGAATGGATTGCTTAGACCAATCTCACAAAAGAGCAACCCCTAGGGGTGGATGATATCCAAACTCACTCAGGTGTTGGTAAATGGGAGTGTAAGTTGGGGGAACCTCTTGTGTGGCCATAGTTGGTGGCTCACCTGCCAACAAAAATGTATGCATTTCATAAATGGTACATAGAGGCAGCTACAGATGGACGGATCATGTTCGCTGCTCGGGTTCAAGATTATGATTACTTTTGAGGGGCCAGATGACATATGGATGAAGTTTGAAAGTCTTCATTACTTGTACCATCAAGATGCCCTTGACAAGTCATTCATTAGTGCATGGATTCTGTAAGTGTTTGCTCACATTTCTACATCTTAGCTCCTACATTAATTATGTGCTGTCTCATCCCCTCTTTTATTTTGTATGATGCAGAATGGAGATTCAACATTGCTAGAGAAAACATATCTATCATGTTGGCTTCATGGACCTGAATGTTATAAATGAGGAATGCTTACTGAAATGGCCAAATAGGGCCATGAAGACTATTTTCAACTTCCTGGATAAGCAGCATCACATGCAATTCATACTTTTGCCGTACAACTTTAAGTGAGTCATTCATCACTTTTTTCATCCATTCAACTTAATAATAAGTATATCTAACATTGCCTCTATATATGTATATGAATAGCTTCCACTGGATATTGTTTGCCATAAGGATTGATAGAAGCCACATCACGGTGCTGGACCCAAAGAAGAAACCAAAAGCAAAGTACCCAAGCCTCATAGACGCGCTTAACAGGGTATAGGTTCGCTTCATAAAAAAACACCCAGGACAGTTCAAGGAACAACTTCATATCAGGGATACACCCAGGACAGTTCAAGGAACAACTTCATATCAGGGATAACTTTCCGGTATGAATTCAATTTGAACATTTAGTGTCATTTCTTTAAAAACCATGGTTACTTGAATACTCAGTTTTTGATGAGTTGAATGGCCTGACAGCAGAAATTGATTCCGATCACCATGGACGTCAGTCCTTGAGCCTTTAGGTTAGCAATCTTCACCAAAAGCTCAATCACCTGTACCTGCTCGACATCAGTGGCCTGGTCCTGCCACGCAAAATTTGACACAGGACCAAAACCGGAACGTGTTGGCAACTCAGGCTTCTGGTTGGCAATTGGGAACCAGTCAGTGTGCCACCCCTTGTGCGATTCCTTTAGCTGGAGATCAAAGTACTCGCGCATCCTCTACGGGCGCAAAGAAAATTCAGCACCACCTATGATCCTGTCTTTCTTGTTCTTGGTATTCACGGGCTTGAGTTGATACAGATATCGCCAAAGATTGAAACAGGGGGAATAACCAGATACGCTTCACACAAGTGGATAAAAATAGCAACATCCAAGATTGAGTTAGGGTTAAGATGCACTAACTCGATCTTGTAATAGTGAAGGAGCCCACGGAAGAAATCCCTGGACGGGACCCCGAACCCGCATTTGAAGAATGGGGCGAACACCACAGCCTGCTCAATGTCCTCGGTTGGAAAATCTTGGTCGTCAGTGGCATGCCAGTCCAACAGCTCCTGCAGGCCAAGGAGCCTGCAGTCGATGAGGTCTTGAATCTTCTCATGCGTCATCACGCTCTTCATCCACATAGAGGTGGGATCCAGGGCATTGCCCTTTGCTATCACCTTGTGAGCTTGCGGAGTGGATTCAAAACGCACTAGGGTTTTGCTGTGCATAAAAGTTGCACAACGAGCAGGGGCAGAGGAGGCACAACAACCTAAATAGCGGTGGCAACATGAACGCACGAAGGCTCACGGATGCAGCAACGCAACCTAGGACTTGTGTCGGTGGCAGAGCGCTTTGTGTGCTCTAGACGATGGTGTAGCGAGAGAATGAAGACAAAGAATGGCAACGGTCACACAACACCCATGCCTTTAAAGGATATGACGACGTCATTCATGGACGGAAACCACAGGCCTTCCATTAACACCGTGTAAATATGCCAGCGCTCTAAACCTACTCGGTGTGCCTCCGCGGCTTTTGCCAGTCCTCTCCTCGGGGTCTGGGCACCCTAATCTTTCTCGGCACGCCTCTACGGCCTTTGCCAGTCCTCTCCTTCGGGGCTAGGCACCCTAATCCTACTTGGCGCGCCTCCACGGCCTTTGTCAGTCCTCTCTTCAGGGGCAAGGTGCCCTAATCTTGCTTAGCGTGCCTCCGTGGCCTTCGCCAGTCCTCTCCTCAGGGGCTGGGCACCCTAATCCTACTCGGCGCACCTCCGTGGCCTTTGCTAGTCCTCTCCCTGGGGGGCTGGGCACCCTAATCTTGCTCGACGTGCCTCTGCAGCCTTTGCCAGTCCTCTCCTCGGGGGCAGGGCGCCCTAATCCTCCTCGACGCCCCTCCGCGGCCTTTGCAAGTCCTCTCCTCAGGGGTTGGGCATCCTAATCCTACTCGGCGCACCTCTGCGGCCTTTGCCAGTCCTCTCCTTGGGGGTTGGGTGCCCTAATCCTGCTCGGCGTGCCTCCACAGCCTTTGCCAGTCCTCTCCATGGAGGCTGGGCACCCTAATCCTCATCAACGCACCTCTGCGGCTTTTTCCAATCCTTTCCTCGAGGGTTGGCGCCCTAATCCTGCTCGGCGCACCTCCACGGTCTTTGCCAGTCCTCTCCTTGAGGGCTAGGTGCCCTAATCCTGCTTGATGCGCCTCCGCGGCCCTTGTCAGTCCTGTCCCTGGGGGCTGGGCACCCAAACCTACTCGACGTGCCTCCTAGGCCCTTGCCAGTCTGGGTGCCCAAACCTACTCAGCGCGCCTCCACGGCCTTTGCTAGTCCTCTCCTCAGGGCCTGGATGCCCTAATCTTGCTTGGTGCGCCTCCACAGCCTTTGCCAGTCCTCTCCTTGCATTGGGGGTTGGGTGCCCTAATCCTAATCGACGCGCCTCCTAGGCCCTTGCCAATCCTCTTCCTAGGGGTTGGGCGCCCAAATCTACTCGGTGCGCCTCCTTGGCCCTCGACAGCATTCTCCTCCGAAGCTAGGCACCCAAATCCTACTCGGCTAACCACCGAAGTGGAAACAACCCAAAGAACAAAACATCAACATCCTAATAACAACACATCTCCACGACGCAACAGACACGGGAAACAGATGCGAATATAAGCTTTCATTGAGCTAAAATAAAAAAATCCTAGACTTTTATAATATGACAAAGCATGTGTGAACAGCTCAGGAACTACCGTGACCCTAGGATAAGCAGCTTCAACGTAGAAGAAGAAGAAAGAGCAACGCAAAAAGCTGGGCTCAAAGCCTTCCTCAGCGGTCTCCTAGACAAAGTTTGGAGCACACGATGCACCTTCCTCATGAGGATTCTTCTAGCATCGTGACCTCCCAACTTGATCAAAGAGACTATAGAGGAAAGGAGCACCTGGGCATTCTTCATGAGAATTCTTTTGGCATTAGGAATTTTACTAGACGCTACCCCTATCAAACACTACAAGCTTCAAAACAACAAGCGCTATAACTCGAGCCATGAACATCCATGATGTAGAGGCAGCCCTATTTATAGCCAAAATAGCCGGCTACACTCCAAAATGCTACAGTAAGCGCCCTTGATAGGGCCCCCTACGCACCAACGTGCCTATACATCATTTATGTGATGCCCGACCTTATCGACAGAACATTGACGAAGAATGCCCCCATGTGGCCCTCCATGAAAAACAGAACTCCAGCGCACATGCTCCAGCAACAAAAGAATCCCAGTACTACACTGTGACAAAGAAAAGCTCCATGTGCAAGTACTCTGCCATCGCCCCACTGGTTAAGCAGCAGCTTTCCCGTGAAGGACTTTGTTGTCATTTACCAATTATTGCTTCAATGTCTATCCCCAAGATATTTCGGTCGGCAAGCCTCCACAACTATGTCAAGACCCAAAGAGCTACTCCAAAAGGATAAAACTCTCTCATTCAACCATTGCACCGAATATACTAATCACTTCAATGCTCGGGGGCTACTCCTACGGAGTGCGTCTTGTGATGCCCTCCGCACTCGTCGCTCTGACCTACTAGATGTCAGCATCCATCAACCTAGTGCTCATCTTCGCTTCGTGCGTTGGCCCTACATTCGCTTAGATTTTCTTCCTTTTTTGAGCACTGCGCAGCCTCTCCACCACCATGATGCCGTCACAGCTTTAGCCTACGTAAATTCAAGCTTCGCTGCAATGACCTCAAGTTCCTATTCGCCTACACATCGCTCAGAGGCTTGAGGGATATGGGTACCCATAGGTTCCCACCGACAAGGATGCTGGCCGGACCTGACAACTGGGCCCGCCCGACCAGGGCATGCAGGCTAAGGACATGAAGTTACTTGGAGTGCACGATAAGCCAACTAGACTGTCCAAATCTACCCGGATATTATGGGACGTGTATTGTGATCCGACTTAGAATACCTTCCACGAAAAGACCGAGTAGATTAGATCTAAACTGACTTATAACTCTTGGTTGTCGGACTATATAAGGCGGCCAAGAGCGCCCTCCTGGGGCATCGAATCATTGAGCAATACAACCCATCAACATACAGGACGTAGGGTATTACTCTTTCGAGGCCCAAACCTGTCTAAAACCCTTGTGTCCCCTTTGTGTTCTCGTGATCAGCATCGAGTTCTTGGTTTCGTGATCGCTCTCGCCTACAAATCAACCACTTGGGTAACCCCTAGGTGGACTGCCGGGCTTATAACTCCGACAACCGGTAACACTGGTCACGCATGGTCGCCAGAAAGGTTGAATCCAGAGGAAGAAGATGTAATCCGAAGGAAGAAGAAAGGAAAGAAGAAACGGGAGGAGGAAGCAGATAAGGTGGAAATGACTACTTGCCTTCGTTCGCTGGCAGGGGGCTGTGGCGAACGCGCGCCCATGAGTGGCCCCAGTTAGGGCAGCTCCAGTGTCCTTGCTAAGGAGGTGCGGGAAGGAGAGAGAAACAGTGGGATGAGGTGCCATACATAGCCTAGCACCTAGCTTTTGTGGGCACCCGGTGCAACGAATAAAAAACTGATTTCAGCTGGAATTTTTAATGATGGCTGTTGGCAGCAAGAGGACCGTTGGGCGTTGGCTTGCTGACCTTGCCAACTAGCCGTTGAGCATACAGCCTCTTGTTCTACAAATACAAACATCTTTGCATACATCCAAACACATCCTAGACCCAACCATCTAAAAAATGTCTACAAAGTCCCATGGATGATTCATCTGGTTTCAATCCCTCAAGTGCCTCACCTGATGAGCAGCAAAACAGAGTCAACCAATCAGGGTACCCACCAGGCCACCACCACAATTTTCAACCAATTTTCAACCGCATTTTAGCAAACTATTCCAACCTTCGTTTCCAGGAAACTTCAATAATCCATATGGCATGTCTCCCTGCCAGCCATTCGGTGGATTTCACCATAGCAACCGGTATGAAGCCAACTTCAACTTTTCTCCAGGTGCAGTGTTTGGAAGAGGAGCGGCAAGTGAAGGTGTTCGATCGTCATCACCAGTTGAGTCAATGGCTTTTGGTCGCGGTGCCGCCGGATCAAATCCAGCCTCACCAATTTCTCCTGCACCACAAGCCAATGATGTCAACATATGGGAAGGGGAACACATGGGAAGAAGCCATGGATATCTCCGCGGGAAGGAAATGCTGCAGGTTGGGGGAAGGTAGGGAGAGAGATTTTTTTATTTATGTGGGCCCCACCTTAGTCTAAGGCTCTAAGCTAAGGCTCTAAGCTAAGCCAGTTCATACGTTGAAGCTTATTTTGCTAGACTAGCATATCATGACGTGTCCATACTCACACCTTACTAAGAAAATACACACTAGATCTGCCCTTAGGCAGCATGGCAAGGCATAGTGCCCGCATTTAAATGCCGCTCGTACTGTCGATCCTATCCTCCCACCCTAATGTCAGGGTATGATTTTATGAGTTGTAATTGTGAGTGGAGGGAGGATAAGATTTAACTGCGTCACTAATCCTATAAAAGCCCTCAATCTCTCAATGCTACAAGAAATATTGTATTTTGAATAGACTAGCAATTGAATATATCACTAATCCTACAAATGTCCTAAATCTCTCTATGCTACAAGAATTCTTGTAATTTATGACGAGTTCTTAGTGATGTATTCAAGGAACATCTACCATCTGCGATGATCTACGATATTTAATCACAGATCAACATATGACAAATCAGGACAAGAGATTCAATGTGTTAATCTATACTCGGCCCACATGTCACTTTGTATGGGCCACCATTAGGTGAGGGTATAAAAAATTGATGGGAGTGGGCGGTTTTAAAATGAGAAAAGATGTGGTAGTGGCGGGAAGATTTTAATATGTATAAAAAATTAGCTGTAGTGCGGAGATTTTAAAATAAAAGTAATGTGACCGTGGGCAAGTTTTATAATATGAAAAAAATGGAGCAAGGAAGATTCGCACCTGAGACCTCACTGTATCACAGGATATGGAGCCTGATTGGTTGGTGTCTAAAATTTACCATACTAAAATCTGGGCATGCCAAAATATGGGCATGCCATACTAAAATCTGAGCAAAAATTTTGGAATAAGTCTTGATGGAATGCTAACCAAATGAGTGCCAAAATTTATTGGCTTGCCCTAGTTTTGGCTGAGCATACTTTGGAAGCTAACCAACCAGGCTCATGATCTAGCCTTGCCACTGTGTCATCTATTCAATCACAGTAACAAAGGATTTAGGTAGTTTGGCAGCCCACTTCCCTGCGGGTTCGGGACCTTTTCCTTGCGGAGGAAAGCCGCACTGATTGTTTCCGTGGAGATCACAACCGATGACTTTGGCAGCCCGCTAGCACGGGGACTTCAGCCCAAGCGAGTCCAATTTCCCCGAGGCAATGCGCCCGACCTACGGAGATCAGGCAGTTCTCCCCATCCGTATCTCCCCATGCTCTCGTCTCGCTTTGCTCATCTTGTGCACTCCCGCAGAAAGCCGCCGCTGCCGCCGACTGTCGGCCATACATCTATGGGTCCACCGGGAGGCTTGGACAGTCCTACATACAGGGCTGTACACCGAGATATGTCGGACATGGAGACTACGGTGCAGGACGACATGCGTGGAGGACAAGAACTAGTCGAGGATTAGGAAACTACTCGTAACAACTAGAGTAGGACTCTCTAGTCGAATCCGACTACTACTCTTGTAAAACAACTGACCTGTAAACCTGCCTCCGGCAATATAAGACGAAGCAGTGACCCCCTCCAAACATCATCAATCAATACAATCCAACAAACACAGGACGTAGGGTACTACGCGACATAACTGGTCCAAACCTATCTAAATCGTGTGTTAGAGTTCAACATCGAGTTCCTGACCTCGGCGAGCTCAACGCATAAAACACTACCTCAAGTATCCCCTCGTAGGTTGCCGGGTCTAAACACCGACAGCTGGAGCGCCAAGTAGGGTCTGGCGGAACCGCCCAACTTAAACTGGCTTAAGTGTGTCTAATTGCTGTCAGAACAACGATTATCCAAAACGCACTTAAAACAGTGTAAGTCCGGTAGTCCATCAAGGGTTCCGTTCACAGAACTCCTTGAAAACCTCCACGGTGTGTTCCATAGCCATACATTAGGATCGCTTCCACGCTGGGATAGCATCAACAAACATTACATTTTTACATACATAACAGAGGTACGATTTATTACAAACCATAGATTGAACAAACTTAACAGTGCAAGTTAAGCCATTGCTAAGAGTTTAAAATATAAACCAGTCCGGGGTAAGTACTTAAACATCTAAGTTTACTCTAGGGTATCATGAGACTCATAAGATACCCTAGTTCTTCGGAGCTTCCTCCTCGGTGGGTCCCTGCTGGGTTTCTGAAAACAACAACAAAGGATCCCCTGAGTACGAAGTACTCAGCAAGTCTGACCCGTCTAACCAATATAAATACTTCCCGTATACTATATGATAGCTTTATGGTGTACTGGCTGACTCATATTTTGCAAAAAGAGCTTACTATAAGTGAGACCTTAGTTTTATCTTTTACTTCGGTTTGAGTTCGTTACCTGACCAGTCTAGATGGCAAAAAAAATATTTTAGCAACCAGATCGAACTAAGTCATACAACATATTTATTCAAAGCAAACGGTTCCCTTCTCTTTGTTACACTACGATGCTCAAGCAATGATCAAGTGCATTCATATCCGAGAATTGCGGCGATCCGGACCGATTTACATCCTGCAGGAGATACCCGACCACCAGCTATGTACAACTGTCCGGGTTGCACACAATGACCTTTCGATTAATTGTACCCAACGATCGAAAATATGACTACTCGAACCTAGGGACGCAACCCCATATGGGACCCCACATCTGGCCTGATCTCCAATGTGAGTTTGAGGCTACGTACGCCCCTGCCCTTCCACTGCACGCCAAGCACGGGTACGAAATATTTCCGATCAGAGAGCCAATTAACCTACCGGGCTTGCTGGTTCCCATATGGCAGTAGGTAACCAGGTAATATCACTTGATCACTGGTTAAAACAACGATCGGTCCTTAATCAAATTAACCGAGTAGACGGAACTTCGGAACTCAAGACTCCTTTCTTGATTCCATCCAAGCTTCCATCCACTATCTTCCAAAATAGGTCATTTCTTTAATATACATGTGTATGAAAATGTTACCTTAGGTTGCTGAGTACCACTGGTACTCAGAAGGATAAAGGTAGCGTGATTATGCTTTGCTAAGCATGGGATACTTACTAATTATTGAACAAGTGGCAAAGATGTCCTTAATAACAAGGTTGGATTATGCATAAAAGTAAGTTTTCAATCAACTCCTAGAGTTAATGGATTCATAAAGAAATAACTCATAGTTGGACACATGAAATAATAACCCCAAAATAGATAGGCATAGATGCGCCGGGGCTTGCCTTGATCTGTAAAAATGTTAGCATTGTTTGACGGTCCGGCTTCACAGGGGATCAGCTCAATAATCTCCTCAAACTCTGGAGGTTCTTCAGAAATTTCTAGAAATTACGCTTCTGGAGCTTCAGTGTCTACGATAAAGTGCATGCATGAGTTAGAGATGCAACTTTTTAAGCATAAGACTATACAACTTCCTTCATGATCAAGTTGCAAGCCAACAATGACTTAAACAACTTAACTTCATGATAAAGTTGCAAGCCAACAAAACTCTACCCATAACGTCTAACTCGCGATTTAAACCCCCTTAATTTAACCCATTTTAGACTTTTTCTTTTATTTTTGAAAAGCATTTGAATTAATTTCTAATGTAAAAAGAAAATGTAAAACTATAGATTAACATTTGTTTGGAATTAAACAAAACATTATTCAGAATTTTATTTATTTATAAAGCTTAAGCATTTACTTAAATATTTTAAGGAAAAGCATTAAATAAATACTTAAATCTTTATCTCTTTTTTTTTAAAAGTAAGCCTTTTCTTTTATTTTTGAAAAGCATCATAACTATTTTCTAATCTTAAACTCCTAATTACTATAGATTATTGTTAATTTGTAATTAGGAAAGCATTAGTTCATATTTTATGTATTTTGGAATTATTAAGTATTTATTTAATACCTTTGATTAAAAGCACTAAATAAATACCCAAAATTTTTCTATAAACAATTAAGTTTTTACAATTTTAATGTATAAAGGACATAAAAACAAACCTATAAAAATTTATTTCTATTTTTAAAATTGAAAACCTCCAATCTTATCCAAAACCCCCTTGAATCCTTTTTCTACCGGCCATTCTCACAAACACATGGGGCCAACTGGCTAGGCCTCCCTGCCCGACGCCAAAGCAGGGCGCCGGGGCGGGCAAGGCCGGCGGCTCGCCGGCGACGGAGCCAGGCCGGGGAGCACCCCTAGGCCTGGGCGCACCTGCGGGAGGCGGCGGCCCCCTCGGAGGCGGCTTGAGCCGGGCCCTCCACAGGCGGCGGCGGCCATGGCTGGAGGCCGACCGATTCTAGGTCCGGCGGCAGTGCAAAACAACCGGCAAAAGCGTCCTACGGCTTCGACAAGACCCCAGCACCTTTACACCTGAGCATAAGAATGGAGAAGGGGCGGTGCGGAAGGCTCACCGAAGGAACTGGTGGTGGCGGCCGACGGACAGGAGATGCGGTGGTGTGGGCTCGCCGGCGGGGAAAACTGCGAAGCGGAGGGGTGTGGGGTGTCGGCGAGATGCTAGCGGAGCTTCGGGCGGAAGGAATCGAGGAGAGGAGCGGCGGCGTTGTGGAATCGGCTGGCGGCGGCGCTACTATGCTCTGCTTCTACTTGCGATGGTGGTGAAAAGGACGGCGGGGTTAACGGATGAGGGCGGGAGCAGTACAAATACGAATTTCCACCATGTGCATGAAGGCCACATCATTGAGCTAGAGGTGTGCGTGGCGCGGTTATGGTTGTCATGCTAGCCGGCGGGTAGGAGTGCCGGTGGCGGCACGGCTCTGCCGTCTCTATTCTTCCTGTTCTCCTTTTATCTCCTCCCATCCGACATGTTCAGGCCTCAATTACTCAAAATTTTCTATCTCAACTCGTGAAACTCCTTTAAGTAAACTTGTAGAGTAATCCAAGTACTTTATTTGATAGATTGGCCTCCAACCGAAATGATCACTCTAACACCGAGATTTTGAAGCTCAAAGTACGGCCCCAAATTTCCTGTAACCGAATCCTTTCAATTGAGTTTCGTCAGGTATGGTGCAGGGCCATTTATACTTCTTTGTAACTGAATCCTTTCAATTGAGTTTCGTCAGGTATGGTGCAGGGCCATTTATACTTCTTTGAGCTTGATTTAAATTAGGCAAACTTGTTCCATGCAGCTTGACCCTTGCCCATCCTTGTTCTACAACTAACAGAGATTCCATTTTGCACCAGAACCCACATAACTTTTACACTAGATTTTTCTGAAATTCACTCCAAACATTGCTAGTCGATGCTGTTTTCAGACTTAGGATTATCTCGGTGAGAAGGCTGAAATCTGCTTATTTGTTGATTTTTGGCTTCATTGTAAATTCTAACCTTCCACTTTCTCTAGCCAACAACATTTTATTTTCCTTCTCCATAGTCCATATTTCCCTAATGTGCAAAAACATCTGCTCACTTACAAGAAAAATTCTCCAGAAATTGGCTCCAAAGTTGTGTACTCAATATTATTTTCAGACTTCACCGATTCCATTTTCGATTATATTTCTGAGAGGTTTATGACTTGAATGAGACCACAACTTCACTCTCTTGAGTTCTAAATACTCTTAAGACTGGATTTCATATTTTTTCCAAATTTAAACAAATTTGAAACTTCAAATTGCAAATTTGGTCGAATTCAGCTCAAATTCGATTTTTGCTCAATTTACCTTCCTTTAACCAAAGTTTCACCGTTAGCCTCTTAATGTCATACTTAAGTTCTCATCAAGACTGGGTGTTACATAGGGGCTCTCGCCAAAGATCCACCAGAGAACTCGAGGGCTCAAGTCATCATCAAGCCCACCGTTGTGTTCAAAGTGGGCACGACGTTCATCTTCGGCTCCTGGGTCTACATCGCTGACGGCGTTGGAAACTTCCACCGCCACATCGTGCCAGCCTCGGAGGAGAAGCACTATGACATCAACATCCATTGCCAAGCTTTGGGGGATTTTGTTGAAAAATTCAACAAAAGTTTTGACCTTTTCCGAGGTTCTAGGGACGAGTCCGAGTACAACTTGATTTCTCCCACCAGTCAGACTAGTTCCCACGAGTCAGCGCTTAAGCCATCGTGTGAATGGGTCTACAATTGAACTCAATTCCCATTCGGACTCTGAAACGTGGGTGCTGTTTTCCAAGCCACCCTGTCTAGATCCCTATCCAACTCGGATTCGATCAAGGAACTTGACTACTACTCGGATCCGGACGAGGAGATTCCCTTATCAGGTCCGTAGCAGGGCCTGGTAATCACATCTACTCCACAAGCCAGATTCGTCACTAGCTTGACATGAAGCCATATGCTCTAGCCAAGGATGAGGAGTCACGGCTTGTCGCGTACCTCGACAACCTCCCATACCAGGAGGGAACACCTCTGTCTCCTATCTACGAAGAAGATGGCCCTACAGAGATCATCATGTCAAGCTCGGCTAGTTTTTCTCTAGAGCAGGAACTCCTCGCCATCATCACTCCTCAAGGGGACAACGGCGACGGAGCATAACAACCAAAAAGGCATCCGCGACGTGAGCGTCATCCAGATGACGTATCGCAGGATGAGCTCACCGCCAACATAGAAGGATAAGAGACAGAAAGTCAAAGGACAAGCCAGCGAGAAAGAAACACATCACGAGCAGATCGCCGACGTTGCCTTGCAAATGACCTACCTATCATGAACATGGATCACGTGTTTGAAGTAGTTCAAACGCGTCAACATCACACTCTTGCCAACATTGCCTCCATTGACCTACTCACTCGGGCGATGGCGCAAGACAAGTACACCAGGCAACTGGCTCTACTGGCGGAGCACGCGTACGAACATCTCGATCGGGAGAGACCGATCAGCTCAGTTCGACACACCTCCCATCTTGGCAGCAGCAACAGGCATCCAAGTCATCTCGATGCTGCTAGAACTGAGGTTCCTGGAATTAAGAACCCTAGACAAAGTTAGCATAGGACAGAAGGTAGTCGGACAGGACCCTCGGGAAGCCATGGCCACCGTGGGCCCCACCAAGAGCTTGAGCAACCTCGTGACCTCCATCAGCAGCTCAACCAGAATTGTGACGCCCATGACATCATCGAAGGGTGCGCCGTGAACGTGAGCAGGAAGTCGACTACTCGGGAGCAGACACCGACAGGTTCCCCTCCGTTTCAAGACGAGTACACAAGACGGTTCTACCCAACAAGTTTAAACTTCAAAGTATTAACAAGTACAACGTTTAGCAGGACCCAGTCCAGTGGCTGAGGTACTACTCGCTAGCAATCCAAGCAGAGGGAGGAAACGATGACACCAAAGTCATCTACTCCCCAATCTGCATGGAGGCAGGGCCACTCACTTGGCTTGAGTCTTTAGAAAGGAACTTCACCGACACGTGGAGTCAACTAAAGGCGGCATTCACAAACAACTTTGCCGGAGTAATGCAATGCCCTGGCAACAGGATCGACTTGTCACAAGTCAAACAGCAACAAGGCAAAACCCTACATAGTTACCTACGCTGTTTCTTCGACAAGAAGGCCACTATCGTGGATATCACGGAGAAGGACACCATAGAGTGCTTCTAGAATGGTCTCTACGACCGCCGGATGTTCCAAGACTTTGGCAGAAGACACTTGGAAGATATCAAATCTCTCAAGATCATGATACAAGCCTAAACAGATGGAGAAGATAAAGAGATCGAGCGGTTTGAATCTAGTCGTAACAGAGGCTAGAACAACAACAACCAGAGCAATGGCCAAAGTAACGGCAAGAATCACTACGATCGCCCCAACGACAACCAAGGCAACTACTTGGGTGGTCAAAACCGCAAGAGGAAGCTAGACAATACTGTCACGATGATGTCCCACTCCTCCAAGAAGAGCGGCGGAAATCAAGAGAGGACTCTGTTCAAGGAGGTCCTAAAAAAGCATTACCCATGGCACCCACACTCCAAGAACTCTGCGATGGACTGTTACAGCCTTCACAGAGTCATAAAAGATCTGCTGGAACCTTCTGGAGCAAAAGACAAGGGCAAGGTCAAAGAAGACGGAGATGAGGACGACAATGGGAAATTCTAGAACCTATCCAACACCGTTAATGTCATATTCAGCGGCACTCTGGGTACTACTACCAAGCGGTCCCAGATAGCAATGAAAACGGACAGGAACGGGCGGGAAAACCCCTTAACCATGTCCCGTCCCATATTTTTTTTTACCGAAAACAGGAATGGGAGCGGGACAGCCGGGAGCGGGACGGGAAGCGGGATAAATGGGTATACGGAAACGAACAAATGTGGGCGGTAATAAAACGGAAACGGGCGGGAACCAGGACCGTACACCGGGATGACTTGACATCTTGACACATGAAAGGTTCCATATTTGCAGACCAGGTGCACAGCTTCCAAACCTCCCAGGCGACACGCGCCCAGCCAGCCAGCAACCCAGAACTACGCCAGGCAGCCACTGAGACACAGCCCTACATGGCCACACGCACACAAGCCAACCCAGCAAGCTACAGGCACACCACACACCAGTCAGCCCAGTAGCCCCGCTTCTCCACTCCTTCTCCTTCGGCATACAGCAGAAAAAGTTTCAGAAATGCAACGCAAGTGATCGTTTTGCAGGTCGTAGCAGCAGGTACTGCAGTCGCAAAAGTCACATGAACTGAAGCTTGTTGTACACGTATTCTTGGAGCACGGGAAGAGCAGAAGTTTTAGTAGCCAGTAAAGGATGGGAACGGCATGGTGGGCATGACAGGGGGCCAGGGGTGGAGGCGCGGAGACGCAGAGGGGTCGGCGGTGGCATGGGGCGAGCCTGCCAAGGGCGTGCCACGGCCTGCGTGCGCCGACGCCCAGTGGTACAGGACTGCCAGGGGGGCAGCTAGAGCCAGGGCCGGCGGCGGCGGAATGGGTGGGCGGCGCCGCGACGATGAGATGTGACTTGCAAAGTGAGCGAGATGCGAATGCGCCGTAGCTATCCGTGCGACCATGACTCCATGACCAGACGCCAGGCCAGTCAACACTGCAACAGAGTGACCTAGAGTTGGTTGATTGTTGCTGTTGGGCCTGGGCCGCTGATTGGGATCTGGGGGACGAATGAGGTAGTGGGCCTATCCCGGTTAATTGGAAACGGGACGAATACGGGACCATCTTGGTTGAAAATGGGATCTCGCAAATACAGGTGGGATACCCCCTCAACCGTATACCGTTCCATTACCGGTTACTCTATATCGTTTCCCATACCGTTATCAAACTTTACCATCCCTTTTTCGTTTATCTCCAAATACGGGACAAAAACAGTAAAATGGACGGGCGGTAATGGGATTTTGTCCGTCCATTTTCATCGCTAGTCCCAGAAATTAACCCTCCGGGAAATCATATCCATTGAACTAGCAACGCCTACATTCCTTAAGTGGTCTGAGGTGCGAATCACCTTTTCAAGAAAGGATCAGTGGACTAGTTTTTCCAACATAGGATGCTATCCTCTCATCCTGGACCTAGTGGTCATAGGCTCTCGACTCACAAAAGTACTCATCGAAGGTGGCAGTGGCCTCAACGTACTCTTCGCCAAGACTTTGAGGAAGATGGGCCTCGATGTAACAGATATGCTCACCTCGACGAACTCTCTTTTCTATGGGATCGTCCCAGGTAACACGGCTGTACCCCTTGGTTAGGTGGTCTTGCCAATTACTTTCGGGACCATGGATCACTACTGAATCGAGTACATCCAGTTTGAGGTGGCTGACTTCAAAACTTCGTATCATGCCATCCTCGGAAGACTAGCATTGGCCAAGTTTATGGCCATCCTGCATTACATGTACCTAGTACTCAAAATGCCGGGACCCAAGGGAGTACTCTCCCTGCGTGAAGACTTGAAGAGATCCTATGAAGCCGTGGAATTGGCAGCGAGTACTCAGGTGCCAAACTCAATGATGCAAGTCTTTGCTACCTCCAAGAAACTGTCCCCGACAAAACTCGAGATTCCAGAGGAGTCGGGGGCAACCAAGGTCAATCCAGCGGGAGAAGTCGATATCAAAGCTATCGACCTTGAGACTGGCAACAGTTCCAAGACAGCTCTGATTGGCTCAGGGCTGGATCCCAAATAGGAAGACGCAATCATCAGCTTCCTCCGGGCCAACCAAGACATCTTCGCATGGAAGCCATCTGATATGTTGGGGGTGCCCAAGGAGTTGATCGAGCACTTACTAAATGTGGATCCCAAAGCTATGCCCAAAACAACGACTACATCGATTCGCCCAAGACAGGAGAGAAGCCATCAAAAAAGAGTTGGCCAAACTACTGACGTCTAGCTTCATAAAAGAAGTCTATCATCCAGAGTGGCTGGCCAACCCAGTCTTGGTGCGAAAGAAGAACAACAATGAGTGGAGAATGTGTGTTGACTACATGAACCTCAATAAGCATTGTCCAAAGAATCCCTTCAGGCTCCCTAGGATTGATCAAGTCATCGACTCGACGGCTGGGTGTGCTCTACTCTATTTTCTTGGCTGCTACTCGGGGTATTACCAGATAGCTCTCAAGGAAGAAGACCAAATCAAGACAGCATTCATCACCCCATACGGGGCTTTCTATTACACCGCAATGTCTTTCGGGTTGGAGAACGCAGGTGCCACATAACAACAAGCCATCCAGGAGTGTTTCAAGAACCAGCTACACTGCCACATAGAAGCGTACATGGATGACATGGTCGTAAAGACCAGAAATCCCAACAACTTCATCGCGGATTTGAAAGAAACCTCCACAAGCTTGCGAGTATACCGGTGGAAACTGAACCCAACAAAATGTGTGTTTGTTGTACCCTCTAGAAAACTACTCGGGTTCATCATCAGTCTTCAAGGAATTGAGGCTAATCCTGAGAAGATCACTGCCATCACCAACTTGCACGCTCCATCGTGCATCAAGGATGTCAAGAAGCTGACTGGATGCATGGCGGCCCTCAATAGATTCATCTCAAGACTTGGAGAAAGGGGTCTACCATTCTTCAAACTACTCAAGCGGCAAGACAATTCCAGTGGACTGAGGAGGCGGAACAAGCCCTTCAACAGTTGAAGGACTTCCTATCAAAGCCACCAGTCCTCATAGCGCGTACTCCCAAAGAAGACTTGATGCTCTACATTGCCGCGACTACTAATGTCATCAGTACGGCGATCGTGGTTGAAAGACCAAAACCAGGCCATGTATACAAAGTACAGAGGCCCATCTACTTTGACAGCAAGGTATTGTCAGACTCCCAAACTAGGTATCCGCCGGTTCAGTAGTTTCTATACGCAATACTACTCACCTTGTGGAAGCTACGACACTACTTCCAGGAACACAACATCTCTATCGTCATAGACTTTTCCTTGGGAGATATCCTACACAATAGAGATGCAACAGGAAGAATCTCCAAGTGGGCAGTAGAACTCGAAGCCTTGTCCCTGGAATTCAAGCCAAGGACGGCCATCAAATCGCAAGCAATAGTCGATTTCATGGCAGAATGGTGGGAAAATCAAGTACCCCCACTAGCAAAACGCCTAGAGAATTGGGTCATGTACTTTGATGGATCGCTCAAGCTCGAGGGTGTCGGCGTAGGAGTACTCTTATTCTCTCCCAAAAGCGAACAACTCATGTATATCCAGCAGATCTTCTGGGAGGTATCCAACAATGAAGTTGAGTATGAGCGCTTCTGCACGGATTCCACCTAGCAGTTTCACTAGGAATCAAGCAGTTGTTGGTCTATGGTGACTCACTGATAGTCATCAACCAAGTCAATGACGAGTGGGGTCACCACAAGGACAACATGGATGCGTACTGCCTTGAAGTACGCAAATTGGAGAACAAGTTCTCTGGTCTGGAGTTCCATCACGTGGCTCATGACAACAACATAGCCATGGACGTCTTGTCCAAGCTTGGATCTACTCGTGCTCAAGTCCCAGCTAGGGTCTTCGTCCATGAACTACACAAGCCATCCATAGTGGAGCCAGCACTTTCAAAAACCACCGATCAAGGCAATAATGAGCCAGACCGAGAGGTTATGATGGTCGACGTAGATTGGAGAGTAACCTTCATCGACTACATCAAGGAGCACAAATTACCTCCAAATAAGATAGAAGCAGAGCAAGTCTCACGGCACAGCAAGAACTACGTTCTAGTCGAGGATAAGTGCTACACATGAGGCGCATCATCAGGAGTACTCATGAAGTGCATCTCACGCGAAGATGGCAAGGACATACTGGAGGAGATTCACAAACGCATCTGTGGCAACCACGCAGCTTCAAGAACGAACGTGGGAAAAGCTTTCAGAGCAGGCTTCTATTGGCCTACAGCTCTCAAGAACGCCGAAGAACTAGTCCGCCGGTGCCAAGGTTGTCAAGTCTTCACCAAGCAGCAGCACGTCCCTGCCTACAAGCTAATCACTATACTGCCCTCCTGGCCCTTTGCATGCTGGGGGCCAGACATGATTGGCCCTCTGCCTATAGCGCTCAGGGGCTTCGATCGAGTACTCATGGCAATCGACAAGTTCGCCAAGTGGATCAAGGTGAAGCTAGTAACCTGCCCAAAGGTAGACAGAGTACTCAACTTCCTCAATGAGATTGTCCATTGCTACGGCTTCCCCAATCACATCATCACAAACCTGGGCTCGAATTTCAATAATCACAAGTTCTGGGAGCACTGCGAGAACAGTGGGATTGACATATGGTACGTCTCTGTCACTCATCCGCGGGCCAACAGCCAGGTTGAGCATGCCAACAGGATGGTACTAGAAGCTCTCAAGAAGAGACTACACGACATTGGCAATACCAAAGGAGGCAAGAGGCTCAAGGAGCTACCTAATGTCCTTTGAGGGCTTCACACATAGCCGTGCAAGACTACAGGGTACTCACCGTACTTTTTGGTGTACAGATCAGAAGTCATCCTCCCCGCCGATGTCATGTGGAAATCTCCAGTAGTCGAGCAGTATGAGGAAGGTATGGCTGAAGAAACAAGGCATCTAGACTTAGACAGCCTCGAAGAAGCTCACTGTGCAGCACTCGTCCAATCAGCAAGATACCTTGAAAAAATTCACCGCTATCATGATCGCAATGTCAAGGAGCATTCATTCAATATAGGCGACATGGTCCTCAAGCGTATTCAAGACACCAAGGGGCTGCACAAGCTAAACTCGCCTTGGGAGGGTCCTTATATCGTCTCCAAGGTCACTGGACCTGGGTCGTATAGGCTCCAAACTCTCACCGGTGAAGAAGTCAACAACTCGTGGAACATTGAACACTTGTGTCGATTCTACCCGTACTCTACATACTCATGTAAATTGGCCATCAGCCTATGTTGTCACACCCGATTTTAAGGACAAAATCGAGTGCATTAAATACATGTGCGCCAGGATCAAGTTACACACATGTACGACAATAGTGAATAACAAAGATAGTGCTAAAGAGAATAAAGGGAGTATTAAACATTATTACATGACCGAAAGTCTCAATAAAACATAGGCCTAAATTATTACGCAGCAGAACTCCAAAGATGACGAAGACACCACAGGCAGCTGACTGAAGAACTGTATGCCTAAAACTCCTCAAAGTCGTGCAGATACTCCTCCAAATTAGCTTGGTCTGAACAGCGGTTTTACAAGGGTGAGTACACTTATGGTTGGTACTCAACAAGTCGTGGGGAATAGTATAGTGTAAGGCAAATCAAAGTATGGCTAAGGCGTAATTAGCATCAGCTTTTAATTAAGTTGGTCAAATTTTATTAGCAATTAACTAAGTATAAGTTTATACCACTTGAAATTAAACATGAACATGAATAAAGTAAACAACATATGCATAGAATGACAACAATTTAAATCCATCTTCCGATAGTATTATCATGTAAGGGTCCAGGCTGCTCTTAACCGTGAGCACGGCTAATCGATCAGTTTTACACTCTGCAGAGGTGGCACATCTTTACCCACAAGTCGTGTAAAAGTTCAAAAGAACTTTAGACCCAACCATGCGGTGTTTGCAAGGCACCATACCACACTTCCGAGGTGTGATTGCATAGGGACGCTACAAGGCCTTTACAAAGATTTGCTAGCAATGTGGTAACCCGCTAAGGTTTCAAGTCGAAGCAGAACATAGCAGTCCCCTAGTGGGTATAGTGTCTTAGCCAAGCCCACTTCCCCGAGAGCGAGTGCTATATCCCATGAACGCCTCCCCTCTTGCCCTTTCGGTAAGATTACCCCAAACTAGAGTTTCATTATTCAGCCAAGACCAGAGCCATTTAGTCTTGTGGTAGCACTGTTTTCCTGGGTGGTTCTCCATGTTTCGATTAAACAATAGTGATCTTGTATTAATGAAAGGTATAACAGAACTAAAGCAAGATTAAACATTGAGTTTAGTTAAACCACCATATACCAAGTAAGCACTAAGCATGAGCTACTCAAGATAAAAGGTAAACCCGGTTGGTCAAGGCAAAGGTAGTTTCAATCTAGGCGAACCTTAATTGGGACCCATCAATTTAATCTTAACATGTGCATAGCATAAATGTTAAGTACGAGAAAGTAAAGGTGTATAGGACTGAAAAGTAGTGATCAAGGACACGACTTGCCTTCTTGGCCTTGCTCCTGCTGCTCGTACTCCTCGAAGGCTTGATCTTCAAATCCCTCGAACTACTAAACATCTACACGCGTCACACGAGCACATACAAGCAAACATGGGCAAAAAGTAAGAAACAGTACACCAATCACAATTAAACAGAGACAAAAAGCTTGTAAAATTGATCTACGCTTTAAAACGAACACGTGGATATAAAGAACGCGAAAATCAGAGTTAAGATGCAAAAGATATGATTAAAACAAGATTCAGGGGCTTTTCTGCGAGAAAAACAAAACTTCTAGAATCAAACTGCAAAAAACCAAGGGCTTATATGTAATTATACATGTAAATTGAAGGTTTAACGTGCAAAAACTCCAAAACGGACCGCGGGTTGATTTTTAGAAAACTCAGGTCTTAAATCGAAAAATGCGAGGGCAGATCTGTAAATATTTTTCAACGCGATCTGGACCGCGAGTTGATTTGCGGAAAAGGCGAGGGCTTGAGTGAAAAAGAATAGCGGCGCGGCGCGGTTGACCAGTACGCGATTCGGTTGACCCGCTGCGAGCCGTCGGATCTGGATCCGACGGTCGCGGTTGTCGGCGGTGACGCGGCGGCGGCGAGCGGAGGCGGGGTCGCCGGAGTTGGCCGAAACGGCGCTTCGGGGCTCGGTTTCGTGCGCGGAGAACACCAGAAGCAAGAGGAAAGCACGGCGATCTCGTTTTGGCGGTCCATGATGACCGAGGCTCATCGGAGGACGGCGCTTGGCGGCGGAGAAGTAGCGGCGGCACTAGAGCTTGCGGCGGCTAGGGTTTCGGGTGCTGGCGCAGGTGCTCGAGGCCGGGAGGGGGCGGTAGCTTAAATAGGGGTGGCACGCTTGGAGATAGGGGCGGCCTCGGATTTGAACGCCCGAGGAAATCGGAGCGGGGGCAAGGTGGTTGCGGAGGCGGTGGAGTCCCGGCCGGATACGGCCAGAGGACGGAGATGACGGGTGTGTCCCACCCGTTAGACCGGCGGAAGGGGAGCGGGCTGCGATGCGTCGTGGGCTGCGGAGGAAAGGCGAAGCGATGGGCCGAGCGGGTGAGGAGAGCTGGGCCGGCGAGGGAGAAAACGGAGCAGGGAGCTTCGCGGGCCGGCGAAAAATGGAGTGGGCCGGCGACTCTACTGTGCGGCTGGGCCGAAAGAAAAAGAAGAAGGGGAAAGAAGGATGCGGCCCAACAGAAAGATAAGAGAAGAAAAAGAAAAGAGAAAAAAGTAAGGTTTTGAAAATTTGGAAATTGAATTTGAAATTCAAATTTGATTCAAACTCAAGTAATCAAACTAAATGCACCAGCATGAATGCACAATAAACTCCTATGATGAATTAATTAAACTTGGAGAAAAAGAAAATCAATATGCCTAAGAATTTAAATGACATCCTAATTGAGCCAATTTTAGTGAATTTGAATTCTTTAAAAATTTGGGTGTTACAAATCCTACCCCCTTAAGAAGAATCTCGTCCTCGAGATTCGGAAGATCCTGCAAAGAGATGGGGAAATTCCTTCTGTAGCTCGTCCTCTCTTTCCCAAGTGGCCTCGTCCTCTGTATGGTGACTCCACTGAACCTTGCACATCCTGATCGTCCGTTTTCAGGTAACCTTTTCTAGAGTATCCAAAATCTTAATGGGGTATTCCGTGTAAGTGAGGTCATCCTGAACATTCAATTCCTCCATAGGAAACTGTTCTTCGGGAACTCTGAGGCACTTCTTAAGTTGTGAGATATGAAACACGTCGTGTACATCTGATAACTAATTAGGCAACTCTAGTCGATAGGCTACCTGTCCCAGTCTCTCAATAATCTTGAACGGACCGATAAACCGAGGTGACAACTTTCCTTTGACCTTAAATCTGCGCATACCCCTGATGGGCGACACCTTGAGATACACATAATCACCTACCTCAAAGGTCAATTATCTTCTCCTGGTATCAGCATAACTCTTCTGTCGAGATTGCGCAGTCCTCAAGTTCTTTCGGATGATCTGGACCTGTCTTTCTGCCTCTTGTATAATTTCTAGCCTGAATAATTGACTCTCTCCTGTCTCACTCCAACAAAGGGGTGTTCTGCACTTCCTACCATACAAAGCTTCAAACGGTGACATTTTGAGATTGGCCTGATAGCTGTTATTATAGGAGAACTCTGCATAGGGTAAACTCTTGTCCCAACTACCTCCATGCTTCAGTGCACATGCTCTCAACATATCTTCTAGTATTTGATTTGTTCTCTCGGTCTGTCCATCCGTCTGAGGGTGATAAGCTGAACTGAAATTTAATCTTGTACCTAGAGATTCATGCAACTTCTGCCAGAAGCGTGACGTGAACTGTGGACCTCTGTCAGACACTATCTTCTTGGGCACACCATGAAAACACACAATTCTTGCCATATACAACTCTGCTAACTTGGACCCGGTGTAAGTAGTCCTTACCGGTATGAAGTGAGCTACCTTGGTCAATTGATCCACTATGACCCATATGGAGTCATACCCATCTCGGGTGCGAGGCAAACCCACAATGAAATCCATTCCAATCTCTTCCCACTTCCATTCCGGCACCTTCAATGGCTGAAGTAACCCAGCTGGTCTCTGGTGTTCAGCCTTGACCTTTTGACATATGTCGCAAATTTCTACATGTGCAGCTACATCTATCTTCATTCCGGGCCACCAATACCTCTGTTTAAGATCCTGATACATCTTGGTACTACCGGGGTGAATGGAATAGGCTGAATCATGAGCTTCATTCAAGATCGTCTTATGGAGATTTCCCACATTGGGTACCCAAATCCTTCCTTTGACCCATAAAGTTCCCTGAGAGTCTTCTGTAAAATCTGTGGCTCTTCCTTCCTTTACCATCTCCTTAATTTCCTTGACCTTGGCATCCTCAAGCTGTCCTTTTTGTATCTCTTGCTCCAAAGTCGACTCCACTTCTATCGCTGCTCCCTCAGTATGCGCAACAACGCTCAAGTTAAGCCTCTCAAATTCTTTCATCAACTGGAATGCTAAGGCTAGGTTAGCATGACCCTTCCGACTCAAAGCGTCTGCAACCAGATTAGCCTTCCCAGGATGATAGTGAATCTCCAGATCATAGTCGTTGATAAGCTCTAACCATCGTTGTTGTCTCAGATTAAGGTCCTTCTGAGTGAAGATGTACTTGAGACTCTTGTGATCGGTATAGATCTGACACTTAGTCCCCAGAACATAGTGCCTCCAAATCTTCAAGGCATGTACCACTGTGGCTAACTCCAAATCATGAGTTGGGTAATTTTGCTCATGTTTCCTCAACTGTTTGGAAGCATAGGCTATCTGTAATGACCGACCCCTAAGCCTTTCCAGTTAGTCTTGATCGCAGCCCTTGATCCTGGTCGTCTGTCTTGCTTGACCGCACCTAAGTGCTCAGTTTTCCGCCTGGTCCCGACCCCTGAGATCCGACCCCTTCCCGCTTCGCTCCTCTCCCGACCCCGGCGAGCTCAGCCCACCGTCGGATTCTGCTAATCTTCCTCACCCGTCCGATCTATCCACCGGTGGACCCACGAGATCTTTTCCAGATCCCCCGCGACAGCCGCACTCGAGTTGCATGGCCGCCTCAGAGTCTTCCTGCCGCGTGGCTCGTCTTCTCCGACGTCGCCGCTCAGTTTTGTCTCTGGCAAGCAACAGAGTGGGTTCCCACGCCCCCTTTTCCCCAATGGCAGCGGAAGCCCTCTGCACCCCTTTCTGCAGTGCCTCGCCTCCCGCGCCCATCATCACGCCACCAGATCCCGGCCCCAGAGCCCGATGTCGCCCGTCTTTTCCGTCCCTTCAGCCACAGTTGTGCCGCCTGGTCGCCGCTACATGATGATTCCTCCACTGCCAACCCCGACCGCGGCCGCGACAGTTCCTTTCCCCGCTCTGTCAGAAGCCGCCCGACAATCTGTTGTTCCGCGCTCTCCCCCGCGCCCGCGTCCGCCTGTCTTCTCACCTGTGCGCCCTCGATTCTAGCACCGTTAAACCGGTCGCTTCTATCACCTCTTCCGCACGGCGACGCCCGCTTTCCGCCAAATCTCAACCACCAGTCTACCCGCTCCTACGCCTCCCTGACGGCAGAACGCAATGATCGCTGGCGTCACCCCCGGAGTTCTGCAGCACCGCCCTCTTCGCTCAATCGCCGCCCCAGCAGAGCACTCCATTGCTTCTCCCCGGCCTTCGCGCCGCTCCCCTTCTCTCTCTCCACGCCGTTTCATTTCCTCTGCTCCAGCAGCTATAAAAGGAATGCCCCCGTCGCTGGAGTTCCCTCCGCCCTTGTTGCCTTTAGCCTTCCCTAGCTCTCTGCTCAAGCTCCTAGCGCCACCCACCCAGTTCCTTAGGAGTTCTTCTCTCAGTTCTCTCTTAGTTTTCTCCAAGTCACCCCGCAGCTTGCTCCTCCGTGCTGCGTAAAAGCTCTCTTGTGATCCGCAAGAAGCAGCGCCACCGCCGGAGCATTGCCGGTCTTAGCTTCTGTTCAAACCTTAGTCCCTCCGCCCAAGTTCGCTTCTTTCCGACCCCAAGCTTTCCTTTCAGGAAGAAGGTGAGTTGCCGACCCCAGTCCGCCTCGCCCGACCCCTCCTATCCGCCCGACCCCGGTTCCGTCTCGCTTGATCCTGTCTGTTCCGCCGACCCTTATCCGCCTCGCCCGAGGGCTTGGCTGTGATCTTTTTCTTCAACTCGAGGGTGTATGTGTAAAACTTGGGAACCCTTTAGCGCTTGCGTCTAAGGACCCCTAGTTTATCACATCCTCTAGTTCAAGGATCAGACCACTAGTTCCTTTCCTACCCTTACCTCTTGATCATGATCAGCTCTCTCAAGCCACCTTACCTCCTGCTCTTTGTCGCAAGTTTCTGGGCTCAGGCGAGCCAGTGTCGCTGTTGAAATAACTGTCTAAGCTAACCCTTGCATTGCATTCGTGTAGAGCTGCACCTCGCCGACGGTTTCTACGAGCTTCACCCGGCGCCAGAAGAAGAAGCTGTAGCCGAGCTCCTGTCCTTCGAAGCCGAAGTCGCCCCCGAAGTCGAGCAGTTCCCGTCCTCCTTGCTTGAAGGCAAGACCCGGTTGCATGAAAATCCTACGTGTTTTACCAAACTTGCACATGCCTTCTGTAACATGCTTGTGCATTTACGTCTAGGAGTTGTGTGAAACCCTAGATGCATGACTCAGTTAACAAATGATCTGAACACTAGCTGTTGGACCGAGTAGCTGCATTGCTTAACTAGGAGACGGTAAAAGCCGAGTGATTTCCTGTCACTCGCGAGTTGTAGGAATTGCATGTTTACTTTCCTGTTATAACTATAAGGACGATGGACGGGGCAGGGTTTTGGTAACTTTTTGGTGGTCGGATGGTTGCCCCGTCTGTCTATGAAATCTTGCTAAGGCCCGACAGTGGTGGTGTTCGTGATCAAGTGTTTGAAAGTACTAGCCTCATACTTAGTATGGGATGAGGAAGCCTAGTACCGGATTGAACCTAGACATGAGCGGTCGCCCCATTGTTCTTGGAACGGAGTTTCCCCTGCTAGTTGTCGCACGTGGTGGCAAGCGTGGTCACAGGACGGCAGAGGCCGGGTCTGTGAAACCTTGCACCAAAGGAAATGGGCTCGACACGGGTTAGGGGATTGATGGGGAAGGCCGACACAGGAAGCGACCTCCGGGTGCGCGGATGTCGTGGGGCTAGGTTCACCATGCAAGGTTAAAGAACTCAAATCGATTCGTCTACCTCTCACAATTTGAGATTGCTTGATCGCTATGTCACCCTGAGTAAATGAGGAATCTGATGATGGCAATGTTTGTTGTTATATCTACACATCTTGTTTGGCTCTATGATTGCTTAGAATAGGTTGCACAACCTAGACTGGTAAATGAACCTAGAACCGGAGCTAAAACTTGAAATAGGGTTAATTAGTGCTTTTGGCAAACAAACCCCTCAGCCAAGAAGCCTTGCATGTCTAGAAGGAGGAGTAGTCCTTACTCCTATCGGTTAAGTCTTGTTGAGCTTAGTAGCTCAGCCTTGTTGTGGCTTCTGTTTTCAGGTGAAGTTGCCGCGTCCGACCCCTCTCTGGTTGGTGCTTGGCCGCCCCAGCTCCCGCCAGGCTGGACGGTCGAGTGGGACCCCTCCTCGGACGGCGAGGAGAGGACTCAGTGATGTTCTGGCTGGCCTCGCCCGGACATCCGACCCCGACGAAGTCTTCCGCTAGTGTTTTCTCTGTTGTTCTTTCGAATCTTGTAAAACTCTGATGTTGGATTTTATGGCCGAACTAAATGGGTAAAAACTTGTCTAACTCAGTGGACTTGTTGTATTCTCTGTAACCACTCACCTTCGTGTGGGTTTGCTAAACTCGATCCTGTTTAAGTGGTTAAATCGGATGAAATCTGACGGCACTTCGTGTTAGCTCGGGTTAGACAGGATTGTCGCATGTTAGGCGGCTTAACCCTGTTTAATCAAGCTAATCCGAGGTGGTTCCGCCACACTATCACATGACCTTCCTGCATCAGAACACAGCCTAAACCCTATCGAGATGCATCACAATATATGTCAAATCCTTTGTGTAGATCTGGCATTACCAACACTGGAGCTGTGGTCAACCTTTTCTTCAGTTCCTCAAAACTGTCCTGACATGCCTCTGTCCATTTGAATTCCCTTCCTTTTTCTAGCAGCGTAGTGAGGGGTTTCACTATCTTGGAGAATCCTTCAATGAACCTGTGGTAGTAGCCTGCAAGTCCAAGAAAACTCCTAATCTCAGTTACTGTCTGCGGCGGGTTCCACTTCAAAACATCCCTAACCTTGCCTGGATCCACTGCAATTCCACCGTCGGAGATGATATGACCAAGGAAAGAGACCTCCTTCAACCAGAACTCACACTTACTGAATTTTGCATACAACTGATGCTCCCTCAAGTTCTGAAGTACTAACCTCAAATGTTCCTCATGTTCTTCCTCAGTCTTGGAGTAAATCATGATATCATCAATAAACACCACAACAAACTTATCTAGGTACTCCATAAATACCTTATTCATCAGATACATGAAGTAAGTTGGAGCATTTGTCAGCCCGAATGACATTACCGTGTACTCATAGAGACCATTTCTGGAAGTAAAAGCAGTCTTGGGTATGTCGGACGGCCTGATCTTCAACTGATGATAACCCGATCACAAGTCGATCTTGGAGAATACCTTGGCTCCTCTCATTTGATCAAACAGATCCTCAATGCGAGGCAATGGGTACTTATTCTTGATGCTTACCTCATTCAGCCCTATAATCCACACACATCCTCTTCTTTGGCACAAAGATAACCGGTGCTCCCCATGGTGATGAACTAGGCCGAATAAACTATTTTCCGATAATTCCTCTAATTATTGTTTCAATTCTTTTAATTGCTCAACTGACATTCTATAAGGACGTTTGGAGATAGGTGCAGTACTAGGTAAAAGATCAATAGCAAATTCAATTTCACGGTCAGGTGGCATAGCTGATAAATCATCGGGGAACACATCCGGATAGTCACACACCACTTTGATATCTTCCAAAGATTTTCCAGCCAACTGATTAACGGTGTAATCTGCTGCTGAAGGTAGAGTAGCCACAAATTCAATTTTTTCCCCTGCTGGGCTTGTGAGAAGAACCGACATTTTTGCACACTGTATCACTGCGTCAAACTTGCTCAACCATCCCATACCGAGTATCACATCAATTCCACTTGATTCCAACACTATAAGATTAGTCGGGAAATCTCTGCCCATTATCTTGAGGTTCACTTGGTTACACCGATATAATGCTTTCATGTTCCCCCCTGGTGAGCTAACTAGCATATGGCGTGGCATGGTACTAATGGGCATGTTATGCTTAGCTACGTACTGTGCAGTAATGAAAGAATGGGATGCTCCAGAATCAAATAATACTGAGGCGGGTGCTGAGTTGACAAGAAACATACCGAGCACAACGTCTGGTGCCTCCTGAGCGGTATCAACATCCACGTGGTTCAGCTTACCACGCACATAGTTCTGCTGTCCTTGAGCGCGCTGCGGGGTTTGGTTCACGTTCCTTGACTGCTGCGCCTGCTGATTCTGCCGAGGAGTGCTATTACTCTGCACGAGAGTAGACGCCACACTCCTCTTAGGACAAGCGTTGGCATAGTGGCCAACTTCACCACACTTGAAGCAAGTGTTGCCCACTGGAGCATTGGGCCTCACTGGAATGCCTACAGGAGTCATCTGGCGATTCTGCAGAAAGCTAGGGCATGGAGTCTGCATCCCTGGACGCTGGAACTGGGGGCTGGGGCGCTGAAATGACTGCTGAGCGGGGCGTTGGAATGACTGCTGCCCAAAATTCACACTTGGACCCCCTGTGCGGAGTGGTGTCCCTTGCTGTGGAGCAAAGCGAGGGCGAGTGTTGCTTCCTGACAGTGACTGGGAGTTAATTCCTCTTCATCTCCCCAAGCTCGTTCTTCTTGTGCTCCAGGCCAATTGCTTTGTCCAGCATCTTCTGGAAGCTAGGGAAGGTGTGCGACAGCAGCTGGTATTGGAGTGGTCCAATCAAACCATCCAAGAACAACTCCTGCTTCTGCTCATCATCGGCAACATCTTCAGGAGCATAGCAGGACAACTGGACAAATTTGTCCCTGTACTCAGCCACTAACATATTACCCTGCTTAAGAGCAAGGAACCCCTTCTTCTTGAGGTTCATCAATCCGGAAGGAATGTGGTGACCCCTGAAGTTAGTCCTGAATTCCTCCCAAGTAATGCCATTAGCGTTGGCATGGGTGGTGGTGTAAGCATCCCACCAATCTGCCGCTGGTCCTTCCAGGCGTCTTGAAGCATACAGGACCTTCTCCCTGTCAGAACACTGGGTAATGTTCAGCATCTTCTCCACGGTCTTCAACCATTCATCAGCATCTAGCGGGTCTGGAGAGTGTGAAAACGTTGGGGGCTTGTGGCTCATGAACTCCCTATGCCTATCCCTTGGTGGCGGCTGCTGTTGGTTGTTGTTGTTATTGTTGTTGTTCAGCTGAGCCTGTAAGGCTGCCACAGTGTTGGTCAGACCGGCGAGGAGCTGAGTCTAGGCTGCTAAGAACTGCTCCATCCCTGCAGGTGCTTGTTGATTCTGCTGCGGAGCGGAGTTGGGATTGCTGCTGTTGTCCCTATGACGAGGCACTGCAGGGTGGTCAACTCCTGATACGAACCTGGTGTTTACCATCTGAGCGTTAGAGACAATAGATTTAGATATGTGTGTGAAGAGATAACTGAGAAAGATAAAGCGACAAGATATAAAGGTAAGACAGATTCTGTTAGCTCCGTTAAATTAGATGTGGCCGTCAGAAGAAGTGTCCAAAATTAATGAAAAATTACCAAGTCATAACTTACTAAATTTTTAAACCAACCCAACTGGAATCACCTCAATCGGACCTCTAAATCTCGGGTTACAAAATTAACAAGCTGACCGTGTCGGTCGACAGTTTCAGATTCTGATTGCTCTACTAATTCGCATATATCTCCCAGACAGGTCCTCCAAAAATTCTGAAAACTTTACAGAAAATACTTCACGAAATTATGAAACTAACCCCGCTGATTTCATGTCATTTGGACCTCTGTAGCTCGAGATACAAATAAAACAGTACTGACGTGTCAATTAATGTCGAGAACAGAATTGAACATCTCATAGCTTGCATGACAGATAGATTTAGACAAATGGGAGATCAAGATTAAGAAAGATTAAAAGCTGATTTAGAACCGAACTAAAACCCAAGCAAGCACTTTTATTACTAAGACCGGTATTGTGTGGCAATTACCCCACATACCGCACTCATTACAAAGATCCAACTCAAACATTTAGCACAAAACCAAGCATCTAAGCACACACACTCGAGCGACGACTAACGATTTAAACTTCACACTCCTAACTCCTAAAGATCTTCTGCGGCGGCGTCGGGCGAGTCATAGCGGGGACGCTTGGGTGACGGCGACGAAGCGGGATAGTCGGCATCCTCTTGCGGCGGCGGTGCCCCTGTCGCAGAAGCCACTAACACATCTCTCGCCCACCTCACTTCATGAAGCTCCCATTGAGTATCAAAGAGGGTGTTGTTTGCTTCATTCAAGGCGGTGAGAGTTGCAGACAGGTACTTGCAAAGATAGTCCATGGCCATGTCAACTCTATCATGAGTAGCTATGAAAGTTCTTGCTTCACCACTAGCCCTGGACGGAAGGTACCGGCGATATGTGTACTACAGCCGTGGACGTTCCTCGTGAGAGAGGACCTCAAGTGCTCTCCTAGCTTCCTCGGCTATGCTAGCCTCCATGGTCCGCCTCATCGCCATGTCGTGGTGAACAGCCACCACCTCCCATCCTCCTTCATGCTCCTCATGAAGGATAACCTTTACCTCCCAGAAAGTAGGATAGTGAGGGTGTGTGTACCGTGCACACTTGTAGACAGGCCTCATGGTATATCCCAAATGGTGACAAGTCCACCTCAGCATGTCAGCCATGTGCACTCCTTGTCCATAGTCCTCCTTCATCCACTTGATCCATCTCTCGGGCTCAGGAGCTTGTGCGGCTACTTCTGGCTCCGGTGTTGGGTGCTCTTCTGGTTTGGGCTCCTCGTCCGATATGTCAATGACAGGTATGGGCGCCGGGGCTGGTGTAGGTGCTGGTGTCGGTGCTGTCTCCAGCTCTACGGGCACGGCGTCCTCGTCAGTCTCATCCCCCGGGTGCTGGAAGTAGTAGACCTCCTCTTCCTCCTCTTCTCTAGGCTCCATGGGGTGATACGATGCGATGTCGTGACACGGGGGATGGGTGCTCTTGCGTGCTATCAACCGAGTGCGAGCCATCTAACAGAAAGAAAAAGAAGAATTTTAGAATAAAATTTTGAATGAACCAAGATAAAAGTAAAATAAAAGATTATAATAGCAACAAGGATGAGACAAATCAAGTTTAAGAATATTTAAGTAGATTTAAATTAAGAAAAGGTAGGAATGGCTACTAGATTATTATAATCCTTAAATACGACCATTTTCTAACTAGGCTAACGTCCTACAGTCAACATAGCTCTGGTACCACTTTTGTCACACCCGATTTTAAGGACAAAATCGAGTGCATTAAATACATGTGCGTCAGGATCAAGTTACACACATGTACGACAATAGTGAATAACAAAGACAGTGCTAAAGCGAATAAAGGGAGTATTAAACATTATTACATGACTGAAAGTCTCAATAAAACATAAGCCTAAATTATTACGCAGCAGAACTCCAAAGATGACGAAGACACCACAGGCAGCTGACTGAAGAACCGTACGCCTAAAACTCCTCAAAGTCGTGTAGATACTCCTCCAAATTAGCTTGGTGTGAACAGCAGTTTTGCAAAGGTGAGTACACTTATGGTTGGTACTCAATATGTCGTGGGGAATAGTTTAGTGTAAGGCAAATCAAAGTATGGCTAAGGCGTAATTAGCATCAGCTTTTAATTAAGTTGGTCAAATTTTATTAGCAATTAACTAAGTATAAGTTTATACCACCCGAAATTAAACATGAACATGAATAAAGTAAACAACATATCCATAGAATGACAACAATTTAAATCCATCTTTCGATAGTATTATCATGTGAGGGTCCAGGCCACTCTTAACCGTGAGCACGGCTGATCGATTAGTTTTACACTCTGCAGAGGTGGCACATCTTTACCCACAAGTCGCGTAAAAGTTCAAAAGAACTTTGGACCTAACCATGCGGTGTTTGCAAGGCACCATACCACACTTCCGAGGTGTGATTGCATAGGGATGCTACGAGACCTTTACAAAGATTCGCTAGCAATGTGGTAACCCGCTAAGGTTTCAGGTCGAAGCAGCACATAGCAGTCCCCTAGTGGGTATAGTGTCTTAGCCAAGCCCACTTCCCCCGAGAGCGAGTGCTATATCCCATCAACACCTTCCCTCTTGCCCTTTCGGTAAGATTACCCCAAACTAGAGTTTCTAATTATTCAGCCAAGACTAGAGCCATTTAGTCTTGTGGTAGCACTGTTTTCCTGGGTGGTTCTCCATGTTCCGATTAAACAATAGTGATCTTGTATTAATGAAAGGTATAACAGAAGTAAAGCAAGATTAAACATTGAGTTTAGTTAAACCACCATATACCAAGTAAGCACTAAGCATGAGCTACCCAAGATAAAAGGTAAACCCGGTTGATCAAGGCAAAGGTAGTTTCAATCTAGGCGAACCCTAATTGGGACCCATCAATTTAATCTTAACATGTGCGTAGCATAAATGTTGAGTACGAGAAAGTAAAGGTGTATAGGACTGAAAAGTAGTGATCAAGGACATGACTTGCCTTCTTGGCCTTGCTCCTGCTACTCGTACTCCTCGAAGGCTTGATCTTCAAATCCCTCGAACTGTTAAACGTCTACACGCGTCACACGAGCACATACAAGCAAACACGGGCAAAAAGTAAGAAACAGTACACCAATCACAATTAAACAGAGAAAACAAGCTTGTAAAATTGATCTACGCTTTAAAACAAACACGTGGATATAAAGACGCGAAAAACGGAGTTAAGATGCAAAAGATATTATTAAAACAAGATTCAGGGGCTTTTCTGCAAGAAAAACAAAACTTCTAGGATCAAACTGTGAAAAACCGAGCGCTTATACATAATTACGCATGTAAACTGAAGGTTTAACGCGCAAAAACTCCAAAACGGATGGCGGGTTGATTTTTAGAAAACTCAGGGCTTAAACCAAAAAATGCGAGGGCAGATCTGTAAATATTTTTCAACCGATCTGGACCGCGGGTTGATTTGCGGAAAAGGCGAGGGCTTGAGTGAAAAAGAACAGCGACGCAGTGCGGTTGACCGGTACGCGGTTTGGTTGACCCGCTGCGAGCCGTCGGATCTGGATCCGACGGTCGCGATCGTCGGCGGTGACGCGGCGGCGGCGGCGAGCGGCGGCGGGGTCGCCGGAGTTGGCCGAAACGGCGCTCCGGGGCTTGGTTTCGCGCACGGAGAACACCAGAAGCAAGAGGAAAGCACGGTGATCTTGTTTTGGCGGTCAATGACGACCGAGGCACACCAGAGGACGGCGCTTGGCGGCGGAGAAGTAGCGGCGGTGCTAGAGCTTGCGGCGGCTAATGTTTCGGATGCTGGCACGGGTGCTCAAGGCCGAGAGGGGGCGGCGGCTTAAATAGGGGCAGCACGCTTGGAGATAGGGGCGGCCTCGGATTTGAACGCCCGAGGAAATCGGAGCGGGGGCGAGGTGGTTGCGGAGGCGGCGGAGTCCGACACGGTCGAGGGAGGAGTCCCGACCGGATACGGCCGGAGGAAGGGGAGCGGGCTGCGCTGCTTCGTGGGCCATGGAGGAAAGGCAAAGCGGTGGGCCGAGCGGGCGAGGAGAGCTGGGTTGGCGAGGGAGAAAACGGAGCGGGGAGCTTCGCGGGCTGGTGAAAAATGGAGCGGGCCGGCGACACTGCTGTGCGGCTGGACCGAAAGAAAAAGAAGAAGGGGAAAGAAGGATGTGGCCCAACAGAAAGAAAAGAGAAGAAAAAGAAAAGAGAGAAAATTAAGGTTTTGAAAATTTGGAAATTGAATTTGAAATTCAAATTTGATTCAAACTCAAGCAATTAAAATAAATGCACCAGCATGAATGCACAATAAACTCCTATGATGAATTAATTAAATTTGGAGAAAAAGAAAATTAATATGCCTAAGAATTTAAATGACATCCTAATTGAGCCAATTTTAGTGAATTTGAATTCTTTAAAAATTTCGGTGTTACATATGCTGTACAGATACAATTTAGTAAGAGTAGAGTTATTTTTTGTCGCAAAAGACTAGTCTCTGCCCACTCGCAATTGTTATTCACAAGTTTGCACACATATTTTTTGAGCTATTTAACTCGTTGGATAGCATCAACTTGCACAAAGCAAGCCTGAGCACACAATCATGAGCTTGTCATCTCCTTGGACAAATCTATCCATTAAACAAGTCGTCTAAACAACTTGGGGGTTATCCATACTACCCGAGACCTTTTCTAGACAAGTCTGTCTAGTCGCGGCTTGTAACAACAAGTTTGCAATGCCGGGCCTTTGGAGCACAACACCCAAACAACCCAGAAAGGTTGCAAAGGTAGGCTCCAGTGTACGATGTCCTGAAGAGTCTACCCGTCTAAAGAGTTTGACTACCCACATACTAGAGTACTTGCACTCCGCAAAAAGGTGTTGCGTCTTAATTGTACTCAACATTGTGTATCTGAAGAGGCTCACAAGAGTAGCTTTGTGCACAGACACTCACGACTACCACACGAGCAAACATCAGGGTAGTTCGTGAGATGCACTAAACTGAAAAGATTCAAACAAGTCAACAAGCAAACAAGAATCGCGACAAGACTTCGAATAATTTAGATTACATACACATAACTTGTTTATATTACAAATAATTATTTTTTGCATATTACTCAAGGTTTATTTGACCGGTTACTTTTTGAGCAATAGGAGCCATCTCCTCTAGATACTGCTGGAACTGCTCATCAGAGCAGTCCTTGGCAATGCCTTCTACTACAGGGGCCAAGTTGGCTTGTGGGCAGAACAACTTCACCATCGCCAGCAGTTGCTTGGAGACGGACTCCACCGTCTTCTTGACATAACTGGTGATCTTGTCGGGTACATTCCTGAGTATTTCTGCCAAGGGATGGGGCTCCACACCTTCCTCCAGGGGCTCCACCATGTCAGCAACAAGCTGAGCGGTTTCTGTTAACTCCTGGAGAGCAAGATCTTTTGCCGCCAACTCAGCCTCCTGCGCTCAGAGTTTCATCATCAAGTCTACCAACTGGAACTCTCCGTCCACATGCAGCTTTTTCTCCTTCTCGAGCTTGTGCTCCAAGGTTTCATACTTCGTAGTCAACTTGTCGTACTCATCTGTGACTCAGTAGTACGCGTTGTGCCAGTCCATGGCGCGACCTTGGAGATCCGTATTCTCCTTGGTGAGGTCTACCGAACAAATGCAAAGAACAAGTCAGTATCACCAAGGCCAAACAAGTACTCGAAGACAATGGAGGATAATAGCCTACCTTCATTTCGGTTCCTCCGGCCTTTGTTGAGTTTCTAGAGCAGGTCCTTTTCTTCATTAGCTTTTTGCACAAGGTTACGGTACTCGGTAGCCTGGCCGTCATACTTCATCAGTAGCCGGGAGGAATATTGCCTCTCCTTAGCTAGTTTCTGCTCCAGCGCCTCAGCCCGCAGGATGGTGTCCCCATACCCTTGGATCATTTCTGATTTCTCGTGGGAACACTTGATCAGTTTCTACAAAGCAGAGCAAGTACTCGTGTTAGTATCGGGTACCACTTCTTAAGTCAAAAAACAAGGCAGAAGCAAACCTTACCTGCATAAATTCGCCGATGCGATGATGTATCTCCATCACCGTGGCCTCCATCTCCATGGTGGACAGAGGGTCTGCTAGCAGTTGGATCTTCTCCAGGTTCACTACGGGAGGTAGCAGAGTATCATCATACTCCACGTGCTCCCCGACATCCGGTGCACCGAGAGAGACCAGCGCCTGGCTACTTGACGAACCAGCCTCTGATGGCAAGGAGGAAGCCACTTCGTGACTAGTCGATGGCCCTGCCTTAGACGATGGGACAACGGCTAGCACTTGCAGTGCCCTGGTAACCTCAACGTCAGCCTCCAGCTTGGGGGCTACAAGCGCAGCCTCGACTTCGTCCGCATCTGCCACCTCCACCTCAGCCTCTGGCTTCGGCTTGGCTTCTAGATTAAGCATCAGAACCACCACCTCTGTAACCACTGCAGAAGTACTCTTCGCGACAGGTTCAGTCTCTGGCAGCTTAGGGGCTGGCACTGCAAAAATGTTAAGTGATACCAAGATGTCATGCATAAGAGGTGCGACAAGAGATACCGTACCTAGAGCAATTTCGAGCACGGGCTGCACCTCCAGCGGTGGACTTGTGGACTCTGGAATGATATCCTAGGCTGAGTGGCTACTGCCATCACCTCCAGACTTCGGACTCGAGCCCTCAGCTTCCATGCTGGCGGATTTCCTAAAAACAAGACAAGTGTTATAGCACACTACTCAATTACATCAAGTCAAAATCAGTACTTGGATACTTACTCGGTGGACCTCTTAATCTTGATGGAGGGCCCGGTTCCCAAATGCAATGCCTTGACAGTAGGCGATGGCCTCTTTGGCGTGGCTCGCCGGATCACAGTTGGATCCTCGTCAGCCTTAGTTGCCATCTCCTTCCTCTGGGTACACGACCCCGAGACTTCTTCTATAGTCGGTAGCCTCTTCTGCACGACTATAGTAGTCATTTCTTCCGCCTCTATCTCCACCTCGACTACCTGCAACTCATCCATAACAGAGTCAAAGGTGAGAGTGGTGATAAAGTAAATAAATTATGGGTACTTGATCCTCAGGATTTTGTTACCTGAGATGGGACTTCATCAGCTGACAACTTCTTCACCGCCCATTTGACAGCGATAGTGCACGCCTTCTTCGAGGGTGGTGCCATTTTGACTTCCGGAATGTCCTTTGCTACACGCTTGGATGACCTAGATGATGGCCCCGCCTTGTCGGAAAGACGGGGCTTGACAACATACTTTTCAGCAGCCTCTGATTCAGTCCGGTGACTAGTCCGATGAATCCTCCCTTTGTTCTTCCTTGTCCTTCTCCTCCTCCTCCTTGAGCACCCTCTGCACAACCACAGCCACAAGGGATTGCGTACGGGGTGTGACATCAGCACCAGGCAGAGGAGGGTTGGAGACATACAAGTTCAGTTCATCCTACAAACAACAGACAAGTCAGCAAGGTGATAGACACCAAAAATAGTACTCGGGGGCTATAGGCCACGGGTACTTACAGAATTTGGTGGGTTAGCGGCGCAGTGCTCTTGCACGATCGCCAGGATGCCCTTGATGCGTTTGAAGAAGCATTTCAGACGCGCCATCACTTCATTTGGGGACAACTCCTCTGACGTCATCCATGACGGGTCATTAGGACCTGAGTAGTCGTACCCTCCTCATGAAGTTGAAGGCCACACCAACGCCAGTCAAGCCATCCCTCTTGAGGCAGGTGATCTTTGCAATCAAATCCAGCAGCTGAAAGCCGTTGGCAGTACTCGGCTCATCCAACCAGTGATTGTTCCACACTAGACGGTGGCCAGTGACCTTGGGAAGACGGAGCTCGTGATTTCTGATGTAGAACCACCGTTGCTTCCAACCAGAATGGGAGTCTATGAGTTCATACTCAATGTACTAGCTCTTGAACTGCTCCCGAAGCTAGATCCCCACCCCTCCGACTACTTCTATGTGGTCCATTCAGGGTTGGGGATTCACTCTAAAGAACTTCCTAAACAATTGGAAGTGGGGCCGAATGCCCAGGAAGGCCTTGTAGAGGTGCATGAAGATAGCAATGTGCAAAATGGAATTGGGGTTGAGGTGGACTAGCTCTAGATTGTAGTACCTCAGCAGACCCTGGAAGAAGTCGAACGACGGCAGAGCCAGTCCGCGCTCAATGAAATGCGTGAAGATGACTATCTCATCTGGTTAGGTATCCAGAGGCCATGGATTGCTAGCTGCTTCTCTCCAATCGGAAAAATACTTCTCCAAGAGAAGATTTGCACCCACCAGTACCTGGATATCTGCCTCTTTCAGGCTGGATTTCTTCCAGGCACAAGCCTGATTCAGCAGCGCTGTCTGGTCGGTCTTCCCATACTTTGGCGTCAGCAGTTGGACCTCCTTCTCCTTCTTGGCGGCCTTGCGCTTCTTGGTCTCCACCGCCTTGCTTGAGGATGCTTCCTTGGGTGTCATTGCTCCGATGGTCTTCTGGCACATGAGCTGGAGGGCTAGATAGTGGGGGGTGGCAGCGCTCGAGCTCGAGAATAGCAAGCGACGACACTAGGGCTACAGTGCTAAAGATGAACAGGTGCAAGGATTCAGTTGAAATGGAAGGGATAAGTCCCTCTGATATTTATAATCGTGGCACATTTAACCGAGCGGTGAGAATTACAGGGAATATTCCATTTTTAAAGCCCTTGGTTATTGCTGGAATAGTTTCCAATTTTTGCGAAAGAGATAAGACTTCTTAAGGCGAATAGTCACGTTGGTAAGTAGTTGACCCTTATACCCAAACTAGTCGTCTAATGGCTCAGGGGCTGTGTGCCACGTGCTTGTTGGACAAAAAGTTTTTTCTTTGGGTGTTAAAGGGAAAAGGATGTGAAATTACAAAATGGACCCTCAGCCTGATTCTTCGATTCAACCTAAGGCTCAAGAGCTACTCCACATGGAGTGCGATTTTCATCACACTTCCATATAAAATTCAAGATTGAAGATTCAAGATTCAAGACAAAGTTAAATGAGGCTTGAGCACCTTCTAGCCTCATGGCAGAACTCGAGCACATTTGAAGACTCAATCCAATGGAGTACTCAGAACAGCACCACAAACTAGTCGGAGGCGTCTACAGAAGTACTCGGGACTGCTACATTTGACTAAAAAGTACTCGGGGGCTTGTTGGACATACATCTATGGGCCCACCGAGAGGCTTGGACAGTCCTACATATGGGGCTATACACCGAGACATGTCGTACATGGAGACTATGGTGCAGGATGACGTGGTCTACGTGGAGTACAAGAACTAGTCGAGGATTAGGAAACTACTTGCAGCAACTAGAGTAGGAATCTCTAGTCAAATTCGACTAGTACTCTTGTAAAACAACCGACCTATAACCCTACCCCAGACAATAGAAGGCGAGGAAGGGACCCCCTTCCAAACATCATCAATCAATACAATCCAACCAACACACAGGATGTAGGGTATTACGCGACATAAGCGGTCTGAATCTGTCTAAATCTTGTGTTCGAATTCACCATCAAGTTCATGATCTCAGTGAGGCTCACGCATAAAACACTACCTCGAGTATCCCCTCGGTAGGTTGCTGGATCTAAACACCGACATCGGCCGCCTCCGCCTCTGCTACCAGCCGCCTCGCAACTTCCTCCAAGAATCCTAGTCCAGGTGCGCCTCCTCCAACTTCTCTGATCCCCCCTCCTCCGAATCGTCCCCTTCTCATCCCCTTTCCTTTCTTCGCTAGGGTTCTGCTCCAGTGCCGGGGAGATAGAGTAGGGGTAGGTGGCGCCAGACTACTTGTGTGGTGGCTTCTGCATCGGCCGCATGATTCACACCGGCGAGGCTTCCACTGCTCGATGCGTCTGCAGCGGCATTGGCCCAACAGCCGCCGATGGTTGGAACCCTCTGGGCGAGGTCCATGGCCAACTTCACCCGCACGTTGTGGCGGAACCACCCAACCTAAACTTGCTTAAGTGCGTCTAATTGCTGTCAGAACAACAACTATCCAAAACGCACTTAAAATAGTGTAAGTCCGGTAGTCCGTCAAGGGTTCTGTTCCCAGAACTCCTTGAAAACCACCACGGTGTGTTCCATAGTCATACCTTAGGATCGCTTCCGCGATGGGATAGCATCAACAAACATTACATTTTTACATACATAACAGAGGTACGATTTATTACAAACTGTAGATTGAAGAAACTTAACGACACAAGTTAAACTATTGCTAAGAGTTTAAAATATAAAACAGTCCGGGGTAAGTAATTAAACATCTAAGTCTATTCTAGGGTATCATGAGACTCATAAGATACCCTAGTTCTTCGGAGCTTCCTCCTCGATGGGTCCCTGCTGGGTTTCTGAAAACAACAACAAACGATCCCCTGAGTACGAAGTACTCACAAGTCTGACCTGTCTAACCAATATATATATTTTTGACACTGTATGATAGCTTTATGTGTACTGGATGACTCACATTTTGCAGAAAAATCTTAGTATAAGTGAAACCTTAGTTTTTTCTTTTATTTTAGATTGAGTCTGTTACCTGACCAGTCTAGATGTTGAAAAATATTTTAGCAACCAGATGGAACTAAGTCATACAACATATTTATTCAAAAGAAACGGTTCCCTTCTCTTTGTTACACTATGATGCTTAAGAAATGATCAAGTGCATTCATATCCGAGAATTGCGACGATCCGGACCGATTTACATCCTGCAGGAGATACCCGACCACCAGCCATGTACAACGGGCCGGGTTGCACATAACGACCTTTCGATTAGATGTACCCAATGATCGGAAATATGACTACTCGAACCCAGGGCCGCACCCCCACATGGAACCCCACGTCTGGCGATCTCCACTGTGAGTTTCAGGCTACGCCTTGCCCTTCCACTGCACGCCAAGCACAGGTATGAAATATTTCCAATCAGAGAGCCAACTAACCTACCGGGCTTGCTGGTTCCCATATAGCAGTAAGCAACCAGGTAATATCACTTGATCACGGGTTAAAACAACGATCGGTCCTTAGTCAAATTAATTGAGTAGATGGAACTACGGAACTCAAGACTCCTTTCTTGATTCCACCCAAGCTTCCATCCACTATCTTCCAAAACAGGTCATTTCTTTGATATACATATGTATGACAATGTTACCTTAGGTTGCTGAGTACCATAGGTCCTCAGGAATGGTAAAGGTAGCGCGACTATGCTTTGCTAAGCATGGGATACTTACTAATTATTGAACAAGTGGCAAAGATGTCCTTAATAACAAGGTTGGATTGTGCATAAAAGTAAGGTTTCAATCAACTCCTAGACTTAATGCATTCATAAAGAAATAACCAATAGTTGGACACATGAAATATTAGCTCCAAAATAGATAGGCATAGATGCACTGGGGCTTGCCTTGATCTGTAAAAATGTTAGTGTTGCCCAACAGTCCGGCTTCACAAGGGATCAACTCAATAATTTCCTCAAACTCCGGAGGTTCTTCAGAAGTTTCCAGAATTCCCCTTCAGGTGCTTCAGTGTCTACGATATAGCACATGCATGGGTTAGTGATGCAATTTTTTTGAATACAAGACTGTACAACTTTCCTTCATGATAAAGTTGCAAGCCAATAAGTGACTACACAATTTATCATGATAAAGTTGCAAGCCAACACACAAAAACCCGAAAAGATTAACCCACCATTTTTATTTTCTTTACTAATCCTACCTTAGGCGTTTTCTTTTATTTTTAGAAAACATTATAAATATCTTCTAATCTCAAAACCTAACTCTTATAGGTTAATAGTATTTTGTGAATATGAAAACATTATTCCATATTTTATGCATTTAATAAAGGTTAAGTATTTATTTGAATACCTTAATGAAAAGGCATTAAACAAATACCTAAATTTTATTATTCTTCCTAGGGTATAAGAATTTTAATGCATAAAGGAAAATAAAACAATCCTAATTAAATTGGTTTCACTAATTTTGGACACTCCTAGAAATTTCTACAATTTAAATGGTGAAAAACAAATAATCTATTAATCTAATAAAGAAAAATCTAAATTTATCTCTAAAACCCCGGCCCAACTTTTCTCACCCACTCCCTCTCTACCTTTTCTCACTTGCGCTAGGCCCACGGCTCGGGTCCACTTCTCCCTCTTTCCTTCTTTACCCGCCGGCCCACCGGACTGCTGCTACCCCCCCTCCTCCTCCTATTCCTCTGCCGGCCTACTGGCCCACCTTTTTTTTTCTTTTCTTCTTTCGGCGCCTGGCCTGTTGAACCGGCCCACCGGCCCACTCCTTTTTTTCCCCTTCTCACCCCGGCGCTTGGCCTACTAAACCGGCAGGCCCACTGGCCCACTCCTTTTTTTCCCCTTCTCACCCCGGCGCTTGGCCTGCTGAACCGGCCCAACGAGTGCCCAAACTTTAATGGGCCTCCTCACGACCGGCTTGTCCTCCTCACAGGCCAACGGCCCAACTTTCTCCTCCTTATCCACCCGCCAACCCCCCCTCCTTCTTTCCCCTCTACTTCCTCCTAGACCTCACGGCCCACTTCCTTCCCAAGCCGAAAATCAGCCCACCGGCTCTCCCTTCAACCGTTGGCCCTCCTCCTCTCCTTCTAGTGACGCGCGGGCCCCCAACGATAGCTTCTTCTTCCATCCCGCGCCAAAACAGAGCACGGCAGGGGGTGGCGCGCCTCGACGGCTGGTGCCCCACCGGCGACGGGTCCCGGCTGGGGAAGCATCCCCAAGCCGCAGAGCACCCGTGGGCGGCGGCGGCTCCCCGGGAGATGGCCGGAGCTAGCCCCTCCACGGTGGCGGGCGGCGGGACCAACGGCCGACCGTGGCCAAGTACGGCAACAGCACAACTCGACCCTCCAACTACCCCCACCTCTTCCTAGTGACCCGTGAGCTTACCTATGGCTTACCAAAAGGAAGGAAAGTGACGGCAATGGGGAGCTCACCGTGAGCAGGGAGCTTGGCGGCGGCGGACAGAAACGGCGGCGGTTAAGGGCTCGCCGGCGAGGAAGTTGGAAAACAAGTAGGCTCGGTTGTTGGCAAGGTATTGGTGGAGATGTAGGCGAAAGGAATCGAAGCGGGAGGTGATGTAGCAGTGAAATTTTGTCCGGCGGCAGGAGCTTCGACTGGGGGCGGTAAAAATAGCACGGTAAAGGACGATGGCGGGAGCAGTAGAAATACGAGTTTTTCACCGTGTGCATAGGCGACACCGTGGCCTAGTTGTAGGCTTGCGTGGTGAGGAGGTGGCTCTAGGCACTGAGCTAGGCGACGGGCCAGAACGCTGGCGGCGACACGTTTCTACCTTCTCTGTTCTTCTTTCCCCCTTTCTTTCTGTTACTCCGAAAGTTCAGACTTTCCCCACAGCCAATTTTGAATCCGACGGTTCCAAAGTCCTTTAGGCAAACTTGGGGATAAACTCGAGCACTCCAATTCATATATAAGCTTTCACTCGAGATAAACACCCCAAGGTAGACATTTTTGAGTTTTTCTCTCGGGTGATAAAAAGGTTCTGAAACTCCTGTTTCAGTTCGACAACTATTCAGAGTCATTTGCCCTTCTTTAGACTTAATTTGAGTAGCTAGATCTTGCTCCAATTAGTGCAACCACTAACCATTCATGCTCTACAACTAACAGGGATTCCATTTTGCACATGAACACCTATACCTTTTGCACTACAACTTGCTGCTGTTTTTAGACTCAGGAAAAATGCAGTTCAGTGGTTAGGCCGAAAATGGCCAGAGTGCTAACTTTGAGCCTTAATTTGAATTTGATTCCTTCACTATTCCTGAGCAACAACACCCTACTAAACATGTCCAAGGATCATACTTCACTGCTGTTCAGTTGCCTTTGTCCACTTACTTGAAAAATTGGGCAGAATTCAATTTCCAAAGTGGATACTCACAATGTTTCGCTGAATTTTCCAGTTTTCGGATAATGAATAGTACTCACTTGATTTTGATTTTCAATTGCATTTCTTGAGGAGTTTGGGACTTGATTTAATGTCCAATTTCATTCCCTTAAGTTCTAAACTCCCTCAAGCCTCAACTTCATATTTTTGGTAAATTTTTCCGAATTTAAATTTCCAATTTGCAATTTTGGCTAAATTCGGCTCAAATTGGACTTTGAGTCAAATTTCTTTCTTTTTCTTCAAATATCATTACCACTTTTTATTCGTATCTTTAGGGTGTCATTAACACGAGGTGTTACACACGTGAGTACTCCTCAGCCCAGATCGGTTCGTGCTTGCTAGTTTCTCAGTTCAGAGTCATGTGATTCATGATTCCTTTTTATCGATTCGTAGCATTGGCTACCGTTCAATATATCAACTTTGGAGTGAAGGTAAATACCAGATATGTTTTATCTCTCAAATGGGATAGTTTGTGGTCCTGTAAATGAAAGTTGTTTGCACGTTATATTGAGAATATCCTAACAAATCAAGCATCTAGAGCTCTTTATTATTTAGTAATTGTCCAACACTCATTGTCTTTTGTTTATGACCCAAAGTAATTTTCTGTGAAAATCCCAGAATATGATCACTAGAGCTGCTCAAATGGATGGTGGTATTCTTTTCGTGTCACCACCCGATGGCCCGATGCCACAAACAAAGGAGCATATTCTTCTTGCTAGACAGGTTTAGTTTCTCATTTAAATTGCTTCATCATGCTGTCTTTGCAGTTCTGATCATATTAACTTTTGCTCTGCTTTTAGGTTGGTGTACCTTCACTTGTAGGCTTATGTTCCTGAGATTCGTATAGGCTGGTGTTGCATGCTAATTGTCATATTGGGGAAATGTTCTCTGGTCCGTGGTTGGATTCATGTGAATGCCCTATCACTAAGCCTATCCTTTTTTGTCATAATATGCAAAGTTTAGCTCTACTTTTTGTAGAGTAGAGAGGTTGGGCTCAATGTATTCTCTTTTGTCATAAATCAGTAAAGCCAAGCTTTTGGGTGTGGAACCTTTTTGGTTTGAGTATACACGGGGATATGGATGTGTGTTACGTTGTTGCTCCCTACAGCAAGAAGGTAGCACGTAATTTGACCGGCGTAACAAAGCTAGCTCCCCCCCTTGTATTCCCTAGCTAGCTAGCTGCCTGTTGCATGATGGTATTTGCTTAATTATAACACCAACAATATATACGCTTTATCTTTAGACTTTCTATTTGTGACAGATCTTTGTGTTTATCCCATGTGTATGTAATTCTGGACCAGTACATTTGCTGCAAGACTGTGTTTGCATTGTGATAACAAATTATTGCGGGCTAAGCTAATCTGTTTGGTTTTATTTCTAAGATTAAGCTGAAGCCATATTTCTATCTTGTCTTGTCTAGTAGGAAACTGCAACGGGATTGTCTCTCTGATCTTGCAAACTTATGCTGGATACTTACACTATTGCTTTGTGTGCTGCCACCTTCTGTTGTTGAACATGGCTGAAGCATTTCAAAATCTTTTTTTTTTACCGGCAGAGGCTATGTTTTCTAAATATGTGGAATTCATTGTTAATTTATTCAGAATCTGCGGAATTCATTGTTAATTTATTCAGACTCTGTGGAATCAATATTCCCCTTTTCTTTGTTAATTTATTAACTAGATGCATATAGCTGTTCTGGTTATAACCCCTTCTTTGGCCTGCTACTCCCAACAGTTTTGAAGATTTAGGATGTTTGAAAGGATAGCATATGGTGGATTAATTTTAACCAATGTACTTATCTACGTATACATACATTAGATAATAGGTTCTTGGGAGTAGTAAGTTAGGCGGTTCTTGTTGGAGAGGAAGAAGAGGATGACAAGCTCTTGAAGAAAAGAAGAGGTGTGATGAAGAATTTTCTATTGAAAAGTGTGTTGATTAAGTGGATGCTATAGATGAATTAAAAGATGGGGATTTGACAGTTCAGTTACAAGTATAGATCAAAATGAATATAGTTCACTCTGTACCAATGCATTAGTGATGGATTGCTATTTCAATGAGAGGTAGCTATTGGTTGTAGGACTCAGGTTGTGTGCATCGGTTACAAGTCAGTTCGTTTGTTACTGTACTTATTTCTTCATAGCATCTGTTTCCGTTGAGTACTAATTAAGTGCTTGTATCATCTGATGCAGAAGCTCGAGGGATCTAAACTAGGATTTACATGTTGCTTCCAGAAGATTATCCCTGTTTCTGTGATGGAATTACATCTATTTATCTCATGAATGTGGAGTGTAATTTGCCATGCATGTATCTCCATTTTGATCCGCATGCACAATTCATACAATGCAGTTTCAGGATGTATGGACAGAGGAACACTATTTTATCTTGGATGTTTTATTCTTTGCATTGGAGTGCAAATCCACTTGATTATGTATGAATAATTATAACTGTGCACTTGATTTGATTACGTATGAATAATTATAACTATGCACTTGATTTGAGTGAACTTGATTGCGTATTTTTTCTTTTGTTGATTTTTTATTTTTTTACTCGAATTTTCTTGATCCAGTTGATTATGTGGACCGCACAAAAACGGTAAATATGGTGCAGTGGTGGAAGCACGGGATGTCTGCCTTGAAGGCCAGTCTCCCAAACGCGGACTGGGAACGGGGGCTCGGGTTGGGAAGGGATTCGAAAGTCCAGAAAAATCCAGTGCGGTCAAATCTGCCCGGGGCAATCTGGCATATGCTTCCAAACAAAGCGGAGACTTTTAGGGATTCGTACCTTTTTAGCACATTAGTCGTTGGTGGGCTGCGAGCTGGGCTGCACTGCTGGAGTGTTTTTTTTCTTTTTTTGAATTTCGGACTGGTTGGAAGGGAAAAGAGAGAGAACAAGAGATAGCATATAGCAGGCCCGGGCTATGAGAGAGTTGCGGGCCGGTTTAGGCCTGGGTAGAACCTTAGGGGCTAGTTTAAGGTTTAATTTTTTATTTAGATGGGTTTTGGAAATAGTGTCGGTAAACTAATTTGAAATGAATTTAAGTTTAATTTCAATTAGATCAGATAATTGATAGAGCCAAATTGATATGTAAGGTTATGACCAAAATTGAAGTGTATGAGAAATAAAAAGTTTTAGGGTGTGCAAACTTCAAGTTTGCCTTGAGTTATATAAAGATGTATCCATTTATGTATCATAAAGATTCCTGCAGAACGGCAGATGCATTGTTTCCTCAAAAAGCAGCAGATGCATTGCTGGAACCTGGAAAAATATGCAGCAGCATGGTGGTGGGGTTGCTCATGCTCAGATCGGGTGCGTGTTCGTCTCCTTGACTTCCATGCATTAAGGGCACAAGATTTTTCGTCCTTCATTGACTGTAAATATTTTCACTGCCCTTGACCTGCATCTTGAAATTCATGGACTTCGGTACCTAAGCTCATTGACTGTAAATATTTTCACTGCCCTTGACCTGCATCTTGAAAGACTTCGGAACTTAAGCTAAAGCAATGTATTTGCAAAAGCAGTGCAAGTTGCATTGTTATATACTCCCTCCGTCCCAAATTACTATTCGTTTTGGGTTTTCTAGATACGTAGCTTTTGTTATGCACATTTTTTGTTATGCACATTATGTCTATATCCGTAGCAAAAGCTATATATCTAGAAAAGCCAAAACGAATAGTAGAAAAGCCATAGTAGAAAAGCCAAAACGAATAGTAATTTGGGACAGAGGGAGTATTTGACTTCCTAATACATGACTGACTTACAAGTGGCGCATAAATAGCAATTAGCAGGCAGTACTTGGATACTATTAAGTATGACTGTAAGAATGCAGTAGTTAAATTTAGATACTAGCATTGACCATCAGCATGCAGTAAGTGGATACTATCAACGAGCCGGTGTCAATCAAGTTTCCTCGCAAACCATGGAATTCTATTCAGTGTAATCAGTTGAGAAATTCAGGTAGAAATAAAGATGTAGGTAACCAATAATAACTAGTTTCAGCATGGCTGAAGATGTAGGTCCTTATATGGAGTCAGTGTTGCCTTTCAGACACTATTTCCTCCTAAATAATTTTGGCAGTTCCTATATGGGATTGTCTGAGCAATTCTTCTTTGCGCGCCCAGAAAAAAAATGTCAAGTTGATCTTGGTTTCGGATGGTGTCGTAATTTTGTCAATACACTTCTGAAATACTGAGCATGTCAAAATCGAGTACTATTGATAGATGCTGCCTAAAAAGATCTTTTGGGTTTATTATACCATTTCGTGCCATGGAGATGGGCTTCTTCCTTGGCTAAATTACCCTGCTTCCACATTAGTTTGTGATGATGATAGAAAAAAATGAAAATTGGAATTTTCCCCAATTACCAATTAAGGCAGTAACTACTGCGAGCTGGGAAAGATTATAATGCTGTCAAGTCACCTGTAGTTGGTTGATTTATGTCCTTAGACTGAATGAAGTGCTAATTGTTGACTTTGTTTTGAGTTGGGAAGAACACTTGTACTTGTATGGATGCGCGGAATTAATGCTTTTCTATATGCAGGTTGGACAACTAAAAGTCAGCAGTCAGCACCACATACAGACATACTCCCTCCGTTCTAAATTATAGATCGTTTTAGCTTTTCTAGATGCATATATATTATTATGTATCTAGATATAGATATAGTGTATGTCTAGATGCATAATAATATCTATGAATTAAAAAAACTAAAATGATCTACAATTTGAAACAGAGGGAGCATATATCTTTCAGTTTACGGTGACTGCTTGCAGTTGAATTCTGCAAAATAGATTGTAAAAACTTGCAGCTTGTGACAGATATGTAACTTAGCTCTCAAATGGAAATTTAAGTGCCTTGCCTTTGTTTACAGAGCCCAGGCTGACATGTTAAAATAGGCTCGCATGTTCATGCATATGCCCGATGCTCTAGAGTAAGCCCCCGTTTGGCAGGGCTTTTGTTAAAACAATCAGTGGATTCAAGGCACAGCAATAATGATTTAATACAGAAAATCGGAGGGAAAATTTTAGACATCTATCTCCTTGTAACCAAGAAAAAGACAACCTAAATCATTAGATGCTGAGCCTAGTGGTTCATATTTATCATGTAACTGTATACGAAAAAATTGTAATTTAAATATTAGTTCCAACTATGGACCTTGCTCACCTTCGGTTACCAAATGGGCACACCTGAATGAGGCCACCAGGCTCTCCGTGCAGCCCGCTATGCAAGACTGCGACATGCCCCCTCTAGTCCACGCGAACTCGCGTCATCATCTGCCGCTACCGCCTAAACCCGGCTGCCGCCCCCCACTGGTGCACTGCATCTGCAGGCTGCCCTTTGCCGCCCTTCCTCCAGCCGAAGCCTGGAGCTCTCGTCCATTTTCTCACACATCATGCCTCAGCAACTTAGCTCGTCCCTCTCGACCTCACGAGCGGTGCAGGCCGCCGTCCGACAGGCAGAGGCAGGCCGGTGCATCCCTCCGTGGCTCCGACCCTTCCCGCTAGGGCTCTTTGCGGGGGCCTGCGCACAATTGCAGGCCACGGCTGCTGGACTGCTGGTTGCTGGGGCTCATGCGGCAGGAAGCAACCACGCGCGCAAACTTCTCTTCTTTCTCTCAAAAAAACTTGCAGTTCTTCTAGGCCACTGGCTGCTGGTCCATGCTATATATGTTTTTCTATTTCATTGCACTATTAAACTTGCAGTTCAAGCACCTTCTCAATTTGAAAAGTTCCCTTACGTTTATATATTTTCTATATGTGACATATGTGGTAGTTTTGTCCATTAAATTTGGCCCAAGTCTTCACTAATTCCTGGGTCCGCCACTGATTCTGGTCACATATACTCCATCTTCAAAGCATACAGCTAATTACAAATCTGAATTCTAGTTTCAATATGATCCATTGTTGTGATTTTCAATGACTTAAGAAATACTTTATGCCAAAGAAAACACACACACTGGCAGAGATATTACCAGGATTAAAGAAAATACAGGCAATATAATTTTGCACATGTTCAAAAGCTGTTAAAGAATATTGGGGGTTGAGCTTTGTATGCAGTGTGTGTGGAAGTATTCACTCACAGGATTATAACAGTCTTACAGCTCCATCAACATAATATCATTTTTGCTAGGACAAGTTAAAAAGGATAGTTGCCAAAGGGTGTAAGAAATTTGTATGGTACAGACTACAGACAATCCATTCCGTTCTGGAATTAATACATTCTTACACTTACACTCTTATACTCAATTTCGTTTCTGTTTCTCCTGTTACACAAACTCGCCCTGGTGCTTTCCTGATACTATGCAGAAACAATGTAATAGTTCTAATATGTAGATAGTGAAGTGTGGTATTGGTGCGCTGTAAGGTAAGTGAATGAACTTCTAATGCTAGAAAGAACCTGGGTATGACAATAATATTACTCTGCAATTTATTTAAGAACGATTTCATCATTAAATGAAACAAAACAGATGCCAATAATTCAATATAAGGTTAGAATAAAATTAAGATTTAGCAATTGTAGTTTTCCTCCTCGTAAGTATTACCATAACCAGTTCCACACTTTAAGAAGCACCTCCAAGTTAAGGGCTCAACTTGTTACCTAGTAAAGAAGAAGGCCATGCCATGATGTATGGATGAAAGTGGCCATCAGTTTTTCCATAAAAGAGCTTTTCCAGCTTCCTTGTTTCCAGGCAGAAGGATAGGTACCAACAAGGTGAAGTAAAATCTCTGAATGTCTCAAAAGTTGACATGTACACAATGCCATCCAGAATTGCCAAAACTTTGAGCTCTTCATGTTCATCCCGTGAGCCTTCGGTAGCCTGAAGAACCTCTCCCTCCAACTGGACCATACTTTCAAGCATCCACTTGTCAACACCATCAGCATCTGCTCTAAGGAACCAAATAAACAGTGTGAATTCAATTGCGGCGACAATGCAGAGCTTCCCGTCATTGGTGTCCCCAGTCATGTAGAGGTGGCCTTGCCCCTTTAAGTCCTCGGGCAGATCGATGAAGGAGAATTGCAGAGTCGCGGTGTCCAGAAGCGCCTTGTAGGCATGCCACGAGTGTGACCAGCACAAGAACCCGTTCACCTGCCTCCCGCCAAGAAGCCAGTACTTGCCGCTCGCCGGCTGTGCCGGCGCAGGGTCTGACCAGGGCAGAATTTGCCACTTCTTGGTGGCTGACGAGAAGACGGCGGCGCGCACCCGCGACTTGTCATGGCAGGTGTAGACCACGCGGAACGACGACCTGTCTGTGGCTTCATCGTCAGATGGGAGCAAGAAGTAACTCTTGGGGATGAACTTGCCGCGGTGGCCTATAGAGATCTCGTCAGGCGGCATGGGGACGAGATCCAGAGCCCGGGTGAGGGGATTGTAGGAGGCGATCTGCTTGGACTCCCAGTTAAGGAGGAGGAGACAGCCGCCGCGGCACTCCCTTATCTGCCACCCGGGGAAGACGTCGTCGTGGAACGGGACGCGGGTGAGGAAGACGTCGATGCCGCGGACGGCGGCGGCGAGGTCCGGATCGGAGCGGCGGCGGATGGGCGTGAAGGAGGGCATTTCGGTGCCATTGGGGTCGAAGAAGAAACCGAGGAGAGGGGGCGGGTGCAGGGAGCGGAAGCGGCGGCGGAAGGCCGGGGAGGAGCGGACGGCGGCAAGGAAGGCGCAGCAGGCGAGGGCGGCGCGGACGAGGGAAGGCAGGGACGGGAGGAGGAGGAAGATCTCGCGGAGGAGGTCATCGGAGAGGGCGCGTATGGTGGTGGGGTCAGGCGGTGCTTGGGGTTCCGCCGGCGGCGGCGGTGGCAGGAAACGGGAGGCCATGGTGAGTTGGTGACTGATTCGGGGAGGGAGAGGACGACGGGCTTTCGCGAAGGTTATCTGGTGGTTTCGGGATGGGTTTCCATTTCAGGCCCGGCGGTCTGGTGGGCTGGGCTGAGATAGAGGGCAGCGATTTCAGGTTCAGCAAAAAAAATTTCAATAGAGATAAGACTTTCTAGCTTGGAAATTTATGAAAAATACCGGGTGATTATTTGATTTATTTTCATCGAGATTTAGGCCGGATTGATTCCGACCAGGATTACTTCCCAGCTTGGTTTGAGTGATTCCACCCGTGTCAGTCAATCCGGCTAGAATTTAATCCTGCCGATCCACTTAAAACGAACAAGTCAATCCATCTCTGCTGGTTTGAGTGATTCCACCCGTGTCAGTCAATCCGGCTAGAATTTAATCCTGCCGATCCACTTAAAACGAACAAGTCAATCCATCTGGCAGAGATGGACATCTGGCCAGCAACAAATTTGTTCTTGATCGTTTGTATTCAACAGAGTCATTTCACCGAAACAATACATCAAATTTGTCCAGTGAGCTAGCAGTAGGCCGGTGTCTGACATTTGGATATGGAGCAAGCACCTTTTTATAAAATAAGACAAAAATCGAAATTAGCTACACAATGACAACAGCATATGAGTCACCACAGATCCACGCTAACAAAATGGAAGCATAAAGGTATGCAGTCTGCTGACTTCTTTAGCTCACTCCAAATAGAACTGTGCGCACATGTCACTTCATTAGGACTGCACATGTCCTCAACAGCATAGCATCCTCAGCAGCCAAGTGAAATCTCCTGGCCAAAAAGTTGCACATCCCAGAAACTGAAATTGTAGTTCAGAAACATTGTCAATACATTTTTTCTGTCAAAATTGGATCCCAAAAGGTCCAACAGGATCATTGCTAACTGAAAGTTTACTATAGATCAAGTATACTAACAAAAAAAGAACAAAAGCTTCTATCCAAGAACAGATATAATGTCATAGTTAAAGAAAATACTAGCATTAGCATCTTTGACGCCGCACGCCAAGACGGACTCGGAGGTGACGAGCCTGGCGCTGTCCTCGCCGCCGCGCCGGGGAGCGCACGTGCCCCGTCTACTACATGCAGAGTCCCTCAGGGACTCACACGACCATGAGAAGACGGCCACCTCCGTCCACTCCATGCTGGCACTCGGCACCATGGCATCGTCACGCCACTCCCACTCCTTCGTAGGCAGGGACTCCTCCTCCAGCCAATTCTCGGGCCACCCAAGCGCGGCCATCAAGAACTCGCTACGGATCTCAACTCGGCAACATCAAGAACAAGAATACGAGGACAGGAGAGGGGAAGGAAGATAGGACGGCGCCTTACCGGTGAGAAGGTGGCGGAGAGGGTCGCCGTCTGGGCTGTGCCGTGCCGCCACCTCGCACCGCCGTCTCGTCGCCTCACGCGCCGCTAGCTCGCACCGCCGCCCGTCGTCTCGCGTGAGGATTCGTTCCGGAGGGTTGGAGGTGGGGATTGCTTCCGGGCCTCGGAGTGAAGGAGTGAAACCGAGCCAGTCCAGGTTTGGTTCCGAGCCAGGTCAACCGAACAACAATTTTTATTGAGGCCTGACTCCATTCTGGGTCGTTCCAATCCACCGGATTGGGCTGCATTCTGGGCCATTCTGGCCGAAACGAACGGACCCTTAGATGGCTTGGATTCATGATCCGTGCTTCTATTTTTTCTTTTCTTTTTCTGTCGTGGGCGGACACGGGGTTTGTAGTCTTCTGCTTTCCAATGACTATATGTGGGCTTGTTTGGTAAATTTCCACAGTTCGTTATATTAAAAAAATTACTGATCCCAACTCCAAATGTAGTCCAGCATGAATCGTCCTACATCTTTACAAGCTATGTTAAGTTAGTATGAACTAACAAAATAATTCTTCATTGTCAAATCACTTTTTATACTATCTAATTAATTCTAACAATTATTAGAAAATTTGTAAAATCCTACCAAAATGAAAAATAGGAGTTACGCATGTTGTCATAAAGCCTAAAATCCTTGAATATGCCCAAACTAGGGCCATATTTCCTATACTATATAATTAGTTATGGTCAGGTCCATAATGTACTATATAAACAACCATAAGTACTAATCTTCTGATCTATAAGGAAAATTTTATGAAAAATGTCAAAAACATCCTAAAGTTTATGATGTTTATTTGTCGAAAACATCAGAAAATTTTACATCCGAGCAGATTTAGTGATCAAGTTATTGAAAGCGCATCTAGACCCCTTAACGGGCTTTAGTTGTTGAATGACAACACAATTAAATGACTAATGAGTTCGGTGAGCTTTGGATATATTTCATTGTAAATGACCATATCAAACTCATATCATACCTCAAATTGAAAAGGGCAAAAGAGACAAAGTTGCAATGGCTATTATTTGGTCTCACTGGTGAGAAAAGATTGATAATACATCGGTATTTTGATCAAGAAGGAAGAAATATTGAAGCGTCCCCACATAAGTAGAGACTAAATGTGATACAAATATCAGTCCCAGGAGGCTGATAACACATTTATTCGTTAGATAATTCAGTTACCGTATAACTCCCGAGGGAGTGGGCGTGAAAGCCACGCAGCGATAAACAGTAAATAAATAACGGCGGCTAACCAAGCGACTGCCAAAAGACAGCACTCGGGACTACACGGTAGCAGCAGCATCTTGGGCAGGCCAACACCACATGCAGCGTCGGGTGCGGACACAACCTCTACTCAAGGTCCTCGGCGACGAAGTTCGGGTCCTCCTCTGTAGCAACGAAGCAAGGGTGAGTACAAACGTACTCAACAAGTCCAACCCCATCCACGGAGGGGGATACAAGCAAGTTTATGCACAAGTATAACAAGGATAAGCTAGAGTTTATTTGCGGAAAAGCTAAATTTTAACACATGCAGGGGATTGTTTCCGAAAGGGTTTTTGTAAAGTTTCTTTTAGTACCCGAAGCATTGATTGGGGTTGATCCTACACAAAGGATCCAAGTTTTTATTGCTATCGGACTCCCCGTCCGCCATAGCGCACGGCACAACTGCCGGACTCTTCCAAAATCCCCCCCCCCCACACACACACATGACCTCCTTGCCCAATTACTAGTTATGTGACCAAGCCGTAACTCGTCCAATGCCGTGGACACGGCTACCCGGATAGGTTTTAACTCTGCAGAGGGTGTACACTTTTCCCACAAGTAGGGTACCGCAGCACGATCACCTTGGTGACGGTACGGATCCTAACAAAGCCATTACCCACCTTAGCTAAGACTGGCTAGTTCCCACGGAAACACCCAAGGGGTTCACGTCTCGTCCATGAGACCGTAACCGGGACCTAAGTCACCAAGATCTTACTCCTTTTCCATGGGTTCCCGTTGCTCACCAGCACCCCTGAGGACTAACAGTTCAGCTAGTGGGATTTATGCTAAGCCGTTGCCCATACAACGGTCGAGTGGTTGCACGATGGTGGAATTAGGCAAGATGACACATCAACTCGGTCCTTAATCACGACAGGATGGATATCTCCCGACATTGCTCAACCACCGAGGTACGAGCACAACAACTTGGCATCCCACACAAGGAACACCCATCCATCCCGTCTACACATCCTTTTTCCCCGAACCCAAAAGCCATTTCTCTTACTCGGACACACACACACATTTATTTTCCGAATACACCATTGTAATAATGATTGCAGTTGAGTAACAAATTCCATTCTAGCAGTGGTTATCATCTAAACAGAACGAGTCATATTTAGAGATAAGCATAGGATGGCAAGGGATGTTCATAACAATCAAGGGGTGGCTATCCAACCATGTCTTGCGATAAAATAATATGCATTTTGTAAAACAGGCCAATAGGTTGTGTTTGAAAAACTAGGTATTAAGTATGCATCAAAGGGTGAGATTGGACTTGCCGTCTTCAAAGCCTTCCGGGAGTTCCGGCTCGCGGTACTGGTCCTCGGGCTCGGGCTCGCGGTCAAACTCCTCCTCCGGCTCCTCCTCGGGCAATCCGCGATCTACGGCACACACAAACAGACACACAAATAAATAAAAGAGAAAACGATTTTTAACCGTGAGCTCCGAACAGGAAACGTGAACGGAAAATAGGTAGAAGGATTATTTTTGGGAAATTTGGATATAGATCGGCGGAAGTATTCTGGAGGATGACGTGGTAAAATTTGGGATTAATTGAAGGAAGTTTGGCGCATGAAATGACGGGTTAAATATGGATTAGGGGCTTAAACGGAGGTTTAGGGCTGATTTATAATCAACCAAGGACCTATTTGCAATTACTTTCGGAGGTGGAGGGGTCTATGTGTAATTTGGGGAAACTTGGGGGTTAGATCGGAATTCTTAGGAATTTTGCTCTTTCTTCTTCCAGGAACCAGAGGAAGAGAGGGGAAGTGGATGGTGGCCGGCGGCGGTCGGCCGGTCGGCTTTGCCGGCGGCAGCTGTGGGCCGGGGCGGTGGAGGATGGGGTGGAGACCCCATTTTGCCCTTACCTTGGGGGTGAGAGATGGGGGAGGTGTGGCCGGCGGTGGGCAAGGTGGCGGCGGCTTGGCACGGGCGGCGCACGGGTGGCGGCGGCGGTGGCTCGGCACGGGGGGAGCGGCACAGGCGGCGGCGCACGGGCGGTGGTGGTGTTTGGTGAAGAAAGGCGACGGGCGGATGGAGTGGGGAGATGGCCGGGCGGCGCCCCTTTTATAAGCCGGCGGTGGCGTGATGGCCGGCGGTAGGGAGTGGGGGTCCGGCCGGCGGGCGGCGCGCGGCGGGAAGGTGGGGGGCCGGGTAGGCCGGGCCGGCGGCGGTAGGGGCTCGGTTCCAAGGGGCGGCGGGCGGCGGTGGCCGGCACGGCACCGGTGCCATGACCGGGCCGGAAGTGGAGCCGGGGAGGTAGGGGCCGGTGGGCGGCGCGCCTTCCGAGGAGGCCGGTGCGACACCGGCGGGACCGGGCCGAGCGGTGGACCCCAGGCGAGCGGCGGACCGGGTGGCGTGGCGCCAGGGGCGCCGGAGTTAAGGAGCTGGGGCCGGGTGGTTCGGGCGCCAGTAAGGAGGAGAGAAGGAGAGAGAAGAAGGGAGGGAGGAAGAAGAAGAAGGAAGAGGAAGAAAGAAGAAGGAAAAAGAAAAGGAGAAAAGGGGGAAAAAGAGAAAGAAAAAGGAAGAGACCGGCGGCATTCGCGGCACGCGGTCGGGGCACGCGCACGGCGTCTGACAACGGCACGCAGCGAGATTCACGGGCACAGATAAAAAGATAGGTTGGGGTCGGCCTGGGTACTGGGACGGCGAAATCGCCGGGGAGACTTCCGATTTCCGGGAGCTCAGCGGTAAAAAGATTTTAAAGACGGTTTTTAACGGATGATTTTAATTAGTGGTTTCTGCGGATGTTACAAACCTACCCCACTTAAATTGAATCTCGTCCTCAAGATTCGACTGAGTCCTGAAGAGATATGGAAATTCCTTCTTTAACGCGTCCTCACGTTCCCACGTGGCCTCTTCTTCGCCATGCCTGCTCCATTGTACTCTGTAGATCCGAACTGCTGTATTTCTTGTCCTTCTGGTGACAGTGTCCAAAATCTTGACAGGCACTTCTTGATATCGAAGGTCCTTTTGTAGGTCTATTGTTTCCACCGGTACTTGTTCCTCCGGTACTCTCAAGCATTTTCTTAGCTGGGAGACATGAAATATTGGGTGTATATCCGACATTTCCTCGGGCAGTTGGATACGGTATGCTATGGCTCTAACTCTCTTTAACACCTGGTATGGTCCGATATACCGAGGGGCTAATTTTCCTTGCACTTGAAACCTTCGAGTACCCCGAATCGGGGATACCTTGAGGTAGACAAAATCTCCCTCATTGAAGCACAATTCCCGTCTTCTTTTGTCCGAGTAGCTCTTCTGTCTGGACTGTGCAGCCTTCAGCTTCTCTCGGATTTCTGCTACACGGTCTTCTGCTTCCTTGATGAAAGCTGGTCCGACCAGGGAACGCTCTCCGACTTCTGACCACATCAAAGGGGTTCGACACTTTCTTCCATAAAGAGCCTCAAATGGTGACATGCCTAGACTGGCTTGGTAACTATTGTTGTATGAGAATTCCGCATAGGGTAGGCTTTGTTCCCAATCCTTTCCATAGGTGAGGACACACGCCCTCAACATATCTTCCATGATTTGATTCATCCGCTCTGTTTGGCCATTGGTCTGGGGGTGATAAGCTGAACTAAAATCCAGTTTGGTGCCCATGGCTTTGTGTAAGCTCCTCCAGAACCTAGAGGTGAACTGAGTTCCTCTATCCGAGACGATCCGGCTGGGCACACCATGCAGCTTCACTATGTTGTCGACGTAGAGTCGAGCCAGTTTTTCTCCGCCGTATGTGGTCCGTACGGGCAGATAGTGAGCAACTTTAGTGAGTCGGTCCACTATTACCCATATGGAGTCATTTCCCTTCTGAGTTCTGGGCAAGCCTACAACAAAATCCATGCCGATCTCATCCCACTTCCAAACCGGGATAGGCAAGGGTTGTAGCAAGCCGGCTGGCTTCTGGTGCTCGGCCTTGACTCTTTGGCAGGTATCACAACGGACGACAAACTGAGCTATGTCTGCCTTCATCCCATTCCACCAGTATTTCTGCTTTAGGTCCATATACATCTTTGTGGATCCGGGGTGAATGGAGTATGCTGAGTTATGGGCTTCATCCATGATGGTCTGCCGGAATTCTCCGTCCTTGGGGACACAGATTCTGTTCTTATACCACAAGGTTCCCTTGTCATCTACCCTGAAATCCGGGGCTTTATTTTCTCCGGTTTGCTTGCGGATTTTTACTAGGTCTTGGTCTGAACCCTGGGCTTCTCGGATTTTATCCTCCAAGGTGGGCTGGACACTTAGCCTACGGCTAGCTTTCTGGGGGATGATATGCACATTCAACCAGGCCACTTCCTCTCGTAGACGGGCATTCTCGGGTCCGGGCTGTCCATAGGACTTTCTGCTCAAGGCATCAGCTACAACATTAGCTTTGCTGGGGTGGTAATGGATTTCTAGGTTGTAGTCCTTTACCAGTTCTAGCCACCTCCTTTGCCTTAAATTCAGATCGGGTTGGGTAAAGATGTACTTTAGGCTTTTATGGTCGGTGTAGATTTCACACTTATTCCCAATCAGATAATGTCTCCAGATTTTGAGGGCATGCACTACGGCTGCAAACTCTAAGTCATGGGTTGGGTAGTTCTGCTCATGAGGCTTAAGTTGTCGGGAGCATATGCCACAACCTTCCCATCCTGCATGAGGACACATCCTAATCCTTGTCGGGATGCATCGCAGTAGATGACGAAGTCTCGCTGGATATCTGGCAGGGTTAGCACTGGGGCCGTTGTCAATCTCTTCTTCAGCTCTTGGAAACTCCGTTCACATGACTCGGTCCAGGTGAACTTCTTGTCCTTTCTGATCAACTCTGTCATGGGCCGGGCTATCTTGGAGAATCCCTCAATAAACCTCCGATAATACCCAGCTAAACCCAGGAAACTCCTGATTTCACTAACATTAGTGGGCTGCTGCCAGTTGGAGATGGCTTCCACCTTCTCAGGATCAACTGCTACTCCTTCCGCGGTCAAGATATGACCAAGGAATGCCACTTTCTCAAGCCAAAATTCGCACTTGCTGAATTTAGCATAGAGTCGGTGGGCTCTCAATTTTTCCAAGACCACCCGTAAGTGGTGTTCATGCTCTTGAACACTCTTGGAGTAGATAAGTATGTTGTCAATGAAGACTACGACAAACTTATCTAACTCGTCCATAAACACCTTGTTCATGAGGTTCATGAAATAAGCAGGTGCATTGGTCAGTCCAAAGGACATCACTGTAAACTCAAATTGACCATAACGGGTGACGAAGGCTGTCTTCGGGATGTCGCTCTCCTTGATCTTGAGCTGATGGTACCTTGATCTCAAGTCTATCTTGGAGAAATACTTGGCTCCCTTCAGCTGGTCGAATAGGTCATCTATTCTGGGGAGAGGGTACTTGTTCTTAATGGTGACTTCATTCAGTGCGCGGTAATCCACACACATCCTCATACTTCCATCTTTCTTCTTGACAAAAAGTACGGGGGCTCCCCACGGGGATGAGCTGGGCCTGATAAAGCCACTCTGTTGCAACTCTCCCAACTGTTTCTTCAGCTCGGCTAACTCTGAGGCTGCCATTCTATAGGGTCTCTTGGCTATGGGAGAGGTTCCGGGGACGAGGTCAATTACGAACTCTATGTCCCTGTCAGGGGGCATTCCAGGTAGCTCCTCAGGAAAGACATCCGGGTATTCACTCACCACCGGAACTCCTTCTATGGTCTTGTTCTCCATGCTGAACACCATGGGGTCTGGGCCACTTCCCCTAGTGTGACAGGTCACTTGCACTCCATCCCGATTGGTCAAGTGCACTACCTTATCAGCACACCCTATATGACCGTCATGCAGGCTCAACCAGTCCATTCCAAGAATCACATCTATCCCCTTAGACTTAAGTACTACTAGATCCGCTAGAAATTCTACCCCACTTAAATTGATCCTTACCCGAGAGCAACCTAGTCGACACTGAATGTCGGCTCCAGGAGTCCGGGTTAATAGGGGTAACTTTAGTAGTACTGTAGGTATATGATGTTTTTCCACAAAACTTGAGGATATGAAGGAATGTGATGCTCCAGAATCAAAAAGTACCGTTGTCAAGACTGAACTGACTAGGAACTCACTGAGTACCACGCCCTGAGCTTCGCGAGCCTCCTGCGTGCCGATGTGGTTGACGCGGGCTCGTCCAAATGACTGCTGGGGTGGCCTCATCTGCTGGCTGTTGTTGTTGCTGGGGTTGCCACTGCTGCGGACTGGCACACGGTTGGCTCCTGACAATGCAGCCCTGGGCCCAGCTACTGAGTTGGACAAGGCTGATGCTGCTGGCTTGTTGGCATAGGGGCAGTTGGCGATGAAATGCCCTGGCTCTCTGCAGTTGAAGCATGCCCTACCATTGCTGGTGACCTGGCTGGCGCTGCTCTGTGGGGCCTTGATAGAGTTCTGGCTCCTGAATGGGGCAGCAGTCTGATGCGAGCTAGATGCTTGGGACTGGGTCCGATAATGCATGGGGGCTTGGGATCTGGGCAAGGGGTGACCGAAGCTCCTTGGCTTCTGGAATCGGTCCTGCTGGTGTGCCTTGTTTTCCAGGAACCGACGCTTGTTGTCTCTCCGCTCTTCTGCCTTGGCCCTCTCAGTCAAGATGGCCATGTTCATCAAGGTGTTGAAATCGGGGTAGATCTGGGGAGTGAGCAGGGTTCTCAGCTCCGCGTTCAAGCCCTTCTTGAACATGTCCTGCTTCTTCTCATCCTTGTCCACCTCTTCTGGAGCATATCGGGCCAGCTCCATGAACTGGAAGGTGTACTCCTCCACAGATCGGTTGCCTTGGCGGAGTTCACGGAACTCATCCACCTTGCGCTTCATGGTGGCGGCGGGGATATGGTAGCGATGGAATTCCGTCACGAACTCATCCCAGGTGATAGTGGAGGCATCCTGGGCGGCAGAGCAGTAGTTCTCCCACCAAGCTAGGGCAGTCCCAGTGAGCTGGTGGGCAGCCAAGAGAACTTTGTCCCTGCCCTCACAACCACAGGGCTCCAGCTTCCTCTGGATGACGCGCAGCCAGTCATCTGCGTCCAGAGGGTTGACAGACCCGTCAAAAGTGGGTGGCTTGGTTCGGAGGAAGTCCGTCAACTTCTCATTCATGTTCTGCCCGCGGGGCCTCTGGCGAGTAACAGCGTTGGCTAGAGCTTCCAGCAGAAGGGTCTGGTTGTTCATCACTTGAACCAGATTGATAACCGGTGGGGGCGGTGGCTGCTGTGTTCCCACTTGGCTTTCTCCCCTTCCTTCTGGCTGGCTCACTTCCTGCTCCTCAGGAAGCACTGTCGGGGGCGGCTCCTGCCTTTCTGGCTGCCTCTCTGCACTGGGGGAGGCATGGGCCTGACTTGGGGAAGTCCTGGTGGCACGCTTGGGCGGCATCTGCAGATTGGGTGAGACTTTTTATGAGAGTGTGATTTGGATTTTAGTGATCTTTAAAGTGGGTTAATTCGTATTTTCGAAGAGATAGAATCCACCTCCTGTCGACAAACACACAGACTAACAAGCAACAAACACAAACGATTTTATTTATTTTCCCACGGGGGGGGGGGGGGAGGGTACAACACTGCTGGGGTAAGGCCAAAACACGCACTACACGACCGGTTACAGCAACACAACTGGGGGGGTACAACTCTAAACTGCGGACCATGATGGCTTCATTCCTAGGGCAATCCTGGCTGGCACACTACTCGCGGGGCGAGTCTTCTCCCTGGACTGAGTGATCTTCCATCGGAAGGAGAAGGGCCAGCACTTCATCCTTTAGAGTCCTGCCCGTGGGAGGGGTCTCGGGAACCACTCCATCCGACACCTCGGAGTTCCTTTCTGAAGGTGGTGGTGCCGGGGTGGCGTCCGGGCTTTTCCGCTTACTGGGCCCTAGGGCAATGGGGATCCCTTCAAGGATCGGGGCCTCGTCATCCTCGATGGCCACCATCCTCCTTCTGGCACGAATGGTGAGGTGGGCATCCTTCAGTTCCTTGGAGTGCCGATCCTCAGCCTCCTTGAGAGCCTCAACGGCAATGGCCTCGTTGCTTTGAGCGGCTGCGGCTCGGGCTTCGGCAGCGGCTAACTTCACCTGAAGCCTCCTCACCATAACCTCTGCGTCCTCGGCCCTACGGGTCTGCTGCTTCAACTTAGCAGCCTGCTCGTCCTAGAGCTCGTCCAAAGTGAGAAGGTAGGCAGCCATGTGCAGCACAGTGGGGTCATCCTCGCGCTGTCCACGTCCTTCCAAGGTCCGTACCCGGGCCAGCCAAACCGGGCGGTTTTTCTTGACAGGCGGGTAGAACCTCATCGGAGTGCGGCCAATGTGCCTCTCATAAATCTGGCACAGGAAACAGAAGGCCTTCCGGGCTGCCACTTGATAAGTATCCTTGTGCCGGAAGCCGGTGGCAGTCACATTCCATGGCTGGATATCCGGATAGTGGCTACTCCGCCCGATGTAGATGATCATCTCACACCGAGGGGTCCCGCGGTCCTCGTACTCCCTGCTGGTGTACTCCGGCGCTCATAAATCCCGAGGCGGTCCATGCAGGCGAATAGCAGTCTGGGAAAACTAGGCTCTTCCAGGCAGTGGCTGTTGACCCATCCTTCTTCGGCCATCTGGAAAAGATCCGGGGCACAAATTAGTTTTACAATAGAGCAAAGGTAGGAAGAAATTTTGTAATTCTTTTGTTTGGGTCAAAAGGGCTAATCCGGTCCTAAGGTCACGTCCTACAGCCAACGACGGCTCTGATACCACCTGAAGTGTCCCCACATAAGTAGAGACTAAATGTGATACAAATATCAGTCCCAGGAGGCTGATAACATATTTATTCGACAGATAATTCAGTTACCGTACAACTCCCGAGGGAGTGGGTGTGAAAGCCACGCAGCGATAAACAGTAAATAAATAACGGCGGCTAACCAAGCGACTGCCAAAAGACAGCACTCGGGACTACACGGCAGCAGCAGCATCTTGGGCAGGCCAACACCACAGGCAGCGTCGGGTGCGGACACAACCTCTACTCAAGGTCCTCGGCGACGAAGTCCGGGTCCTCCTCTGTAGCAACGAAGCAAGGGTGAGTACAAACGTACTCAACAAGTCCAACCCCATCCACGGAGGGGGATACAAGCAAGTTTATGCACAAGTATAATAAGGATAGGCTAGAGTTTATTTGCGGAAAAGCTAAATTTTAACACATGCAGGGGATTGTTTCCGAAAGGGTTTTTGTAAAGTTTCTTTTAGTACCCGAAGCATTGAGTGGGGTTGATCCTACACAAAGGATCCAAGTTTTTATTGCTATCGGACTCCCCGTCCGCCATAGCGCACGGCACAACTGCCGGACTCTTCCAAAATCCCCCCCCCCACACACATGACCTCCTTGCCCAATTACTAGTTATGTGACCAAGCCGTAACTCGTCCAATGCCGTGGACACGGCTACCCGGATAGGTTTTAAGTCTGCAGAGGGTGTACACTTTTCCCACAAGTAGGGTACCGCAGCACGATCACCTTGGTGACGGTACGGATCCTAACAAAGCCATTACCCACCTTAGCTAAGACTGGCTAGTTCCCACGGAAACACCCAAGGGGTTCACGTCTCGTCCATGAGACCGTAACTGGGACCTAAGTCACCAAGATCCTACTCCTTTTCCATGGGTTCCCGTTGCTCACCAGCACCCCTGAGGACTAACAGTTCAGCTAGTGGGATTTATGCTAAGCCGTTGCCCATACAACGGTCGAGTGGTTGCACGATGGTGGAATTAGGCAAGATGACACATCAACTCGGTCCTTAATCACGACAGGATGGATATCTCCCGACATTGCTCAACCACCGAGGTACGAGCACAACAACTTGGCATCCCACACAAGGAACACCCATCCATCCCGTCTACACATCCTTTTTCCCCGAACCCAAAAGCCAATTCTCTTACTCGGACACACACACACATTTATTTTCCGAATACACCATTGTAATAATGATTGCAGTTGAGTAACAAATTCCATTCTAGCAGTGGTTATCATCTAAACAGAGCGAGTCATATTAAGAGATAAGCATAGGATGGCAAGGGATGTTCATAACAATCAAGGGGTGGCTATCCAACCATGTCTTGCGATAAAATAATATGCATTTTGTAAAACAGGCCAATAGGTTGTGTTTGAAAAACTAGGTATTAAGTATGCATCAAAGGGTGAGATTGGACTTGCCGTCTTCAAAGCCTTCCGGGAGTTCCGGCTCGCGGTACTGGTCCTTGGGCTCGGGCTCGCGGTCAAACTCCTCCTCGGGCAATCCGCGATCTACGGCACACACAAACAGACACACAAATAAATAAAAGAGAAAACGATTTTTAACCGTGAGCTTCGAACAGGAAACGTGAATGGAAAATAGGTAGAAGGATTATTTTTGGGAAATTTGGATATAGATCGGTGGAAGTATTCTGGAGGATGACGTGGTAAAATTTGGAATTAATTGGAGGAAGTTTGGCGCATGAAATGACGGGTTAAATATAGATTAGGGGCTTAAACGGAGGTTTAGGGCTGATTTATAATGAACCAGGGACCTATTTGCAATTACTTTCGGAGGTGGAGGGGTCTATGTGTAACTTGGGAAAACTTGGGGGTTAGATCAGAATTCTTAGGAATTTTGCTCTTTCTTCTTCCAGGAACCAGAGGAAGAGAGGGGAAGTGGATAGGGGCCGGCGGCGGCCGGCCGGTCGGCTTTGCCGGCGGCGGCTGTGGGCCGGGGCGGTGGAGGATGGGGTGGAGACCCCATTTTGCCCCTTACCTTGGGGGTGAGAGATGGGGGAGGTGCGGCCGGCGGTGGGCAAGGTGGCGGCGGCTTGGCACGGGCGGCGCACGGGTGGCGGCGGCGGTGGCTCGGCACGGGGGGAGCGGCACAGGCGGCGGCGCACGGGCGGTGGTGGTGTTTGGTGAAGGAAGGCGACGGGCGGATGGAGTGGGGAGATGGCCGGGTGGCGCCCCTTTTATAGGCCGGCGGTGGCGTGATGGCCGGCGGTACGGAGTGGGGGTTCGGCCGGCGGGCGGCGCGCGGCGGGAAGGTGGGGGGCCGGGCAGGCCGGGCCGGCGGCGGTAGGGGCTCGGTTCCAAGGGGCGGCGGGTGGCGGTGGCCGGCACGGCACCAGTGCCATGACCGGGCCGGAAGTGGAGCCAGGGAGGTAGGGGCCGGTGGGCGGCGCGCCTTCCGAGGAGGCCGGCGCGACACCGGCGGGACCGGGCTGAGCGGCGGACCCCAGACGAGCGGCGGACCGGGCGGTGTGGCGCTAGGGGCGCCGGAGTTAAGGAGCTGGGGCTGGGTGGTTCGGGCGCCAGTAAGGAGGAGAGAAGGAGAGAGAAGAAGGGAGGGAGGAAGAAGAAGAAGGAAGAGGAAGAAAGAAGAAGGAAAAAGAAAAGGAGAAAAGGGGGAAAAAGAGAAAGAAAAAGGAAGAGACCGGCGGCATTCGCGGCACGCGGTCGGGGCACGCGCACGGCGTCTGACAACGGCACGCGGCGAGATTCACGGGCATAGATAAAAAGATAGGTGGGGGTTGGCCTGGGTACCGGGATGGCGAAATCGCCGGGGAGACTTCCGATTTCCGGGAGCTCAGCGGTAAAAAGATTTTAAAGACGGTTTTTAACGGATGATTTTAATTAGTGGTTTCTGCGGATGTTACAAATATGATCATGGGCTTAATCTTTTGAGAGAACTGAATATGCTTGCTTGCTTGACCACAAAGGTGGGACATGGATCTATTTATGGAAGAAATAGATTTCAATGGGTATTCATCATTGATGCAAAGGAAAGCTTAATTTGAGGTGGCAAGATAGGGTGAAGAAGTCAAACAAGGACTTAGCTACAAGGTACTAAGCAAGGTTGAAGGACAAGTGGTGACTTAGGCCAATGAATCTTTGCTTTGGTGAAGAAGCTAGTACTTAGGAGAACTTTGAGGAACTAATTAAGCCATAAGGAGTTAAGCAATTCAAAGTATCGAATCATTGTTGAATTGTTGAGGATATCAAGTTGATTGTTGAACATATATGTTGAGGAACCTCAAAATCACTAGCTCAAGGAGGATAATGCTGAAGAAAGTGTCGGGCATGCACCCCAGGCCCACGAGTAGACCTTGGACGGCCCACTAAGGGATGTACTCAGATATGATCAGGACAAAGGGATAGGCTTATCCCACTCGGACTAGTCAAGTATGCATATGGAAAACTACTCGGGCCATACGGAGTAGAACTCTGTAATTGTACTCGACTAGGACTCGGACTTGTAACCCTGCCCTCCCGTGTATATAAGGGCAGGCAGGGACCCCCCCTCAAACAGAACAACTCCAAGCGCATCTAAGATCAATACATACAACCATACAGGACGTAGGGTATTACGCGATCTAGCGGCCCGAACCTGTATAAATCGTGTTCCTTGCGTCACCATTGATTCCTTGATTCTCGATGACCCTTACCGCATAAAAGACCACCTAGGGTACCCCTAGGCGGGTTGCCAGTCTAAAACACTGACAGCTGGCGCGCCAGGTAGGGGTGCTCATTGAGTTTCTCAGCGCGAACTCAATGGCAACGATCGTCATCAAGCCCGTCTTCACCATCGAAGCGGGCGCAACCTTCGTCTTTGGATCCTGGCTCTACATCGCCGATGGTGCTGGATCATTCCGGCACTACATCATCGACGTCTAGGAGAAGAAATCAGTGGATTCGGTCAGCATAAACCAAAATTTCAAAGTCAACAACCTTAAGTTCGACTACACGTTGGACTCGACTTCAGTTCGGACTAGTCGGTCCCAGTCGCTCCCCAAATCGACTTCGACCCCAAAACGGTTTCCACACGGACTCCGCACTGCAGCCGAAGCCCACCAGAGTTTCCTCACTCGAATTCAACTCGAACTTGGGGATGACGAAGACGACGACTCCGACTCAGACTATCTCCCAGAGATACCATTATCAGGACCAGCCCAGGGTCTGGTAATAAACTCAACATCACAAGGCATATTTGTTCACTGGCCAGGAATGCGACCATCCCTTGCCCGCGACTACGAGTCATGCCTTGTCGCTCACATAGACAATCTCCCGTACCAAGAAGGCATCCCACTAACTTGAAGCCGCGAGGAAAGCTCCACAGAAATTGCAACATCAAGCTCTGGAAGCTATTACCCAAACAGGGAAGTCTTTGTTATTACTCAAAATAACAACCCGGGTACTAGCCAGAACAGAACCCCCAGGAGATTAGCACAACTCGACAACGTCTCAGAAGATGAGTCAACAGCTAATGCACCACAAGACGAAAGTTCTGATCAAAGTAACCAAAGAAGGATTCGCAATGCTACTCGGGCTGAGCGATGGCAGATGCTGGCTACAAACATTCCCATCACAAACCTCAAAATAGCATTCGACGCAGTTCAGGCTCAAGAACATACCACTCCACTCGCAGCAATCGCTTCTATCAATCTTTTAACAACGTTAATACCTCAAGACAGGGACAATGAAGCCACAGCTCAGCTCGTACAGCGTGGCAACGGACTAATCGCACAACTCGCGGAGCAAGCTTACAAGCTACTCGACAAAGAATCACCAATACCATCTGTTCCTCGCATTACAGCTCATCAAGAAGGCAGCAGAGGTGCTGCAGCCAACAATAACAATGCTCAAAGAAACGACAATGAAGTCGTCAACTAACCTCGGCAACACAGCCAAGGCCCAAGTAAACACAATGCCCGAATACGTCATAAGGATGTTGGAGAAGCTAGCTGCACTAACTTCGTAAAAAGTTGTTGACGCCAGATTTTGACACGTATGAAATCGGCATCAAGAAGGGAAGGAATCAGCTGATACGGCGAAACACGGAGGTCACGATTGGAAATCGGCCGATTGGTGCTACAGTTGAGGATCGGCCGATTGGTGCTGCAGTATTTCGGCGGATGGAGTTGGTGGAAATCGGTCGATTGGGAGGCTGGAGCAGTTGTGCCAATATGGGCCTAAAGTGAGCTATGAAGATAAAAAGGAGATCGGCCCATGGGAACACGATGACCAACTCCGATACGAATTATGCTTGTAAATATTCATTTTCATTTAAAATTAGAGATAGAGTCCTAGTCGGTTAAGAGATTGGTTGTAACAGGCTATAAATAGCCGCTTTCATAGATCTGTAATCATCATCAAATCAATACAACAAACTACTATTTCCTCGCACTTTACTTTCGAGCAGGCGACTTCGCCAATACTTTTCTTCTTTTCACGAGTTCGTACGGGTTGGCGGGGCTGCATCAACTTGATCTCCGGCCGATTCTGTAAGTTCCACTTATCGAGTAATATCTAAGCTTTAACTTCGGGCGCATCACTGTCGTTTCGTTTAGATTTATTCACCAGTTATCGATAATCACTAGAATTCTAGGTTTTGCCTGTTGTTCTAGTTTTATCACTAGTTATCCAGCTTGGAATTAGGACTGTCGGCTTTTTTATATCTTATTGCTCAATTTACTACTTTTTGCATAGCCGATTAAGATCTGTTCCTAGGGTTGCTACTGTAGCGTTGTTTAGTTTACTCTTAGCAGTTTTCTTTACCAACGTTGCCTGGTAATCGGCTGTATTATAGCCGATTCCTTTATTACAGCAAATCGGCCGATTCGCTGATAAGCTCTCTCGAGATCGGAACCTTAGCCGATCGCAACCTCTGGGATCTGACACATTTCTTTCCTTGCCAATCAATAGGTCAGATTAGCTGGCACGCCACGCGAACCGCACCAGGGCGATCACCCGAACAGGAGTTAAGCAGATTCTCCCGGGTCGTGTGTCCGACGCTAGAGATTCAATCGGCTAATTTCTAGCGCCAACACACTTTTGGCACGCCCGGTGGGACCAATACAACCGCCACTATGTCGAAAGCTGCCGAAATCTCGGAAGACAATGTCATCGAGGTAACGGAAGCAGACCTCAAGAACGACAAGAAGGAAGAGTTGGAGAAGCAGATGGCATACTACCGGAAGACATGCTTACAATCCTTCAGTCGTACCAGGAGCGGGGAAACTGTCAGGAAAGCTCCGTTTCCAACCCCCCGCCATATCACAATCGCCGAAGACTCGGGCAAGATGTCCGAGATTGTTCAACAATCCATCTACCAAGCTTTTATTGATCAATCCCCGGTGATTTCTAATACGGTATACAATGCCGTCATCAGCTCCTTGGCCAATGGCGTATCCCAAGGATACCAGGGGCCAGTATACGCCCCACCTATCACAGCCCCGGCCAGGAGTCTCCAAGTGTACTCTACTCGGCTCCTCAGCCGATCCAAGCTTAAACTGGAGGTTTCAGCGCCCCTTCACCGTCAATGCATCTGGGGCATAATGGTGCACCATATCTCCAGCCGCATGCACCGCCCCAATCCATTCAGTCATCCTCTGTGCAATTGTCTTCTCTGAATTCAGCGCCTTGGGGGACACCATCGACGACGGCCGTCCAAGATCAATCGGCCGGCCATGGAAGCTCTCCGATCCAGGCACCTTTCCAATCGACCGTGCGGCCGATGATGCCACAGTATCAGCCGGTCGCGCCGGAGATGGGAGGATTGCCTCCAACTTCTGAAAGAATTCAAATCCGCAGCCGATTGTGCTGTATGACGAAACGGCCGGTTCACTGAGACAACCGATGCCGACTACACAGCCGGCCGCGTCGCAACAGGCGCCGCATGCTTTCGTCCACCACCCGGTCATCCCGCCACCGATATACCAACACGTGCCAGTTCCCCAGCCGATAGTTCATCAACAACAAGCAGACTGGGCGGCACGCATAGCAGAGGTGATTCAAGAGCAATTCGGCTTAAAGCCAAAGGTGCAAACCTACACATACAGAACGCCATACCCGCCTACCTATGACTTACTGCCGTTTCCCCATCGGTACAAAGTTCCTGATTTTACCAAGTTTTCGAGGCTTGATGATACCTCAATGATGGAACACGTAAATAGATTCATCATCCAATGTGGGGAGGCATCTGCACAAGACGCTCTACGAGTACGCCTTTTCTCGTCATCCCTGTCCGGGTCGGCCTTCCAATGGTTTACTACACTGCCACCCAACTCCATAATTACATGGGCCGACTTAGAGAAGCAGTTCCACAAATATTTCTACGCGGGGGTACACAAGATGAAGCTTTCAGACTTAACCAGCCTCAGACAGAGGAGCGATGAGCCGGTGTCCACGTACGTGAAGAGGTTCAGGGAGATCAGGAACAAATGCTACACCCTAGTCCTAACCGACGCACAATTGGCCGATATAACCTTCCAGGGTCTCCTGCCCCATATCAAAAAAAAATATGCTTCACAGGAGTTCGAGAGCCTGAGCCAAATCATGCATCGATTGTCTGGTCAGGAAGTACGTCCCTTTGACCCCCGGAGGAATTTCCAGAAAAAGGTGGCGTACTTGGAAGGGGTTGAATCCGAAAAGGAAACAGAAGTCGGCCTAGCGGAGTGGGTTAAAGGGAAAAAGCCGATATCATGTCCGTTCGGGAAAAAGGAGCTAGAGGCATTCGGTTTCGACACATCAAAGGCCGATAAAATCTTCGATCTCCTCCTCCAGGAAGGACAAATCAAGCTCTCACCATACCATACGATCCCGTCGGCCGAGCAGCTAAAGAAGATAAAATATTGCAAGTGGCATAATGCCACCTCCCACGATACGAACAAATGCAAAATCTTCCGACAGCAAATTCAACGGCCATCGAGCAGGGCAGGCTCAAATTTGAAGTCCCTACAAAGCCAGTAAAGCCGATGAAGATCGATCAGCATCCCTTCCCCACCAACATGGTTGATACAGGAAGGAACTCACTCCAGACCAAGGTGCTAACATCTGAATCGGCTAGAAAGAGCGTCACCGTAGACCCTAGAAATCAAGCAATGCCCGAAGACATCAAGGGGAAACGACGGATGGAGGATGAAGGCGAGAGATCGAGACAACCACGCAGGCCCATCACCTCCCAATTTCTGCTCAACAAGTATCAACGGCAACAGGAAAGTTCAAGATTCTAGGAAGAGATGATGCGACGACATGAAGATCATTGGCGATGCCCGTTCTTCATCCACTGCTGGGAGAGTAACCTTAGGTTGCCGTCGGCCGATAATTGCCCTGAGTGCAATGGCCCGTATCGCAACAATCGGCCATTCAAAAGGTCTCGCTCTAGAAATGGAAAGCCAGAGCCGATCAGTAGAAACTGGCGTGAGCAAGAGGACCGGCGCCCTTCAGTGTGTGATCGGCTGGGGGGCAGAAGTGACCAATATGACCGGTCGGAAGACAGGCGTAAGCGAAATGATAGGCCGGGGGGCAGATTCGATCGGCGCGACCAACCAGAAGGCAAGACCAATAGGTACAACTAACCAGAAGACAGAGTCAGCGCTCACGATCGGCTGGAGGAGACGGCCGATGCTCGGGTATCAGACGAGAACCCCTTGGGACGCGAACCAGAATGGGAACGCGCCAAGCCATCGACTAAACCTGTAAAACCCTAGGTGGTGCCCTGACGGATTGACGAAATCTCAAAAATGAAGAATCCAACGTCTCCGCCAATAGGAACAACAGGAAGAAGATCAACCACAGATGATGGACAAGAAAAACGACAGGCCTCGGATTTGGCACCCCAAAAGAAACGATAGGGAAGACGACGACAACCAAGAATCGGCAGCCGATGTCAGCATGGTTTTCATTCTGCTGATGGAATTCATGACTCCTGCCGACCGACATAACATGTCGGCAATAGAAGAACAGACGGCGCAATTGGCTTTGGAGCCAATGACAGCCACGTTCGAGAAACCCGAGGACAACAAACGGAAACACCTCAAGGCATTATTCCTCAAAGGACATGTCAATGGCCGACCCATCAGCAGATTACTAGTAGATGGAGGAGCTGCTGTCAACATCATGCCGTACGCCATGTTCCGGAAGCTAGGAAAAAATGACGACGATCTGACCAAGATGGACATGATACTCAAAGACTTCGAAGGCAATGTGTCTCCCGCCCGCGGCGCGCTCTGCGTTGACCTCACCATCGGCAGTAAGACTCTTCCCACCACTTTCTTTATTATCAATGGCAAAGGGTCCTACAACATGCTACTCGGCTGAGACTGGATACACGCAAACTGCTGCATCCCATCTACAATGCACCAGTGCCTCGTACAATGGGTTGGCGACAATATCGAAGTGGTCACCGCCGATTCCGCTTACAGCGTCGCGGCGGCCGATGGCAGCAATGGAGTTGCGAGAACGTCAAGTGCATATCCGGGAGAATTTGGGACACTGATTTCTTGAAGGTGTCCGATTTTGGTCTACAGTCGATCCGAGCAGTCGGCTCCGAAGATTCAGATTAAATGGATCAGTTCGTCCGAAAAGACGGGAAGCTAGGACACGGGTTCACGTCGGCCGATTCATTAGAGATGATAGATTTAGGCGATGGCACCAAGCCAAGGCCGACGTACATTAGTGCTAATTTGGATCCGGAATACAAATGTAAACTGATAGATTTATTGAAAGAGTTTAAAGATTGCTTTGCTTGGGAATACCATGAAATGCCTGGATTAGACCGATCCATTGTTGAACACCGGTTGCCCATAAAATCGGGATATCGGCCGTATCAGCAACCTGCACGGTGATGTAATGCCACAATCCTAGCCGATATAAAGGCCGAAATCACACGACTAATTGAAGCAAAATTCATTCGACAATGCCGTTATGCCGAGTGGATCTCCAACATTGTGCCCGTATACAAGAAGAACGGGAAGCTGCGCGTGTGCATCGATTTCAGGAACCTCAATCAGGCCACACCGATGGACGGATACCCGATGCTGACGGCCGATGTATTAATAGACGCCGTCGCGGGTCACAAAGTCATCAGTTTCATGGATGGAAACATCGGATATAATCAAATACTAATGGCCGAGGAGGACATATCAAAAACAGCCTTCAGGTGCCCGGGTCACTTGGGTTTATTCGAGTGGGTGGTAATGACTTTCGATTTGAAGAACGCCAGCGCTACGTATCAACGAGCCATGAATTACATATTTCACAAACTTATCGGCATACTGGTAGAAATTTACATCGATGACGTCGTGGTTAAATCAAAGGGACACCAGGAACATCTGGCCAATTTACGGCAGGTGTTGGAATGCACGAAAGCATGGGCTGAAGATGAACCCGAACAAGTGTGCTTTCGGCGTATCCGCCGGATAGTTCTTAGGATTCATGGTTCATGAGCGTGGGATAGAGATCAACCGGAAGACCATAGCGGCCATCAATAAAGTTGTAGCCCCACAGAATAAAACTGAATTACAATCCTTGATCGGCAAGGTCAATTTCATCAGAAGATTCATAGCCAACCTATCCGGACGTATCCATTCAAGCTATATTTATCGGCCGATGAGCGAGCTATCGGATCGACACTGGTCCAGGAGTTTGAAAGAAAGGAACGGGTAATATATTATGTTAGTAGAAGACTTTTGGACGCCGAATCAAGATATCCCCCGGTAGAGCGGCTGTGCTTATGTCTTTACTTCTCATGCATCAAGCTCAGGCACTACTTGTTATCGGCAGAATGCGTGGTCGTATGCAAGGACGACGTAGTAAAGTATATGCTGTCATTGCCGATTTTGAAAGGGCAGATCGGAAAGTGGATTTTGGCTTTATCAGAGTTTGATCTACGGTACGAATCGGCAAAAGCCATCAAAGGTCAGGTTATGGCCGATTTCGTCGCCCAACACTGCGGACCAGAAATCGCCGTCGTGGAACCAGTACCGTGGACCTTATATTTTGATGGCTCGTCATGTGGGGCCGGATCAGGAATCGGCATCGTTCTCATATCGCCTCGGGGGGCAAGCTATGATTTCTCTCTACCGATAGAAGCATCCGCCACTAATAACCAGGCGGAATACCGGGCCATCCTGAAAGGGTTACAATTGTTAAGAGAGATTAAGGTCGACACCGTCGAGATTTTTGGAGATTCCATGCTCATCGTGGACCAATTGATAGGAAGATCCGAGTGCAAAGATGATGTATTAAGGATTTACTATGAGGATTGCCTCCAACTTCTGAAAGAATTCAAATCCGAAGTAATTGAGCATATCCCCAAGGATTACAATGAAGAAGCCAATAGCCTGGCTCAGCACGCGTCCGGGTATTGGTCGATTCAAGGCGCCATGATTCTGGAACTCGCGGCCGACGGCTAGTGAAAAGAGATCGCCGATTATTTAAAAGACCCGTCTAAGAAAGTGGATCGGCGAATACGATTTCAGGCCATAAAATATGTGTTATTGGAAAATGATTTGTTCTGCCGGACGGTTGATGGTGTTCTACTCAAATGCCTAGGGACGGAGGAGGCAAAGACCCTGATGGGAGAAATCCACGAAGGGGTGTGTGGAGCCCACCAATCGGCGCATAAGATGAATTGGATGATTAGGAATAATGGATATTACTAGCCGACAATCCTTGAGGACTGTTTCAAGTATTATAAAGGATGCCAAGATTGTCAGAAATATGGGAATGTGCAACACGCGACCGCGTCGGCTATGAATCCAATTATCAAGCCGTGGCCGTTCAGAGGTTGGGGAATAGACCTCATTGGACAAATTTATCCTCTGTGAAGTAAAGGACATAAATTCATTCTGGTAGCCACAGATTATTTCACCAAATGGGTGGAGGCGGTTCCATTAAAGGCCGTAACATCGGCCGCTATGGTCGATTTCATGAGGGATCATATTGTCTATTGTTTCGGCATCCCTCAGACTATCACAACTGATCAAGGGACGATGTTCACGTCGGGAGGGTTCGAGGAGTTCACAGCCGATATGGGAATCAAGCTGCTAAATTCCTCCCCGTACTATGCTCAGGCTAATGGCCAGGCCGAATCTTCCAATAAAGGGATAATCAAGTTGATCAAGATTAAGATCAAAGAACAACCCAAAAAATGGCACTTATGTCTAACCGAAGCTCTGTGGGCATACAGGATGGCCTGCCACGGGGCTACCAAGGTGTCTCCTTATCAATTGGTGTACGGTCATGAGGTAGTATTGCCATGGGAGTTGAGAACAGGGTCGAGACGCACGTCGCTTCAAGATCAGCTGACGGCCGATGATTACTCCTCGCTCATGAATAGGGAACTCGACGATTTGGCGGGCCAACGTTTGAGAGCCTTGATCAGTATCGAGGAAAACAAAAAGAAAGTGGCCAGATGGTATGACAAGAAGGTCAAAGTCAAGCAGTTCTCCCAAGGGGATCTGGTATGGAAGTTAGTGTTGCCGATTGGATCAAAAGATCCTAAATTCGGTAAATGGTCTCCCACTTGGGAAGGGCCATATAGAATCGGCCGATGTGCCCCAGGAAACGCTTACATTCTGGAAACGATCGAAGGAGAAGAATTTACTAGGGCCTTAAACGGGAGGTACTTGAAAAGGTATTACCCCAGTATATGGGTCGAAACATAAGAATCGATCGCAGGGCATTGACAAGACAGAAAGATCGCTCCCTGAACGATCACACAGCCGATACGGGAGAAGAAATCGCCTAAAGGAGAAAAATAATTGTTCAAATCGGCTGATTTGTCATTCGATACGAACGATGAATTACACGGCCGACGCAGTACACTTCGCCCTTAGAACAAAAAATACTCAACTACGCTTCTTCTTGAGTTCCCTCTCAATCCTACCTAATTCTTGTTGGAGGTATGCCCTAGAGGCAATCATAGAGATGATGATATTCCATTTGTATCCATGATTTGTATATTGTGTTCATTGAATATCCATTAAAGGCTACTTGAATTGATTTGCAATTATGTGAATTGTATGTGAAACTCTTTACTTGTATGGTTATTCTAAAGTTGTCCCTAGTCGGAGTTCATGTGAGGACACACATGAATATTAGACTAGCACATGTATTAGTTGATGACTATGTTTCACAAGTCATGGACATGGAGATGTTGAACTAATAATGTGGACACATGTGGAGACATGTGTTAGGACTGACCCAACATGAGAAGTAGTTCTCTCTTTAAACAACATATACGCTTTGTCCTTAGACCTGAGATTGTCGCATGTATTCTAGATGTGGATCGACCTACTTAGGGGCTATCAAACGCTACGCCGTAACAAGGTAGTTATAAAGGTAGCTTTCGGGTTTGTCAAGAAGCATGCTATGAGACATGGTCAATCAAGATGGGATTTGCCCCTCTCTGATTGAGAGTGATATCTCTGGGCCCCTCGAGTGATCGGATCCGAAAATGCATGGCCATGCTACGTACGGTTAAGAGTTAACCTACAAAGGGATTCCGAATCACAGGATCGAGAAAGAGCGGTCGGCTTGAAGCTAGACCAAATATCGTGAGGCAAAGGGAATAGCATGTATATTATGTTGTGATGGTTCGTTCTGATATGATCTTTGTATGCGTATAGGAGTTGGCACGTCTTGCTAGAGGCCGCTACCGACTATTGGGCCGAGTAGGAGTACTCGGGCCATGTCTATACGTATCCGAACCCATAGGGTCACACACTTAAGGGGCTGGAAGCCCAATTCGGATTTGATCCGAGTTGGATTAGGTTTAGGAGTGCTAATGGGCCTCGGATCCAGAGGCCCATCAGGAACCTCTATAAATAGAGGGATGGGGGCGCCCTAGGGTTTATACCTTTTGGCTGAACACACTTGCCGCGCCTCCCACGCCCTCGCCTGTTGCAACTCGCGGATCTAGCAATCCGGCTTGCGACGCTTCCTCCCTGCACGTGTGGATACCTTGGAGGTGTTGCGCCTGCAGCACTTGGACGAGCCGCCGACGAGCCACCGACGAGCCACCGACGAGCCACGACGAGCCGACGACGAGCCGCGGTACTGGAGGCGATCTTGCTGTGCACGTGGACGAGCTGCTGAGGAGCTGCTGGACGTGATCGACTACGTACGACTACGTGATCGTCTTCACTGCACCGACGCATATCTACATCTTCCGCACCAGTAGTGCGTCGAGTGGTAATCCCGTGATCCTTATACGGCAGTTCTTCCTGGTTATACGCGGTAGAAATTTTGATTTGCGCTAGCGTAGCCTACCTCGTATCGCAACAGTGGTATCAAGAGCCGTAGCTGCTTAGTTTTGGATTCGGGATGTGTGCATATGGAGATATGCGAGTTCTCTGTTTGATCTATGTCCTGATTTCGTGCCCTTGCTGCAATGGTAGTGTAACGACATACTCCTACCGGTCGGTTTCCGCCATCGGAGTTAAGTGATACACGTAAATCCAGTTGCAGTGAGGGAAGATCAATATGATTGGTCGAATCGAGATCCAGGGTCATACGCCAGGCGCATTAGATGTGCAATGGTAGATGGGATCTACTGCCGGGGTCGGGATTTTGCCGTATGCGCATGCTTCGGTAAATCAGCCGTAACTTTTCGGTATGATCTCGGATCGGGGCGATTTCTATACGAAAATTGATCTACAGAAAAAGTTACACGTGAATTTCAACGGCTTTGCCGTTTTCGGCGAAATTAGATTTGCCAAATTCGGCTTGGAAGATGGAGTTTCGGGCCTCCGAAGTTTGGAACGTTAGGACGCCTAACTCTCTTTTGCAGGATGTATCTTGTGATCAGTATGGCCCCCTTGTGTATGTGATGCATGTGTGTAACTAATTCGTGACCTGCGTGTCGCGCGTACGGCAACACGGCAGGAGCCATATGTGTTGTCACTTTATTGTATTTAATGGTCTGCGTACCAATCTGTGATGATCCAAGCAACTATGTAATCTTCATTACTAGATTCTTTACTAGCTATTAGGCGTAATAGCATGCTCTAGTTCTTGGAGGACTCATCACCAGGAGGATGGCGCACATGGAACATGGAGATGGAGATCACCATGGTGAACAGGTTCTATGGAGATGGAGATCACCATATGAAAACGGGCCATACTGTGTCACAAGCTGTGTGAATGCTATTCTGTTTATGTTTTACTTTCTGCATGCTGTGATGTTAGAAGTAGAACGATCCCTCGCAAATTTTAAGTTAGTATGCCCTCCCAACTAAAACTTGCACCGTCCCATGTCTTGTACAATTAGTGGTGGGTCTATGAAATTAGGGTGCCACTAGTTTTCCTTGACTAGATGGGTTTGTGTCGGACACTTACACGCATAAGGGTTGGTTTGCTTAACGAGGTCATCTTAACGGTTAAGGACCTTGGGGCATAAAGGTTGGGCGCCGAGACATAGAGATGTCACCCAACAACAGGAGTCATATGTGATATGATTAGCAAAAGTTGCTTACCGATCTACCTCGTTTGCTAGCGGTGATGCTAAAGCTCACTAGTAGACTTGTTAGTTGTGGATCCTGAATCACTAAGTTTCAATAGAGGGATATTGATTTTAGTGGGAGTAGATTCTGTTAAAATAGTTTAATGTAATTTGCTCTATCATGGATACGTTTGTCTTAGTGTATTTTGCATTACTTTTGTTGTAGATTAAATGGCACCTAGCAACACCACCACATCGTTTGCTTTGCGTTCGGTCCTTTAGAAGGACAAGTTGAATGGAACAAACTACTCGGATTGGATCCGCAACCTGAGAATTGTTCTCAGGGCTGAGAAAAAGGAAGATGTTCTAGACAACCCACTACCAGAAGAACCTGCTGAGGATGCACCCGCTGCTGCTAAGAATGCTTACAAGAAAGCATGTGATGCTAACCTCGAAGTAAGCTGCCTTATGCTTGCTTGCATGGAACCCGAGCTGCAGATGCAGTTCGAAACAAACCATGAGGCGCACGATATGATCGTGGCGCTTAGAGACATGTTCCAAACACAGGCCAGGACTGAAAGGTTCAATGTGTCTAAGGCCTTTGTTGAGAGCAAGCTAGCAGAAGGCGCAACAGTAGGACCACACGTGATCAAGATGGTTGGTTACACTCAACGGTTGGAGAAGCTAGGCTTCCCACTGGGCCAAGAGTTGGCCACGGATTTCATTCTTTCGTCTCTTCCGCCTAGCTCTGGGAATTTCATCTCGAACTACCATATGCATGGGACGGAGAAGGGTCTGAATGAGCTGTGTGGTATGCTCAAGACAGCAGAGGCTGACATTAAGAAAAGCGCTAGTACCAGCCATGTGATGGCGATACAGAACAAGCCCAGCTTTAAAAAGAAGGGCAATTCTTGGAAGAAGAAGGGCAAGGCTGGAACGTCCAAGCCAAACCCATCGCCCAAGGTTAAAGCTGGACCTGGACCTGCTCCAGACAAAGAGTGCTTTTACTGTCATGAACTTGGTCACTGGAAGAGAAACTGCAAGCAGTACCTAGCTTCCTTGAAGAATGGCGGAAGTAAGAGTACTTCTACCTCAGGTACGCTTGTTGTTAATGTTATAGACAACATATTTCTCGCTGATACAGTTATTAATTCTTGGGTATTTGATACCGGATCGGTTGCTCATATTTGCAATTCGATGCAGGGAATGATAAGAAGTAGAAGCGTGGAAAGAGGAGAAGTTGATTTCCGCGTGGGCAATAATGCAAGAGTTGCTGCTTTGACCGTCGGGACGATGCAACTCCACCTCCCGTCAGGATTTATTATGGAGTTGAATAATTGTTATTTTGTTCCTAGTTTAAGTCGAAACATTTTATCTCCTTCATGTTTGATGAAGGATGGTTATTCATTTGCGAGTGAAAACAATGGTTGTGTGATCTCTAAGAATAATATGTTTATGGCTTTTGCACCCATTGTGAATGGATTATTTGTTTTAAATCTTGATGGTTCACCTGTCTGTAATGTAAGTGCTAAAAGGCCTCGGCCTAATGATTTGAGTCCTACCTACTTGTGGCATTGTCGTTTGGGTCATATAAGTGATAAGCGCATGAAGAAGCTCCATTCTGATGGACTTCTAACTTCGTTTGATTTTGAATCATACGAGACATGCGAGGCTTGCTTGCTAGGCAAGATGACCAAGACGCCTTTCACAGGATTTCCTGAGAGAGCAGTAGACTTGTTGGAACTCGTACATAGTGATGTATGCGGACCAATGAGCACGACGGCTAGAGGAGGATTCCAATACTTCATAACTTTCACTGATGATTTTAGTAGATATGGCTATGTCTACTTGATGAGGCACAAGTCTGAGACCTTTGAAAAGTTCAAGGAATTTCAGAATGAAGTTGAAAATCAGCGTGGCAAGAAAATTAAGGGCTTACGATCTGATCGTGGAGGCGAGTATTTGAGCCATGAGTTTAGCAATCATCTAAAGAGTTGCGGAATTGTTCCACAACTTACGCCGCCTGGAACACCTCAGAGAAACGGTGTGTCCGAGCGACGTAATCGAACTTTGTTAGACATGGTTCGATCAATGATGAGCCAGTCGGACCTACTGTTGTCATTTTGGGGATACGCTCTAGAAACAGCAGCTTTCACACTTAATAGGGTACCATCTAAATCCGTAATTAAGACACCATATGAGATGTGGACTGGAAAGGTTCCTAGTTTGTCTTTTCTAAAGATTTGGGGATGTGAAGTGTTTGTCAAGCGACTTCAGTCGGACAAGATCACACCCAAGTCGGATAAGTGCATTTTCGTGGGATATCCAAAGGAAACTTTGGGATATTATTTCTACAACCGATCAGAAGGCAAAGTGTTTGTCGCTCGGAACGGGGTTTTCCTAGAGAAAGAGTTTCTCAAAGGAGAAAAGAGTGGAAAGACAGTGCATCTTGAAGAAGTTCAAGATGAGCCAATCGGGCAAGAATCAATGAGTGATGCTAACGTAGCAGAACAAGTTGAGATACCCATGGCAAGAGAAGCACCGCCACAACCACGAAGGTCAGCAAGGCTCCGCGAAATGCGAGAAATATTATTGTTGGACAATGATGAGCCTGCGACATATGCAGAAGCAATGATGGACCCAGACTCCGAAAAATGGCAGAGTGCCATGCAATCCGAAATAGAGTCCATGGGAGACAATCAAGTTTGGAACTTGGTTGACCCGCCTGATGGTGTTAAAGCCATAGAGTGCAAGTGGATCTATAAGAAGAAAAAGGACATGGATGGAAATGTTCACATCTACAAAGCACGACTTGTCGCAAAAGGTTTTCGACAAGTTTAAGGAGTTGACTACGACAAGACCTTCTCGCCCGTAGTGATGCTTAAGTCCATTCGGATTATTCTAGCTATAGCTGCATATTTCGATTATGAGATATGGCAGATGGATGTCAAGACAGCTTTCCTGAATGGAAACCTAGCTGAGGACGTGTATATGATACAGCCCGAGGGTTTTGTCGATCCAAAAAATGCTGGAAAGGTATGCAAGCTTCAGAGATCCATTTATGGATTGAAGCAAGCATCTAGGAGTTGGAACATTCGTTTTGAGGAAGTGGTCAAAGGGTTTGACTTCACTAAGAACGAAGAAGAATCTTGTGTTTACAAGAAGGTTAGTGGGAGCTCTGTAGTATTTCTAATCTTATATGTGGATGACATATTGCTGATTGGAAATAACATTCCTATGCTTGAGTCCGTAAAGACTTCACTGAAAAATAGTTTTTCGATGAAGGACTTAGGGGAAGCGGCATATATTCTGGGCATTAAGATCTATAGAGATAGATCGAGAAGGCTTATAGGTTTGAGCCAAGATACTTATATTGACCAAGTGTTGAAGCGGTTCAGCATGGAAGAGGCAAAGAAAGGGTTCTTGCCTATGTCACATGGCATACATCTCAGCAAGACTCAGTGTCCTTCGACTGCTGATGAGCGGGATCGCATGAGTAGAGTGCCATATGCCTCGGCTATTGGATCTATCATGTATGCAATGATAAGTACTCGCCCAGATGTTTCATATGCGCTAAGTATGACAAGCAGACACCAATCTGATCCAGGTGAGAGTCACTGGACAGCGGTGAAAAACATTCTTAAGTACTTGAGAAGGACTAAAGATATGTTCCTCGTCTATGAAGGTTAGGAGGAGCTCGTTGTAACAGGTTACACCGATGCTAGTTTCCAAACCGACAGAGATGATTCAAAGTCACAATCAGGATTTGTGTTCACACTAAATGGTGGTGCTGTTAGTTGGAAGAGTTCCAAGCAGGAGACGGTGGCCGATTCTACGACAGAAGCCGAGTACATCGCGGCTTCGGAAGCCGCGAAGGAAGGTGTTTGGATAAGGAATTTCCTCATTGAGCTTGGTGTGTTCCCGAATGCGTCCAGCCCATTGAATCTCTACTGTGATAATAATGGGGCAATTGCGCAAGCAAAGGAGCCAAGGAACCACCAGAAGAACAAACACGTAATGCGGCGATTTCATCTCATTCGAGACTTTGTTAACCGGGGTGAGATCAAGATATGCAAAATACACACGGATCTGAACATTTCTGATCTGTTGACAAAACCACTCCCGCAGGCTAAGCATGATGCGCATGTAAGAGCTATGGGTATTAGGTACCTTCTAGATTGACTCTAGTGCAAGTGGGAGACTGTTGGAGGTATGCCCTAGAGGCAATCATAGAGATGATGATATTCCATTTGTATCCATGATTTGTATATTGTGTTCATTGAATATCCATTAAAGGCTACTTGAATTGATTTGCAATTATGTGAATTGTATGTGAAACTCTTTACTTGTATGGTTATTCTAAAGCTGTCCCTAGTCGGAGTTCATGTGAGGACACACATGAATATTAGACTAGCACATGTATTAGTTGATGACTATGTTTCACAAGTCATGGACATGGAGATGTTGAACTAATAATGTGGACACATGTGGAGACATGTGTTAGGACTGACCCAACATGAGAAGTAGTTCTCTCTTTAAACAACATATACGCTTTGTCCTTAGACCTGAGATTGTCGCATGTATTCTAGATGTGGATCGACCTACTTAGGGGCTATCAAACGCTACGCCGTAACAAGGTAGTTATAAAGGTAGCTTTCGGGTTTGTCAAGAAGCATGCTATGAGACATGGTCAATCAAGATGGGATTTGCCCCTCTCTGATTGAGAGTGATATCTCTGGGCCCCTCGAGTGATCGGATCCGAAAATGCATGGCCATGCTACGTACGGTTAAGAGTTAACCTACAAAGGGATTCCGAATCACAGGATCGAGAAAGAGCGGTCGGCTTGAAGCTAGACCAAATATCGTGAGGCAAAGGGAATAGCATGTATATTATGTTGTGATGGTTCGTTCTGATATGATCTTCGTATGCGTATAGGAGTTGGCACGTCTTGCTAGAGGCCGCTACCGACTATTGGGCCGAGTAGGAGTACTCGGGCCATGTCTATACGTATCCGAACCCATAGGGTCACACACTTAAGGGGCTGGAAGCCCAATTCGGATCTGATCCGAGTTGGATTAGGTTTAGGAGTGCTAATGGGCCTCGGATCCAGAGGCCCATCAGGAACCTCTATAAATAGAGGGGTGGGGGCACCCTAGGGTTTACACCTTTTGGCTGAACACACTTGCCGCGCCTCCCACGCCCTCGCCTGTTGCAACTCGCGGATCTAGCAATCCGGCTTGCGACGCTTCCTCCCTGCACGTGTGGATACCTTGGAGGTGTTGCGCCTGCAGCACTTGGACGAGCCACCGACGAGCCACCGACGAGCCACCGACGAGCCACGACGAGCCGACGACGAGCCGCGGTACCGGAGGCGATCTTGCTGTGCACGTGGACGAGCTGCTGAGGAGCTGCTGGACGTGATCGACTACGTACGACTACGTGATCGTCTTCACTGCACCGACGCATATCTACATCTTCCGCACCAGTAGTGCATCGAGTGGTAATCCCGTGATCCTTATACGGCAGTTCTTCCTGGTTATACGCGGTAGAAATTTTGATTTGCGCTAGCGTAGCCTACCTCGTATCCCAACAATTCTATCAGAAGGCGAATGCTTCGTTCTTCCACATCTCTCATCGCGGCCTCCGCCTCAACTTGGCAAGGAAGAGGATGGCTCTGATCCATCACCGGGCGTGATGTCCCTACCGCGGTGTTTTCAAGAACAACCGGACGAGGAAGTGGGTGGCTCCTGTCAACTTGCGGTCGCCCGTAATCATTGCCGTCGATGAAGTCCCAGATCCGTTGGACGTCGGCAGGAACGTGATCTCTGAGTTCTTCACGTGTGCCTTGATCAAGTCCTTGTCCTCTTGCGAAAACGACTCGTCAGAGTGCACGAGTTCGATTGCTCGTTCGAGTTCAGGGCTAAGGTGCCTTGGCTGAAAAAGTTAGCACATAGCCGCCTAAAAGTTGGAACGATTTAAAGGGATCAAACTGAAAAAAGGGCGGAGACGGACCTCGTACCTGATTGATAGAAGGAGAGGAGAAAGAAGAAGACAAAGAAGACATGACTACGAACGTTCCGATGGAAACGTAATCGGGGAAAAAGGAATCGAGTGGAGCAGGTATTCTCAAGAGCGAAACCAGGGCCGTTATTTATAATAAGAGGAAGCGCGGAGGTTTGGTAAGACGTGTCCCGTCAGAGTAAAAAGGGTAATAAATAGGAGAGCGCCGCGAAGGACGGTCAAAAGGCATTAATGTTCGTACAAAACGGCCAGTACTTCCAGGTCCCTAGGAAGAACTAACGCTACGGGGAGATCGACGGTGATCCTACGAATGCGACACTGAAGCCGTGGAGATCGCCGCGACTTCTCAAGCACCTAGTCCCATGCAATAAGTCTTCATAGCTTCAAAGAAACTCCATCCAACCGAACTCGAGATCCCAGAAAACAAGTCGGGGTCTACAAAGGTGAAACCCGCAAGCAAGCAAGACTTCAAACCAGTCCATCTCCAGACGGGTGACTTCTCCAAGACAGCCCTGATTGGAACAGGGCTAGATCCTAAATAGGAATCCGTGCTCATCAGTTTCCTTCGGGCTAACCACGATATCTTCGCTTGGAAACCAGCTGACATGCCCGGTGTGCCCAAGGAGCTGATCGAACACTCTCTAAATGTTGATCCCAAAGCTACTCCAAAACGGCAGCGACTTCGCAGGTTCGCTCAAGACAGACAAGAAGCAATCAAAAAAGCACTAGCCAAGCTACTCGCAGAAGGGTTCATCAAAGAAGTCTTTCACCCTGATTGGCTAGCCAACCCCATACTCGTTCATAAGAAAAACGAGTGGAGAATGTGCGTCGACTACACCGACCTCAACAAGCACTGTCTTAAAGACCCTTTCGGGCTACCCAGGATCGACCAAGTGGTCGACTCCACTACTGGGTGCGCTTTACTATGTTTTCTCAATTGCTACTCAGGCTATCACCAGATAAGCCTCAAAAAAGAAGATCAAGCTAAAACAGCCTTCATCACACCATTTGGAGCTTTTTGCTACAAGACAATGTCCTTCGGATTAAAAAACGCAGGAGCAACCTATCAACGAGCTATACAGATGTGCTTCGAAAAACAACTAGATCGCAATGTTGAAGCTTATGTGGACGATGTAGTCGTCAAAACAAGAAACCAGGAGGAACTCATCGCCGACTTGGAGGAAACTTTCTCCAGTCTACGAGCTTTCCGATGGAAACTCAATCCCACTAAATGCGTCTTCGGAGTACCTTCTGGCAAGTTACTCGGGTTCATCATTAGCCATCGCGACATTGAGGCCAACCCGGAGAAAATATCTGCCATCACAAACATGCAAGCACCAGCTAGCATCAAGGATGTGCAGAAACTCACAGGCTGCGTGGCAGCTCTCAATCGGTTCATCTCGAGACTTGGAGAACGGGGACTACCCTTCTTCAAGCTTCTCAAACGACAGGACAAGTTTAAATGGATAGAAGAGGCAGACAAGGCACTGACGCAACTCAAAGACTTCCTGTCAAAGCCTCCTGTACTCACTGCTCCATCTCCAAACGAAGACGTGCTCCTATACATAGCAGCTACTACTCATGTCATCAGCACGACGATAGTAGTTGAACGGTCTGAACCAGGACACATTTACAAAGTTCAAAGACCTGTGTACTTCGTCAGTGAAGTACTCTCGGACTCCAAAACTCGGTACTCACCGATACAGAAACTCCTATATGCAATTCTGCTCACCTCTCGGAAACTGTGCCATTATTTCCAAGAACACAGTATCACAGTCATTTCTGACTTCCCGCTCGGCGAAATCCTCCACAACAGAGATGCCACGGGTAGAATTTCCAAATGGGCAGTTGAACTCGGAGCTCTAACCTTGGACTTTAAACCAAGGACAGCTATCAAATCCCAGGCTTTGGTCGACTTCGTGGCTGAATATACTGAGAATCAGGTGCCGATACCAGTCGAGCGGCCAGAGCACTAGGTAATGTATTTCGACGGGTCCCTCAAACTCGAAGGGGCCAGTGCAGGCGTACTCCTCATCTTCCCAAAAGGAGATCAACTCAAGTACGTACTACAAATCTTTTGGGAAGCATCAAACAACGAAGCCGAGTATGAAGCACTGCTACACGGCCTTCGTCTTGCAATCTCCCTCGGCATCAAAAGACTTTTGGTATACGGCGACTCACTAGTCATTATAAACCAAGTCAATGACGAGTGGGATCGAAACAAAGACAACATGGATGCTTATTGCAAAGAAGTCCGCAAACTGGAAAGCAAGTTCTCAGGCTTGAAATTTCATCACATCATCCACGACAACAACGTAGCCGCTAACGTGTTATCAAAAATGGGCTCAACTCGTGCAGAGGTTCCAGCAGGAATTTTCGTACACGAACTGCACAAGCCGTTCATATCAGAACAAGTTACACCTCCAGTAGTCTAGACTACTAACATCACTCGAGAAATCATGATGATAGAAGTCGACTGGAGGACACCCTTCATCGACTACATCAAAGATCACAAGTTACCCTCTGACAAAAATCAAGCCGAACAAATCTCCCGGCGAGGAAGAAACTACGTTCTAGTCGGAGACAAGCTCTACAGGAAAAGTGCATCATCAGGGGTACTCATGAAGTGCGTTACCTGTGAAGATGGAAAAGAAATCCTAGAAGAAATTCACAAGGGGATCTGCGGCAACCACGCATCCTCACAAACAATAGTTGGCAAGGCTTTCAGAGTAGGTTTCTACTGGCTAATGGCTCTAGCTGACGCTAAACAGTTAGTTCGGATGTGCAAGGGTTGTCAGTTCTTCACTAAACAACAACATATTCCTGCCTACAAGATAGTCACAATACCTCCAACATGGACGTTTGCCTGCTGGGGGCTCGACATGATAGGGCCATTACCAACTGCGCCAGGTGGATTCAACCGAGTACTCGTGGCTATCGACAAATTCACCAAGTAGATCGAGGTCAAACCAGTCACTTGCCCCAAGGCAGACCGAGTCCTCGACTTCTTGGATGAAATTGTACACCGTTATGGCTTTCCCAACAGAATCATCACAGACCTAGGGTCCAACTTCAACAATCATGACTTCTGGGAATACTGCAAGAATAGTGAAATCGACGTCTGCTACGTCTCGGTCGCTCACCCTCGAGCCAATGGACAAGTCGAACGTGCCAACAGCATGATACTCGATGCTCTTAAGAAACGACTACATGACGTCGGCAACACAAAAGGAGGCAAATGGCTCAAGGAATTACCCAATGCTCTATGGGAACTACGAACCCAACCATGCAAGACTACTGGGCTCTCTCCCTATTTCCTTGTATATGGCTTAGAAGCTATATTACCCGCAGACATCATGTGGCAATCTCCCTCAGTCAAACAATACGACGAAGAAATGGCAGAAGAAACAAGGTCAACAGATCTAGACAGTCCAGAAGAAGCAAGATGCGCAGCGCTAGTACAATCTGCCAGATACCTTGATGGGTTAAGGCGTTACCACGACCGCAACATCAAAGAACGATCTTTCAACTTAGGCGACATGGTCCTCAAATGAATCCAAGACACGTCAGGATTGCATAAACTCAATTCACCATGGGAAGGTCCTTACATTGTATCCAAGGTTATAGGACCCGGATCTTACAGACTACAAGAGCTCTTAGGAGAACAAGTACCAAACTCTTGGAATATATAACACCTTTGTCGCTACTACCCGTAGCAGGACTCGATTAATTGCTTCAAGCAAAAACTCGTCAACTACTCGAGTCAACAGCTCGACTACCAACTCGAAGATATACTACTCTTGACTCAAGACTACCTACTTAACAGGCATTCCAGCTCTGGTACAAAGCCTCAACGGTAGAGTAATTCTTTACTCAAGACTAAAGATACATCAAGATTACATACGAGTACATGTACTCGAAATACAATACAATAAGACTGCAAGCAACTGCCTACTGGTGGGCTGCATTTAAGCCTCAGGCTTTTACAATATCACAAGGCCACTCAGGTCTGCCGACTACAACAGGAGGGACCTACACGCAAGGAAGCTGCGCAAAACGCAGCCATATCCAGGTCCTCTACCCAAGGCAACGCCAGGTACACCTGCACCGCCGCTGCCTTGATAGCAGCAACGATGAATCCCGCGTGCCGCGCATAGAGGGAACCAAGGCTGCTCTTTTGCTAGCCTTGCCGAGCCAACCCACTCTACGGCTACACCTCCACCTCTAAGTGAGCAGGATAAAGACCGCGGCACTCATCACCCATCACCCGCGAGTTCTAGCGCGTACTCTGCTGGATCACGAGCTGCAAGATGAGGCGCGTGATGAAACCTCCTATGAGGATTCTTCTAGCATCGCAGCTATCCCTATGAGCGCTAGAGTCTGTGGAGGGAAGGTGGCCTCAATCTACGAGGAAGCTTCGAGCACCGGTGTACTCTTTGAAGGCTCTCTACACTCAAACAACAGCAACAGAAGGCAATCCATCGCTACTCAAAGCTTGATTTAGGGTCGACCTCCAGGGGGGTCTATTTATAGCCAAGGGCTGCAACCATCAACCACCCAAAATTTACTATGCGCCCATGATCGATGAGTCTGGATGATCTCTAACTGCCCACGTGAAAGCATTCATGCCACAAAGGACAAAAGAGTACAGTACACCCGTGCACCTTCTATTCATAGAATAACAAGGTTACTCGACTACATCGCGACTGCTCAAACTCAGTCCTCAGAACAACTTCTGCCAAAACCTGGGTTATGCCCATAGCGGATCCTTGTCTTGGGGGCCCAGTTGAGTCCGACTCCCTACACCCGGGGTCGGGCGATACGAAGCCTTACGGCAAGGGGTCGGGCGCATCCGACCCTATGACCAAGGGTCGGGCAAGGCGGAGTTCCATCCTCAAAGGGCCGGGCGTGTCTGTCCACGGGACCTTGGGTCGGGTGAGATAGAGTAAAATGTTCCTTACCCATGACGGGTCAGACCCACTTCAAACAACAAAGTATGGACAAGTGTTCGACTCTCAGACACAATATCATTCAAAGTACTCGAAAGTTTACAAGAGTACATAAACGCTCAAGGCTCCTCTAGAGATACAAATTCCGACATTTTCGACGCGATTGGTTCCGCCTCCTCGAGGTACTGCGCATAGGCTTCCTCTGTGCAATTGCGAGCAACGCCGTCACCAGCCGCCGAAAAATATGCCCTTGGGTAGTATGACCTTACCACAGCAAGGACTTGTTTGCAAACAGCCTTGCAGAGGCCTGCCACCTTACCCGGAGCAGCCTTCAAGTGCTCGACTAGTGATTGAGGTCCTGCATCCTCTTCTAAGGGGGAAATGGCATTCACCAAGTCTTGAGCGGCATCAGTTAACTCTTGGAGCTGGCTTCAAAATCTTCCAACAGTCTGGGCATGGTCTCTGCACGCCACTATGGCCATAGCAAGCATCACTCCATTCTGGATCTTCCTATCCCGCTAATGCTCGCAGGCAGCTTGTGCCTCCGTCAGCGCGGCTCGAAGATGTTCAGCTTCATCCGCTACTCGGTCATGCGTGTTTCTCCAATCAAGGAGTTGGCTACTTGCAATAGCCTCCTTCCTCTTGAGTTCTGCAAAAACGGCCAAGTTCAAACACAACCGACTACAGTCGGACATACCCAGAACATGAAAAGTACTCACCTTGATACTTTTTATTCAAAGACTTGTAGCGGCTCTCCAGCTTCTGCTGCAAGACTTTGTGATCTGACCGCTCCACAGCAAAGGATTTCGCTCCAGCTTCATGAAGCCTCAAGGATTCCGCAAGTCGGACACACTCCTGCTCCAATTGTTTGTTCCACTCCTGAAGGGCCCGAGTGTTCCTTTGCATCTGGTCATACAGATCCTGCACAGCAAAGCAAACGGTCAACTCCCCTAGTTACTAAAAGTGTTAGATAAGTAAAGAAAACACACCTGGAAGCTTTGAAAAACATCAACAGCTCTCTGGAACTCTGACTCAGATGGGAGCCCGATTACTGGACCTTGAGTACTCTTCGCAAGATGAGGAGCTGCACCCAAGGCAGTACCTAAGAGATTAACATCAGCCACCTCAATACTACGACTACAATACCAGGACTGCGGATACATACCTAGGGTAGCTGGTTCCTTAGATTTCCCCGCATCCATAGCCAAATCTCCGCCAGTAGACGCCGACAAGGATACATTCCCAGAACCCGAGGCAGTAGGGGGATCTTCCACCGAGCGGATCACTTCTTGAAGCATAGACATGGTCGCTCCAAGACGACTAGCATCAACTTCGGATACTTCGTCGACAGTCAAATCCTCAAAAGGAGCAGAAAGAGTAGTCGGGGGACACGAATCTACTCTTGCCTCCACAGGGATAGTCTCCTCCGCATCCCTGCATCAAAATACAAAGTCATTACACAACTTCAAGAAAACTTGAAGATACACACCAAGGATAAACAACTCACCGAGTTGATCGTGGCGGCAATCGCACACGCTTCTTCTCGGCAACAGGTGGCCGAGTACTCGACGCCACGGGAGCAGCTGCTGGCTCTGTCTTCTCGCCAAGACCTGGGAAACACAGGGTCAAGACTAAAATACAACTCAGACTAACAAAACCAGTCGGGAAAGAAAGCTCACCACTAGCAATCACCTTGGACAACAAAGAACCAGTAGCAACTACTGGCGATACTCCCTTCCCAACATCGTTCGCCACTCCAGCAGGCAAACCCAGGACTGCCTGGTCAGGGACCGGCAGCGCGGTACCCGATGGAGCCTGGACTGTCAGCTCGGGGGCTACTCTAGCATCTGTTGGTGGCACCTTCTCTGGTACCTTCTCAACAGACGCAACATCAATGCCCTGGGCGCTCACGACTACTTCATCCGAAGCAGCCTCATCGTCACCAAGTGCCGCGTCGTCAGCCTTTTAAAGACAGATAAAGTGATCAAAGATTACAAGTTAACATCCGTCAGCTACAAGTGAGTACACAGCTACATACCTTGGCACCCTCAGACTTCTTAGGAGAAGTCATGGCAGACTTAGCAGCAGACATCTTGCGGACTATTCAGCGTTTCTTCACAGGAGGAGAGGGCTCGTCCTCTGACTCCTCAACAACAGATTCTTCTTCTTCCGACTACACCAAGTAGTTGGCAAGAACTCGGGACTACAAAAGCAAGTCGACACTCAAACAATATCCCGAACAGTTCAAAAAGTACAAATCAAAGTGAAAGACCATACCACTTCTGGCTGATACCAAGCATCAAACTGACGAAGCGTTGAAGGAATAACTGGTACTCCTTAATAGTTCCTAAAGAACTTGGCCAACAGTGCCTCAACATCATCATCAGAAATATCATCCAGAGACATACGGGACGAGTCATTGAAACCTAAGTACTCCCCACCCAAGTGCGCCCGCTTTTGCAAGGGCTGAATTCTTCTCTTGAGGAAGCTGGCTGCCAGATTGACTCCAATCAAACCGAGTGCCTTCAACTCAGCAATCTGGGGCAGCAAGTGATCGAGCTCTGGGCTATCTTCAGGCTCGCTCACCCAATTCTCTGCGTGCTTCGACGCATGACCAGTGACCACCGGCAAGCGAGGGTTATGGTTCCCAATATAAAACCACCTTTTCTTCCACTCCCCATGGGAGTCAGTCAAGTTATAGTCAATATACGCGCCTGAATTCCTGAGCTGGAACCCGGCGCCCCCAAAGACCTCTGTCCTAACAGCACTAGGCTGAGGCTTGCTACGGAACAACTTCCTAAACATCTCAAGACTAGGAGGAACTCCCAAGTAAACTTCGCAAAGGTGCACAAAAATAGACATGTGCAGTACACCATTGGGGTTCAAGTGTACAAGTTGAAGCTTGTAGTACTCAAGAATACCTTTGAAGAAGTCGAAGGTGGGCACTACCAACCCCCTCTCCTGAGCAAGCATAACCGTCTCATTCGGATGCTTCTCGAATTGCCACGCATCAGCGAAGGCAGGCCTCCACTTGAGTACCTGTTTTGACTGCAGAAGTTTGGCATCGAAGCACCTGAACGGCCGCCTCCTTCATCACCGAATGCTACCACATCGCTCCAGGCGGCGGCGGTACAGTCTGGTTTGTTGGCCCTACCTTCGGCACCAGCAGCACCAGCTCCTTCCCCTTCTTGGACTTCACCTTGCCCGCCGCAGGAGCCTTGCCTTGAGCCTTCTCGGGTTTTTTCCCCATCTTCTTGGTGTGCATCCGCCGGCTTCACCCGTAGCAAAATGCACTCAACCTCGGACCTCTCTCAGAGGAGCAGCAACGGATGAAAATATGAATATTTGGGGAACAACAAGACATATCCAGTCATTGTCAACAATGAGTTGAGGAAGGAAGAAACTGAGAAGCTGCTGAATTTATTAAGAAAACATTAGAAAGTGATTGGATATACAATCAAAGTCTTGAAAGGAATCAATCGAACCTTTTGCACTCATTGAATACAATTAGAAGATCAATACAAACTAGTTGTGGAGAACTAGAGAAGATTGAGCATGCTATGCATGATGTAGTAAAGAAGGAGGCGATCAAATTGCTTAATGCTAGAATAATCTATCCAGTACCACACGGTGAATGGGTAAGCCCAGTGCATTGCGTGCCAAAGAAGGATAGATTGACTGTTGTGACAAATGAGAAGAATGAGCTAATTCTCCAGAGGATAGTGACAGGATGAAGGATGTGTATTGACTATCGGAAGTTGAACAAGGCAACTAGGAAGGATTACTTCCCTTTGCCTTTAATCGATGAAATGCTTGAAAGGTTAGCAAAACATTCTCACTTTTGCTATCTTGATGGATATTCTGGGTTCTTTCAAATTCCTATACATCCGAATGACCAACATAAGATGATGTTCACTTGTCTGTATGGAACTTTTGCTTATAGAAGAATGTCTTTTGGTCTATGCAATGCGCCCACATCATTTCAACGCTGCATGATAGTTATATCCTCGGATTTTATTGAAAATATTATGGAGGTATTTATGGATGACTTCTCTGTACACGGCACTAGTTTTGATAATTGCTTGGAGAATCTTGATAAAGTTCTGAAACGATGTGGAGAAGTTGATTTAGTTCTAAACTGGGAGAAGTGTTACTTTATGGTGAAGCAAGGAATAGTGCTGGGGCATGTCATCTTAGAGGGGGGGTAGAAGTTGATAAAGCGAAGATTGAAACTGTGGAAAAGTTAGCTCCTCGAACAGACATCAAGTCATTGAGAAGCTTTATCGGACATGCCGGATTCTACAGAAGATTTATTAAGGATTTCGAAGATAACAAAACCATTAACACAACTTCTACAGAAAGATGTGAGCTTTGAATTCAATGAAGACTGTCTCTATGCTTTCAGAACTTTAAAGCAATCACTTATCAGTGCATCCATCATTCAACCTCCGAATTGGAATCTACCTATTGAGATAATGTGCGATGCAAGTGATTATGCTGTTGGAGCAGTACTTGGACAAGAACAGAAGGGAAGGTACACGCAATTTACTATGCTAGCAAGACTTTAAATGAGGCTCAAATAAATTATGCAACTACAGAGAAGGAGCTGCTTGCCGTAGTATTTGCATTGGAAAATTCAAATCATATATTGTGTATTCTAAAGTGATTGTGCACACCGACCATGCTTTAATTAAATATCTTTTGTCCAAGAAAGATGCTAAACCAGGTCTGATTCATTGGATATTGTTACTACAAGAGTTTGATATGGAAATTAGAGATAAAAAGGGGTCAAAAAATGTGGTAGCTGACCACTTGTCGAGGATGTACCAACAAGATAATGGGAAGGAGCCAATTAAAGATCGAATGAGTGATGACCATTTATACAGAATACTTGACAAGGATGATTGGATGCATGACATTATCAGAGCAATCAAAAGGGCGCCTTTGCATCACTTGGATAGGAATGAAAGAAGAAAAAATATTGCTGAAAATAAGAAATACTATTGGTCTGCACCTTTTCTATATAGGTATGGAGTAGATGGAGTATTGAGAAGATGGATTCCTAGAGAAGAAAGAGACGTGGTGCTTAGGAAATGCCATTCATTAGAATATGGAGGACATTATGGACACTTCAAAACTCAAGCAAAAGTATGGGCAAGGGGATTTTATTGGCTAGAGATGCACGAAGATGCAAAGAGGTTCATTGCTACTTGCTCAGAATGCCAAAGAAAAGGAAATATTTCATCTAGAAATTCTATGACTTTGAACTATAGTTTGCAAGTGGATCTATTTGATGTTTGGGGTATATATTTCATGGGACCATTCTTAAATTCACTTGGCTATGAGCACATCTTGGTTGTAGTTGATTATGTGTCTAAATGGGTAGAAGCTATCCCATGTCGGAAGGCATCAACGGAGGAATCAATTCACATGATCAAGAAGATAATATTTCCTAGGTATGGAGTGCCCAGAATATTGATAAGGAACGGAGGATTGCATTTCATAGAAAAAGATTTTGGCAAATGTTTGAAGAAACTGGGGATTGAGTACAGAGTGTCTACAGCCTATCATCCTCAAACAAATGGCCAAGCAGAAACTTCAAACAAGCAACTCAAAGATATATTGAAAAAGACCATAGTCAAAGGAGGGAAGGATTGGTCAAAGAAACTAGACGGAGCGTTATGGGCATATAGGACAGCTCATAAAACACCTATAGGTATGACCCCGTATCAATTCGTCTACGGAAAAACATGTCATCTTCCTGTTGAACTTGAACATAAAGCTTATTGGACCATAAAAGAGATGAATCTTGATTTTAGTGCTGCGAGAGTAAAAAGAAGGATCCAAATAAGTGAATTGGAAGAGATGAGGCTTAAAGCTTACCACAATGCAAGCATTTACAAGGAAAGAATGAAGAGGTGGTTTGATAAAAGGCCTCATAAGAAGGAATTCAAAGAAGGGGATAAAGTGTTATTGTTCAACTCCAGGTTTAAATTCTTCGGTAAGGGAAAATTGATGAGCAAGTGGGGTGGACCATACGTCATGTATTCTGCGTCACCTACCAGAGCAGTAACAATCATGGACGTCAAAGGAGATCAATATATTGTGAATGGACAACGGCTAAAGGTATTCTTGGAAGCCGACATCGTGCCTATCAATTCTATTGACGTCTATACCATGAAGGAAGAATGGCCAAGTCAAGCTTGACGACACTAAAATAGGTACCTTGTACATACTCTATCTTAAATTCTATTAATTTCATTTGAATTTTGTGTAAGACTCAAAAAATTACATATATTTTTAGACGTATGCGCTGCCATGAAAATTTGGGAGGTAGAGCGTACGTCTAAAAATATATGTAATTTCCGATTCAGTCCCCTCTTTCACATCTTTGGTAACAACAGATTATGGAAGTGAATTTTTGCGAGAAGGGGCAAGGAAGTTTTTGGAAATGAGGCCAATTGGACCTTGAGTTTTGCATCTACACAAGCAATTTAGATCCACCAAACCAAAAAAAAAAGTGCAGTGGTGACGTCCAGGAACTCGGGAGACGAGAGGGGGCAGCAGCCGGCGAAGGAGGCGGCCAGGCTGATCGACCTGACCTCCCCAAGCCGATCGGCACCACCCCCTCCCTTGGCCGCCACCTTCGCCCTTCATATGGAAGCCAAGAGGTGTGAGTAGGGTCCCAAAACTCTGCCAAGGACTACTCGTAACGCTCACATCAGTGTTGGAGGCAAGGCACCATCCGGAAAGCTTGCGGATCGCATGTTGATCATCCTCTCGAGCGAAGATGAACCGCCCAAGAAGAAGAAGGAGGTTGTCGTCGCTCCCACAAGGCGTTCAGCAAGGCTCCTCATGATGAAGCACAAGAGCTACATAGCGAAGATGCCCGAGTACACGCCAGCTGACTATGGAGGTGATAGCAATTCGGAGGACGATAGGAGCCCTGGATCATAGGGTGCTGCAGGCCGTGATGATGAAGAAGATGACAACACGTACTAGGATTGGGCTGAAGGCAAGAAGGCGAGCAAGGAGCAAGATGGCCACCGTGAAGACAAGGGCAAAGAGAAGGATCTAGAAGACGACGGGCTAGAATCGGAGGAGCATGATCGTACATGTTCTGCAACTTGCAGGAAGAACATCCACTACCTCTTCGATGCTGTCGATGACATCATGCAAGCCTTGCAAGCTCTGGATCAAAAGGAAGAAGATAATAATCGCCGTCAGGAGGACGACTTCAAGTTCTTGCAGAGGAATGTGAGGAAGCTCTTCGGGATGTGCAGCAACATGAGGAAGAACAAAGTGAAGGAAGCAGCAACCATCCCATGTGCAAGTAGTGCGGATAGCGTCATTAGTGCGTTTACAAGCGTCTTTTCCATGTACTCCATATGGTTACGACGAGGAGGTCGTAGATTTTAAGCGTGAGGGGGGGGGGAGATCGTCGCTCGTATGAGTTTTTGGATCTAGTTTGGTCGAGTCGAGTCATGTGAGAGTCTAAATTAGTGTTTTTATTTCAACCAAAAGTAGATAAAGTAGTAGTCTTCTTAAGCTTTTGGGAAGACTTAGGCCTACATGGCTACTTTAGCATCTTTGTGAGAAGAAGCATGAATAAAATTCAAGGATCGTGCAAGTGTTTTTAGTGTCTACCTTGGATTGCTTGTCTTTTATTTTGTCTTTGCAACTTTGGATTATGAGCATTGTCTTGAATTCTAAATCGTAGTTGTGGAGTTTTAGTAATCGATTTGTTTATGCAGTACCCATGCTTTATGATGATCAAGTGCTTCAGTTTTGATTATGATTTATGAGTAAGGCTTTGAATTGGAGGTGATTTAAAATTTTATTTTTTATTTAAAACCTTTGCAAAAACAAGATTGATCAATATATTTTAACCAGGTTGAGAGTTTTTATTTATCCTACCCAATGCCTAAAAATATTTATTCATACCACCATAAGCAACATTTGACACTTTGAATTGAATTAGGATCGCTCTCTCTTGGTTTGCTTTAATTCTGAGAATTGATCATATCCTTTTTACCATCTTTGAATGCTTGCCTTGTCAACATTCAGTAATGAGAGTTTTTCATTGGAACAATCATAGTTTTGTACTGAATTCGTAAACCCGAACCACAAATTTCTCAATTTTCTTACCAATTCCTTGAACACAACTCATTATATGAAGATCTGTTCCGTTTCTAGTCGAGCTTTATGAGATTTTTGGAAAGATACAAGATAAGGAAGCTTCACCAGAAAGAAGAGCTAGAGGAGAGCAAAGGAGTGGCCAGGCCAATCGGCCTGGGGTCTCCTTGCCTCAGTTTTCATGTAGCAAATTCCTGGAAGGTCTCTGGAAGGATCTAAAACTGATTTTTATTGTGTGGTGTTCAGAGGAGGTTCAGAGAAGAGATTAAAATAAAGAAAGAAAGAAAGAAAGAAAGAAAGAAAGAAAAGTATTGAGACAAATAAAAAGAAATAATAGGAAAAGAGAGAAAAAAATAAAGGAGGAGTTTTTACTGTCATGAAGATCAAGAGTGGTGCAAAGAAAAGATGGACTTGTTTAAGGAACGGATTTTCATTCCAACCATATGCAATCCAATGATGAGGACATTGCTTGTGCCTCAGAGTCACTATATTTCTTTGCCTTTGCACATGTCCACCATTGTATATCTTCTCATCCTTGAAAACTTCACATTATGTGGATATTCTTATGATCAATGGCTCGGAAGGTAGGCCACCGTTAGAGGGTTTTCTTAATTCAATAATATACGTGTTGATTTTAGCTAACCTTACCCAAGCTCCATCATATAATTGAATGACTTTTGAGAGATGAGAGCTTGCAAATAAGTAGGATAGCCAACATTCATTTAAGCGACACATAAGCACCTGGAAAATAATTCTTTTTCCAATTTTGTTGCAGGGAGATTGTTTTATGATGAAAGAAAAACCCTCTGAAAAAAGCTAGAAAAGAAGTGTAGTTGATACTTGAAGTTACTTGGTTCTGAATAATAGTTGTAGGGGAATTTGAACCTGCATGGAATGGCTGCTTGCAAATAATTCATCTCGTTTCCAGATCAGGGAAAAACTTATCATGTTGTGTTGTTGTTAATCTAAGTTTCGTGCAGTACAATTTTGTGTGTGCTCGCCCATGTGAACGAACGCGATGGCATATTGCAGGGATTGTTGGTGCTCATTATTGACACACTTTTAGTGCCATTTAATCAGTATTTTCATGCTTATTCGTATACTAACCCACCAATTGGCACCTAAAATAACCCTATTATTGCATATGTGTTGTATTTTGGAGCATTGTATTTTGGCAGGAAATACGATATAATCAAGGGGGTATGTATAGAGTTTAATGGATATTTGGACAAGGGTCGTCGAGAAAAGCCAGCATGAGGAAGGAGAGGACCAGAAGGGCTAGGAAGGGCCTAGGCCGATCGGCCTGGGACCCTCTAGGCTGATCCTCATGGTCTATCCCAGGGCTCGGTCGATCTCTTGTTTCTTCAGCGTGAAGTGTACGATGATCTCTAGGGTTTTTCACCGACATTGACCTAGAGCCGCCGCCTATTGGAGACTATTAATACCCCCTCATGGACTTCAAGGAGGGAGAGTTGGGGAGAAGAGGAAATCACCACGCAAACACCATCCATTGCCGCCACAAGTAGGAGAAATGAAGAGAAGATTGGATCCAGAGGAGGCCACGTGAAGAGGAGCACCAGGGGAGGAGGAAATCCCCTGAGCTGATCGGCTCAAAAGTGCCTAGGCTGATCGGTCTGGGCCTTCCCTGCCCCCGTTTATCATCATCTTTGGTCCAGTTGATCTACAAGGTGTCCTTTACCCAAAAATTCATCAACATGTGTAAGATCATGGGGGTAATACCTCTATTTGTCATCGGGGTTATACGGAGATCTTGATTTGTAATCGCTGAACCTTTGGTTGAGATCTATTTTGTTATCAATCTTATCTTGATGATGCTCTTTCATGAAAAGGCTGGCCAGCGCTACTTTGGCAACAACTGATCCATGCGCTTGCGGTTCACAATTTGGCATGCTAACTGCCATCTACACTCTGGCACCACCTTTGCTCTGGGTCACTGCCTATGGGTTCTCATGTGGGTGTAGGGTGTTTGGTGGTGAATGTAGTCGATTTCCTTCCGGTTGTGGGCCCATGGTTCCATGTGCTTGCTCCTGATTGGTTGAGAGTGTGTTTCCTTGCTCTTGAGGTGTCTTTTCTCTCCTAATGGGCCTCCTTACAAATATTCACCAAGACTTGTGGAATTCGTTTGTAATAACTGCTACCACTACTGTTGATGCTCATATTTTATGTGTTTATGCAAGAGTTGATGGTGCAGATTTGGTACTTAAGAGCCATCAACAATACCCCCACACGTAGCCTTTGCTTATCCTCGAGTGAAGAAGAAAGGACTAAGGTGAAACATAACTTTCAAAGGTATGAAGCGAGCCTAAAAGATATTCCAAACCATACCTGCACTTGTGAACTTTGGAGTGTCTATCATGCCATCTTCGGTAGTTGAGGAATGGAATGGTCTTGAATCAAGTCACCTCAACTCCTTATGCCAAGTAGCTTGGGATTTTTCAATTAGTTTTTAAAACAAAACCTTGCTTAGCTCCTCATTTGATTCTCTCAGATCACTCAATGTGTATATGTCCTCACCAAGGCATTAGACTTGCCTTTCTTCATCCTACTTCTAATGATGGCTATATGTGGAGCTCAAGGTAGGCTATGAAGGATAAGGCATACTTGCATCACATATATTGCAAAGTCAAAGACCAGATCCAAAGAGAAAAATAAGTCATACAATCAGATCAAGATGTGCACGTGTATGGATGTGGTGGATGGAATGGAAACTCCTTTTTGTATGATCTCTCTCCCTTTGTAAATATTTCTGAGGACATGGCTATCTTTCTTTTTCTTTTTCTTGGACATTCATGTGTCCAACTTTCTAGGACATTCATATTTTTTTTGATAGCCCATATCTCTTTTGTAACAATAATATTAGAAGGAGACCAACACATATGGTGGAGCATTTATTTTGTGGAATGAATGGATGGTACAATGCTAACATCTCATAGAAGCATAGCAAGGGGTATATGGTGTGCACATGAGTCTTGATCATGAAAGTATGAAAAGAATTGTCACAAGGGTCACACCAATTTGACAAAGCTCAATGCAAAGACAAGCAATATATGCAAATGGTTTTTCAAGACAACTTATCATACGGCTTTGGTAGGACCTTGGCACATCAAAGAGGAGATTTCAAAAAGGCTTTTAAATTTTCAAATAGATTTTCCCAAGCACTTAAGCATTAAGAGCGAAGATCATATCATCGAACCATATCATACACATCAACTACTTAGATGAGCATGCTGTCCTAAAGATATTTGTTCACAAGCATCAAGATGATAAGCATGGAATAAAACATATGCAAGCCAACCATAGAAAACATGTAGAGCAGGTGGAGCAATTGATTCATTTTAGTTGAGTTTGAATTAGTTGGTCAGATTTAAAATTCATTCAAACTCATGAATCAGGGAGATCAGGGGTAAAGAGACACAAACCGACGCGGTGGATGAAGATGGCCCGAGTGGGCCACCCCTTGGGTTGGCCAAACCCCTATGGGTCCAGCTCTGGCTCCCCTTTCACGTACGTGCTGGTGCAGCGTGGTTTTCTCTATTTGTGGGTGTTGTGCATTGTTTCAACTCTAGAGAGTCCGTGGCTCTCCCCCACACTTATTTTGTACCTAGCTACTTCTTCCAAAGACAACTAAGTGACACAAGGACTCCATCAGGTTGGATGACCGGTGAGTCTACACTTTATTGAAATTAAATTGGAGGTGCTAACAATCTGATTGGAAATTAAAATGAGGGAAAACAAATAAACATATTCTAAAGTGCCTAAAGGAAGGGATACAAGGGGCACGTCTATTGAGCTGCATCGTAGAGACCGTCATGCCCCGTGGCATTGTACAAGCGCTTTATCTTAGCACAAAGACCACGGCGGAGGACACGGAAGTTTTCCTTAAGTTCTTCTGTTTCTAACTTCTTCTCTGTTAACGCATCGCTAAGCCTCCTATTTTCTAAACGTAAGTCTATGATCATGGAGGCTAGCTGCTTAACCATGGTGGCCTTCGGAGATTCTCATTACTATGTTGAAACTGGCCCCTCAGCCTTCTGACTGGCAGCAGTGAGAGGTGGCGCCTGACCTTGTCGCATTCTAGAGACGAACCAAGCAATCCAGCCAATTACCTCTCCAAGGGTGTGAGGTATGGCTTGGGGTCTCCACAACCACCATCCAAGGTTCGCACTCCAAATATTCGGAGGCAAGTTTGTGGTAGCCGACTTTCTGCCCACAAGTCCTCCTCATAGCGGTGGCAGAATGCATCGCTGTACTAGTCAAACAAGGACCCGGCGTAGCGTTCACCCATCTTCAAGGGTGGCCCTGGATATTCATTGTATTTCAGCCTTTTGTAGGGACTTGATGCATGCGCCCACTGTTCTGGAGTCCTCCTTGGCAAGGGCGAGCGTGCAGTCGAGCGGGAGGCCGAGGCGGCGCTGTCCTGGTTTGGCCGAACTGGGAGTTCGGCTGAACCCCTAGCATTGCCTGTCATGCCCCTGCTTTACCCCTTGGGCGGTATGATGGCTAGGGGCTCGACCTCTAGTGCCTGGACCTCCTCCATCGCCAGATCGCCGACAGGGACAATGACATTTGCCGGAGTGATTTCCCCATCGAGATCAGTGGTCAAGCCCAAGTTGGTGAAAGGGACAAGGGCTTTGCCAGCCATGGTGGTAAGCAGGGATTTCTGGTGTGGATCTCGGTGAGTTTGATGGAGATGAGAGTGGAGTGAATGAGGAGAGGAGGTGGTTGAGATTTTAAAAAAGGGACTCCTCTCCTGCAATGTTAAACCCAATAGGACGCTGAGGGAGGAGTCAAGGAACGTTGGAGGAGCATCTGCGCGAAGGCTGGGAGGGAGCGGCGCTCAGACTGGTTTGGCCGAACCCTTCTGGGCTTCGTTGGGCCTCCCGTTGCTCGTGTGCGTGCATGCAGCAGAGAGTGAAGGAGAGAGTGGGCCCAACCACTATATGTGCTGGGACTTTGGTAAAAGCTACGATAGAGCTAGGGTCAATGACATTAACCTTTGCTTAATTTCAGTTGTGGCTAATTAATCTAGGCTTGTTTTATTTTTAGACCATCATCATTAGTGGCGGACCTAGGATTTTAGAGTAGGGTATGCCCATTGCAAAAAAATATTTAGACGAACGACATAAAAAGTTCACAAGCGAATCTACCTGCGTGTCTTCGTAGCCCTTTCCCACATTGATTTCAGATCAATATTTTTTGACTTCTTCAGTTTTGACTGCCTACAAGGAACCAAATGTCATTTTTGACTTCTTCATGTCAACCGTATGCATCTATAGCAATTGGCAATTCATCTATTTTGACACATCTATTTTTGCAACCGTGTGCATCATGTCAACAGATTGAGAGATTGAGCAGTCGATTTCGATTACCTCGCAGTGGGGGGCAGCAGGCAGTCCTGGTGGAGGGGGGGAGCTGGGGAGGGGCCGAGGCCCGAGGGGGGGCAGTCGCCTGGTGGGGCTGCACCGGCACTGGCGCGGCGCGAGCGTCGAGAGCCAAGAGGCTACCGCGTCGCGCGGGACCGTGGGTGGACCTGTTGGTGGAGGCCTAATGGGGTTTGACGGTAGCGGGCGGCGGGATCTCACCGCGGGGGCTGGGGGGCGCGGCGCGGCTGTGCGGCGGACGTGGGTGGACGGGGGCGGCGCGGTGCGTGCGGCTGTGCCTGGCACCTCACGGCGATAGCGGACTAGGTCAGGCAGGAGCTCGGGACCTGACCGACTGACGGGCTGAGTGTGGTGGTGGGGGGATCAGTGACTAGATGGGCCGATGGGCTGGCCGGCCGGGTGTGGTCTGTGGGCCAGGCTGGTTTGGACCCGAATTGCGGCCCAAAATAGCTGTGAATATCAATTTTAATACCTAAACTATATTATACATGTATATACCATTAAAAACTACTAAACATTTTCCCAAAAATATTGGGTATGCCCAGGGATACCCGGGCCACAATAGTGGGTCTGCCCTTGATCATCATATTCATGTTCATATTTATTTTTTCTGCATGCATTGCATTTTGCCATCATTATATTGTGTTCATCCAAAAATGTTCTCTTGCACCTTCATTGCATTCCATTCATGCTTTGCATATGGTTGGCTTGGTTGTTCTTTACGCTTTATGATGAATGATTTCATATCCATGTTAGTGCTTCACATGGGCATTTTCCATTCGCAATCTTGTGTAAAGATGGTGTTTAAACTTGCTTGCAGACCATCATCATTCAGTTTAATAAACCTTGCTAGCTATTCATCTTGTTTTCATGCTGCATTGGTTGGTTTATAAACTTTGCAATGCGCTTTCTTTTTCTTGTGCTATAAAGAATTACTGATCTTGGGATAGACATGGTGTTTTGACCTTGATTAATTAATCTCTATAGCTATGGAGAAATTCAGCAACCTAGCTGTAAACATGGTGTTTAGAACTATGTGTAAATATTATCTTTGCTTATATGCCTTCCACTCATATGCATATACACATTGCACTCACGTACACCCATTAGGTTTTTATCTTTCTTTTTACTAGACTAATTATGCCACAAGTTAAGAATCTTAGGATGTGGTGTTGGTTTGTTGGCAATTGTTTCTACTCCTAATCGTCACCCTAGGTGTAGTATGTGCACTTGAATTGTTTTGGAAGCATAAAGGAGATGCTCTCACAAATAAAAAGAAGATAAATACAAGGGATATGATTCGATGGAAATCAGTTTGGAGGCAATAAAATTCCAATCACCATAGCACCACTAATCTTCTCCCGAGACGAAGTTCTATGGTAACTAAGGTGTGACCAAAGAAAAAAAGCCAACCAGATCATCAACATGAAGCACACCTCATTAGAACCTTCCAATTCTGCAATGTCTTGTTCCGCATTATCATAAATGTCATGCTCGTGCTCCTCATCATCATTGCCACCACTGGAGATGTTGAGGTACATGTCCACCTAGCTACCCTCACCCTCGGTGTAGGTTCTTGCAACGTTTGAGCCACTACCGCCAGCAATAATCTGCTCCATTATATACCTTTCATCCTCTTTGGCTCCCATCTTAACTAATAATACAATTAGTGATACAATAAATGTATATACTTGAAACCATACAACAACCATAAAATAAAAGAAATTTATACAAAACTTGTCCTAATTGCCTGTACAATAAACATATACACGTAATTATACATCAATCCTTGTCTAGTAGAAAAAGAAAATCGGCAATCTACTAAATATACACATGATTGAAATATACACATGAAACCATACATTAAATTATAAATATATATATATATATATATGGAATTCATATATACAATAAATCTTGTACAATTTATTACATGAAACTTACATGAAATTAAACATTAAAAAATTCACGCAATTATACAACATGCACCTCTCTCTCTCTCGTGACGAGGGTGGCTGGCCGGGCAGGCGAGGGGGCTAGGCGCAAGGGCGCCGGAGGGGGGTCACGGGGGAGGCGAGGTGGCAGGGACGAGGGGAGGCACGGCCGGCCGGGTTGCAGGGGTGGCTAGGTGGGGTCCCCTTTTTTGTTTTCTAATGTCAATCACCGTCGGCTCCAGTGCCGTTGTTGAAGGGGATACCCATCACCGCCAACCTTTCACCAACGGTGCCCAAAACTGGCGGTGACGGCATTTTTGGGTTTGACACTGATAGGTCTTTCTGTAGTAGTGTATAACACATTTTTTTTAAATTGGTTCATTTTATTCAAATACTTCCTCTTTCCAGAAATATAAGGCATCCTAGATATTTTAGGACATATTAGCAGGAGAAGCAAAAGATGCATGTATCCATGAGTTAATAGTAGTTGTAGATAATAAGGAACTTATTTTTAGTAATAATCCACCAATCAGTCACCCTGGCGACCAGCCCAAGGTGGTGGAGCTGGTGGTACAACAGCAGTGGTGGCACAGAGCAGGGAAGCGGTGCGACGCGGTTGGACACGCGTGGTGGCTGGTGGCGGCCGCAGGCATGGGGTAGCAGCCCTGGAGTGGTGGCGCGCACCCGAGGTGGTGGCACGGTTCTTGGCTGGCCGCAAGTGAAGGAGGCTGAGAAGCAAGGCAAGAAGGCACTCCAGCGACCCTTTTGCGTGGATGCGAAGGAGAGGTTTATGCTTGTGGCGGCCATCGACCATGAAGAAGAGGCGGAGGGAGATTTGTGCTGGCAACCGCCGCCGCTCTGTTGGGACTGAGATGGGCGACAAGACACTAGTTGGGTCTGCAGCTGCACATGGTTCAGAGGTAGCGGCGGGAGAGACGCTGGAGGCTTGTAGAGGAATGGATGCGGTGCGGCGATCATGCGTTGGGAAGCATGATGGCGACCTACTTAGGAGGGGCTCCCTCTTCTTCCCCTTCCTTCCCTTCTCTTCTTTTTTCTTCTACCTAAAAATTTATGGAGGGGCTAAGGGGGGCTCCATTGTTCGAGCGGCGGTAGGAGGACTGGAGCTCTGCCCGCCCCACCCGTTGATCCACCCCTGTCGATAAAGACTTTGCTGGTCTTGTTGCGCCAAGTGATAATTGATGAGGCAACCCCACGCCCCTATCTTCTTGATGGTCCATTATTGCAATCATCGTCCTGCAGAATTATCTTATGGCATGTGCATTCAAAGTGCCTGGTCTGATCCTCAACCGGTGCATTGGGACTCTTCTGACATGTGTATGCTCTTATTTTAACTAATATTTTATGGTATATGGTAAACTATAGAATTTGTAGTTATTTGGGATGCTCTAAAATGTCTAAGTGTTTAATTTTTTGTAACTACGTGCTTATAGCTTGGTCGTGGGTTGGAATCCCACAAACCATGCACGCGCATATTACTCATGATGCGTGTGTGCGCGAGCCTCCCAGCTGTTTTTCTTTAATTTTTTGGGTGCAAAAAAAGTTACTACCTATTGGTGTTACCAACTGGTAGTAAAGGAGCCCTTTTAGTACCGGTTATTTGACTCGATTCTAGAGAACTCCCTTTAGTACCGACGTAGTGGTACTGATTGCCAAACCGATACTAAAGGGGGTTGGAGATCAGTACTAAAGATCGTTTCTGCAGCAGTGATATATCAGGGGCGCTGCAGATTCTTCGAGTAGTTGCCTTAAGAGAACGCGGGTTTTGCTAACCTCTAGAAGATATGAAGCTATACATCGCAAGACAAAGAAACAGTCCAACCTGATACAGACAGCAAAATCAGAGCACAAAGCGGCTCAAACAAGCTTGGTGCTACATGCATACTAGAGTGTTGGGCCACAACGAAAGATGGTATTTAACAGAGCAGCAAAAGGAATTGAAATTTATACTGCCTCAAAATATGTTGGAGATACGTGTTAAATTCTACCAGATATAAACATGAGGCATATTACGTAACTCATTGCTACTGCTATGTAACCCAATTCTAGATTCAAATAGCTAGGTGTAACCATTAACATATGCATGTAAACGGTATGTAAAACTAGCATATGCAAAATAGACGTAACGATACAAAACATCATGTAACCCATAATAATAGGTATGTAACAATTCTAGATCTTGTGTAACCTACAACTTTGTAAGAAACCAATCTAGGACTTACAGATTAGTGCTCCGTCCTCGTGTAGACTTGCTGCAGGGTTACGCGTTGCAGTGCAGATCGAAGATGAGGCAGCGCAGAACATAGTCGATCGAATCGAGCGGTTGCGCAGTTGCGCTACCCAAAAACTTTATTGTTGTCCCTCGTGCAGGCTTCCTGACGGCAATAGCTCGGAGATACCACTCACCCTCCTCCTCGGTGCACGCCAAGGAGAAGAGCCGGTGAGATCTAGCAGCTCAGTACCACAGCACACTTCACCAGATGGAAAAGGGAGAAGGGAAGGAATTCATGGGTCTCTCACATGTACATGTGTGTTCCTGGACATCTCCAGAACTTCTTATAGAGAAGACGGTAGCCCTCTACTAACCGTTTCCCCTACAAAATTGCCCCACTAATTGGCAGTAGTAACCGCCCTATTAACTCAGGATTAATGTATTGACTGCGTGCTTATCACCTCCAATGACCGTTGTCAAAAGATTACACGCAAACGGCAAAAAGGTTATATCAACTTGACTTGGCAGCACGCTACTACGCAAGTTTTAAGTCACATGGTTGGTTACGCGAAAAGAACACAAATATGCGTGCGTGCGTGCGTTGTGTAACCCAAGCCCCCTTCTCTCCTTCAGTTACGTATTTAGAGAAGTGAGAGAGCTCTCCTATTTAAGTTGGCTTCGACCAACTCAAACTAGCAGCATGGGACTATAGAATGCCACTGAACTCTTGCTTTGGGATTCCTTAAAAGATATATATATTTATACATTTTGCTTTCAGAATTTTAGGTAACTAGATTTAACATTTAGACTAAATGTTAACTAGATTTATATAGTATATATATACTATAGAGTATCTTCATATTCTGCTTGGGTAACTAGATTTAACATTTGTACATTAACATTTGTATGTGCAAATGTTAAATTTAGTTACCCAAAATCCTGAAAGCAATCTAGATGAAGCGATTCAACTTCCATCGAGTCCTTGAATTCACATTACACATGCTTCGAGAAGCCGATAAGTTATTTCTGTCTTGAAATAATTATTTTAATCGGTTAATTTTTAAGCCGGCTAGCATATAAGAATATATGTGCTAGTGGGGAGTAACACCGGTACATTTAAGCAAGGGTGTTGGTATACAAAAGTACCGGTACGTTTACTTGATCATTCGTGTTGGTTGTCTTCACCGTGCTAGCAATAATGTATGCCTACAATAAGCTGAAAGGGAACTCACAACAGTAGTCAATTTATACCGAGTATTTAACAATCTTGTACTTATTTGCAAAGGGTCATAGCAAAGGGTCATAGGATAAGATGTATTTATTGGCCAACAAGATGGTACCATACAACAGTAGTCATGCAAAGCACCATATCGAAAGAAGGTAACATCATGATGACCCCTTTGGAACTAGAAGGAAATAAACACAAAACAGATGGCACACTGGCCGGAATATGATACCCAGTTATTGAACAAAACACAAAGGGTAGGTAGCATGGAGTAGTATCTGGAGATGAACACACGTCTGAGTGTGTGGCATCAAGATCACCGACCTTATTGGAATATAAAGAGAGACACAAACAAAGACGTACTACACAAGGCAGCTTTAAGTGGATACGATATCCAATTATTCAGCACAAGGACGATCCAGTTGGATGCATTTGCTTAAGCAACCACGGTGGCAGCGCCAACGTGCACGTTGCAGAAGCTAGAGCAGGCTTGGTCGCAACTCTCAACGGCATCGTTCGCCTCTTCATTTCCCAGAGCTGATAAAATTATATATATATATATTAGATTATAGGATTCTAGCTGCCGCTAATTAATGATTATTGTTTTCTCTGTCTGAGCAAAAGGTGCTTACCAGCGTTGATGTTGTTGCACACAGACGACGCACACCCCAACTTGCAGAAGTTAAGCACATTAACTTCCTCTTCAATGCAAAACCAATACGTTTCATCAGATGGAAAATACATTAACGACTCAAAACACAAAGAAATCAAGTGAGATAAATTTATTATTTACCAGTGTCCGGGTCAAGGGTGAGGTGGTCGTTAGGGGGCTTGCATTTGTCCCCGCTGATAATTTTGCAGCCTGACAGTTTTGCACACGTTGGACGGGATGTACCCGTGATACGGCAGGTATTGTAGATATTTCTTGCAGTGGTGGATGGGCAGCAGCTCTTAGCTTCCACTTGTATCTGCCCTATAACTAGACACAGTAAGAGAACAGCGAGGATTAACTTCTTCATACCATTGCCGGCTAGTGCCATGTTCTTCATCATACTATGATTGTGTCTTGGCCAGGGAGAGAAGCTCGTGTGTAATCGGATTAATTGTGAGCACAACAAGAGCTAGCATGGCATCTATTTATAGGCTAGGGACTGGACGAGCAGAGTAGATTATTTGCAGCGTCCGTACTTGTTTACCGTGGGCCAGACATTTCATGCGTGCCCTTCTGCACATACCAAACGAATAGCATTATTAAATACTATCTACTGTATGGTTGTGTGCCACAACCATAGGTTAAGGGCCTGTTTGGTTTCACATGCTTATGCATAAGCAACTTAAAATAAGCAAATAAGTTGCTTATGAAACCAATCACTCTTGCTTATGGGGTTGCTTATTATAAGTAAATAAGCAACTCTTGGGATGCTTATGGTTGTTTATGGGGACTAAAAGGTGCACTTTACACCTCCTGCCCTCATTCAATGCACCCTACCCCCCTCTCTCTCTCCCCCCTCCCCTGTCACCACTCACCAGCTCCCCTTCCTCCGCGCCACCCGCCGCCGCCGGCCTCCGCACCACCCGCCGCCGCTCCCACCCGCCGCCCGCCTCCGCACAGACCTGCTGGATTTACAAGAGCGGCCGCGTCGCTCGTGCCGCCGCCGGTCAGGCCCGGCCTGGACGCCGCCACGGGCGTCGACTCCGGGGACGTCGACCTCGGCTCCTGCTCCATCCGCCTCTACCTGCCACCCTAGGCCGCGGCCGTGGCCGCTGACGGCAAGACGAAGCTGCCCGTGGTGGTGTACATCCACGGCGGCGGCTTCGTGGCGGAGTCCGCGACGTCGCCACACTACGATCACTTCCTCAACGCGCTCGCCGCCGCGCGCCCAACGCTCGGTGTCTCCGTCGAGTACCACCTCGCGCCCGAGCACCCGCTCCCGGCGGGCTACGACGACTGCCTCGCCGCGCTCCAGCACCTGGCATTCAAGCACCCACGTTCCTAGTATCTTGTCTGATGACTCTCAGCTAGTCATCTTGAATAGTGAAACATTCTTGGAATTCAAAATATTTTTTTGTTACATTTCTCTTTTGCCTCCTTTAGTAATGCGTCATGCAACCGGTACCCAAGACCGAGGCTTTTAGTCTCCATTTTCATAGCATAGGTTGCAGCATCCGATACTGAAGGAGATTTCCCAATTGGTGCTAAAGGTGCATTCTATAGTAGTGGAGGGAAAACTCTGATGATTTGGTGTCAGAAGGAACAAGCTCAGCTGTCGTCGCTGGTCGAGGAGCAGGCCGCATTAGTAACCAGAAATGGCTCCAACTTAGTGACCACCGACTATTTGTTGGTGGTATTCATTTATTATAATATTTTTAAGAAATATTTTCAAGGAATAATCTTGGTGTATTGTATTATACTTTAACAATACATGTAATTGTATGTCTAACTATGATTTTGTTCTTCCAACATTTTGTGCTAATTGCTATCACCTAAATTAAATGGATATCCAAGTAGAATTTTGAACTCGCATTCAACCATATCTGGATCCGAATTTGCATTTGACTAAAAACCTGCTAAAAGGTGCTATCCAAATCTGATTCCCTGCGAATCCAATCCGATTCCGTCTTACGCATGACCTCATTTTACGTGAACAGTCTACCTCGGAAAGCAGAGTACATTGCACCAAGGGTTTCAGAGTACGAGGTTGATAAATTCTTGAAATATTTCAACTATGTATAACAAATCATTGTGCGCAGGCCGCCCAGCAAATTATTACAAGTTCCCTGTAGCTCTCAACAAGTCTCTTGAATATAGTCCTGCTCATATTAGTGTAGCTCAATTAGCTTTCAACTGAATACAGAGATCACATGTCCGTCATCAATTTCTCCTTGGTCTGCTCCATGGATAAAATTATCAGATTTGCCTTTGTGATGAATATACGTGTCACTAGATTTGTGTTATCCATGTATGTGTCCCTCTTCTTGGCGTATCCAAGGCAAGACATGCAAGTCTCTACGACATGTTTGTCTCTTGCCATTCTTTCTGGCAATGCTCATGTATTTTCTGAAGAAAACAGATCACTTGAGACATGCATGCAAATAGGCACGGGGTATTCTTCTGCATATATGCTGTCACTACTCCCAAGATGGTGTGGTCCATGTATCTGTATCTCTTCTTGGCGGTTCCACGGCAACCTAGGGTAAGTCGTGTATCACGTCCTGCCTCCTTGGTCTGTCTCTCCATGACATGTTTGCAGTGATGTGGTCCACGAAATATCTTATCCACTTACTGTTTTCTTTACGTAATGAGATGAATTAATTAATAATTTGCAAAAATTAGTTCAACAGCTTCACCGAGAATGTACAGATAATTTCAAGTTGTTGATCAATATATGATTACTACTCTATATTTCAAATATTAGATCCAACATTTTGTAAAGAGTATTTTAGCATTCTATGCAAGGACAATAAAACAAATAATTGTGCACAGGCGGTCCAGCAAATTATGTCAAGTTCCCTGTAGCTGTCATGTCTGTTGAAGATAGGCCTGCCCATATTATAGTGCCTCAATTAGCTCTCAAGTGAAAACAAAGACCACAATTTGACCATGGATAAACTGACCAGCTTTGCTTGTGTGATGAATATACGTTTCACCATATTGGTGTGATCCATGTATCTGTCGCTCTTATTGGCGTATCCAGGGCAATCTTGGCAGGCCGTGTATCACGTTTGCTCTACCTCCTTGCTAGCTTGGTCAGCCTCTTTCATTATTTGTGGCAATACTCATGGATTTTATGGGGAAGAAAACAGATCACTACAGACAAGCTAACAGGTTCTGGGTATTCTTGTGCGTGCTGTCAGTACTCGCTTGATGGTGGTCCATGTATCCGTCTCTCTTCTTGATGTTTTCATGGTACGGCGTATGTATATTATTTATAGCGATTCTGGAAGCTCTAAAGTGGCTAAATTAATGTTTGTTGTAACTAGGTGCTCAAGGCATGGTAATGGTAACTAAGTGTTCATGTACAGTAAAATCCAATGTTTTTAATGCGGTTACCCAAACCTTGACCCCTGTCTTTGTTCTGGACATACATTTGGTTCTAGTAATTAAATGTGTTTAGTCCTCAACCGGTGCATTCGGACTCTTCCACATGCGTATGTGCTTATTGTAACTAATATTTTTATGGTATATGGTAAAGTATGTTATTAACATGTAGTCATAGGATGCTTTAAAATGGCAGCAACAGCACCTTGTAGAGCTTGCATCACTATGTAAGAAACCCACATTAGCGATGGCTCTAAAGCTCATTACTGATGGTAGATTTTTGCATTACTAAATTATCATAACTAATGCTACAACATTAGTGACGCATTTTAATTACCCTTCACCAATGACTCTCACAGTGCCATGTTTTTTTAAAACACGTCACCAATGATTTGCCATTGAGATAACGTGTTTTAACACGTCACTATTGAGGATAAGTGGTAATGAGATTTAAACCAAAACAGGTCACTATTGAGGGTTATTAGTGATGGGATTTAAACCTAAATACGTCACTATTGAGGATCATTGGTGACGGCATTTAAACCAAAATTTGTCACTATTGAGGGTCATTGGTGATTCGGGATGATCTAAAGTGGCTAAATGTTAGTGTTAACTATGTGCTCCCAGCATGGTAACTAAGTGTTCATGGTACAGTAAATTCAAATGTTTCATGTGGTTACCTAAACCTTGTCCCCTGTCTTTTTCTAGTAATTCAATGTACCTGGTCCTCAACCGGTGCTTTTGGACTCCTGCAACATGTGTATGCTCTTATTTTAGCTAACATATTATGGTATATGGTATATGGTAAACTATGTTATTTATAGTCCTTTGGATGCTCTAAAATGGCAACAACAGCACCTTGTAGAGTTTGTCTGTGAATCAATGTCAGTTAGTTCCAAGACGTATTATGTAGGTTCTTCCCCCCGGATACTCCAGCAAACTCCATAACCATATATACAGTGCAGAGAGAATAATACTTCAGATAAAGTTAGTGCAAGCACCTAGAGGAGTATAACTTTATGGAGCCAGGTCAGCAGCAGCAGCAGCATTGAGTGTTATTCCTTGAACAGTAGAATGATCTTAGGGCTAATATCCACGGCAAGGTAGGCAGGCCGTGTATCACGTTTCGACCTCCTTGCTAGCTTGGTCTGCACCTCTACGACATCTTCTTGGGGTATCCACGACAAGGTAGGCAGGTCGTGTATCACGTTTTATCTATACCTCATTGCAAGATTGGTCTGCCTCCCTATTACATGTTTTTATATTTTTCTGCATGTGTTTGTCTGCATTACAACTTTCTTGCTTTTCCTTTTCAGCCAAACACCTTTCTTCAGATGTTTTTTTTGACCTTTTGGACGAACTAAGGTTTTCATCTCCAATGACATCTGAATTGCTGATATATTGATCCTAAAAAAGAACTTGTCAAGTGTTAAAGAAATATTTAATAAAAATATAAGAGAATACTTTTGTTTATGGAGTACCTTATTTTCTATGTTTTCTACGGATTTGTTTCTATGCTTGCATTTTTTTCTTATTGCTGGGCATAGACCTTTTTTCATGATCACTTCTTCTGGGATCTTCTATTTTCTAAAAAATTGTGAATTGTCACATAGAAAAGTATAATAATAAAGTCTAAGAATTCAACATATATCATGTTTTTTAATTTAATTGCAGTAGAGCACTTTGTAATGCATGCTGCTCAAATTAGATATTGCACTATCCGCTATTCCTTTAATGCTTAGTAGACCTGCAATTTTGCATGAATAATATTTTTTTGCATGTATTGTAAACAGAATGAATACTGAGATGGAAGTGAGTATACTTTTCTAGCCAATCTTTCCCCAGTCCTTATGGCTTCTTCTACGAATGTTACTTTCTTGGTAAAAGAGTCATCAGTGTCTACCTCTTCATTCTCGGTAGTTATCATGTAGCATTTGTTTGAGTTGTAAATTTAGGTTAGAATTTGTTTCATTGATATAGTAAAATTATTAAATATTAAGGATTCAAAAGAAAAAAGTGCAATAAAAACTTAATAATAAAGTGTTACCTTTTTTACACTTTCCATACCAATTCTAGAACTGCTCTTCTCTTTTGGAAAAAATATCTTTGAAACAGTATAATCAGGTCTAAAACTTGTCAAGTTGTACTCGGTCAATCTGAATTGAAAAATCAATGTTTCTTCACATATTTTCTGAATTGATTTTGGTAGCTACTTATTATCATGATCAACTGAGGTGATCATCGAATCTGCTCATTCATTAATTATCATTTCTGCTTCCTTGTCAAAAGTACACAAGTTGCACTTGCTGTTGGATCACTTATTTGAAGCTTAATTTTGAATCTGCAAATATTATTCTCCTATTAGAAATAGAAGTACTATAATAAGATTGTAAACTACTAACTAATTTACCGTGCTTTAGGTTAGGCTCTCTTGTCACATTTATTGCAATAGTAGTGATCAAACATCTTTTCAAGTTACTTCTTACAATCGCCTCTACTACATGAGATGTAGTACCAACCATATGTTGCATTAATTTCATTTATTGTTGCTTCAATAGTAAATACCTCATCCTGAAAGTAGGAACAATACCATCATTATGTATGTGTTGACGCCAGATTTTGACACATATGAAATCGGCGTCAAGAAGGGAAGGAATCAGCTGATGCGGCGAAACACGGAGGTCACGATTGGGAATCGGCCGATTGGTGCTGCAGTATTTCGGCGGATGGAGTTGGTGGAAATCGGCCGATTGGGAGGCTGGAGCAGTTGGGCCAATATGGGCCTAAAGTGAGCTATGAAGATAAAAAGGAGATCGGCCCATGGGAACACGATGACCAACTCCGATAGGAATTATGCTTGTAAATATTCATTTTCGTTTAAAATTAGAGATAGAGTTCTAGTCGGTTAAGAGATTGGTTGTAACAGGCTATAAATAGCCGCTTTCATAGATCTGTAATCATCATCAAATCAATACAACAAACTACTATTTCCTCGCACTTTACTTTCGAGCAGGCGACTTCGCCAATACTTTTCTTCTTTTCATGAGTTTGTACGGGTTGGCGGGGCTGCATCAACTTGATCTCCGGCTGATTCTGTAAGTTCCGCATATCGAGTAATATCTAAGCTTTAACTTCGGGCGCATTGCTGCCGTTTCGTTTAGATTTATTCACTAGTTATCGATAATCACTTGAATTCTAGGTTTTGCCTATTGTTCTAGTTTTATCACCAGTTATCCAGCTTGGAATTAGGACTGTCGGCTTTTTTATATCTTATTGCTCAATTTACTACTTTTTGCATAGCCGATTAAGATCTGTTCCTAGTGTTGCTACTGTAGCGTTGTTTAGTTTACTCTTAGCAGTTTTCTTTACCAACGTTGCCTGGTTCATATCCAACCTATCCGGACGTATCCAGGCCTTCACACCGTTGTTGAAATTGAAACCCAACCAAGAGTTTGTATGGGGAGAAGAGCAACGCAAGGCACTAGAAGACATCAAGCAGTACTTGGTCCCACCAGAAACTGGTAAGCCATTCAAGCTGTATTTATCGGCCGATGAGCGAGCTATCGGATCGGCACTAGTCTAGGAGTTCGAAGGAAAGGAACGGGTAATATATTATGTTAGTAGAAGACTTTTGGACGCCGAATCAAGATATCCCCCGGTAGAGCGGCTGTGCTTATGTCTTTACTTCTCATGCACCAAGCTCAGGCACTACTTGTTATCAGCAGAATGCGTGGTTGTATGCACGGATGACGTAGTAAAGTATATGCTGTCATTGCCGATTTTGAAAGGGTGGATCGGAAAGTGGATTTTGGCTTTATCAGAGTTTGATCTACGGTACGAATCGGCAAACGCCATCAAAGGTCAGGTTATGGCTGATTTCGTCGCCCAACACTGCGGACCAGAAATCGCTGTCGTGGAACCAGTACCGTGGACCTTATATTTTGATGGCTCATCATGTGGGGCCGGATCGGGAATCGGCATCGTTCTCATATCACCTCAGGGGGCAAGCTATGATTTCTCTCTACCGATAGAAGCATCCGCCACTAATAACCAGACGGAATACCGGGCTGTCCTGAAAGGGTTACAATTGTTAAGAGAAATTAAGGCCGACACCATCGATGTTTTTGGAGATTCCATGCTCATCGTGGACCAATTGATAGGAAGATCCGAGTGCAAAGATGATGTATTAAGGGTTTACTATGAGGATTGCCTCCAACTTCTGAAAGAATTCAAATCCACAGTTATTGAGCATATCCCCAGGGATTACAATGAAGAAGCCAACAGGCTGGCTCAGCACGCGTTCGGGTATCGGCCGATTCAAGGCGCCATGATTCTGGAACTCGCGGCCGACGGCTGGCGAAAAGAGATCGCCGATTATTTAAAAGACCCATCTAAGAAAGTGGATCGGCGAATACGATTTCAGGCCACAAAAATATGTGTTATTGGAAAATGATTTGTTCTACCGGACGATTGATGGTGTTCTACTCAAATGCCTAGGGACGGAGGAGGCAAAGACCCTGATGGGAGAAATGCACGAAGGGGTGTGTGGAGCCCACCAATCGGCGCATAAGATGAAGTGGATGATTAGGAATAATGGATATTACTGGCCGACAATCCTTAAGGACTGTTTCAAGTATTATAAAGGAAGCCAAGATTGTCAGAAATATGGGAATGTGCAACGCGCGCCCGCGTCGGCTATGAATCCAATTATCAAGCCGTGGCCGTTCAGAGGTTGGGGAATAGACCTCATTGGAAAAATTTATCCTCCGTCAAGTAAAGGACATAAATTCATTCTGGTAGCCACAGATTATTTCACCAAATGGGTGGAGGCGGTTCCATTAAAGGCCGTAACATCGGCCGCTATGGTCGATTTCGTGAGGGATCATATTGTCTATCGTTTCGGCATCCCTCAGACTATCACAACTGATCAAGGGACGATGTTCACGTCGGGAGAGTTCGAGGAGTTCACGGCCGATATGGGAATCAAGCTGCTAAATTCCTCCCCGTACTATCCTCAGGCTAACGGCCAGGCCAAATCTTCCAATAAAGGGATAATCAAGTTGATCAAGAGGAAGATCGAAGAACAACCCAAAAAATGGCACTTATGTCTAACCGAAGCTCTATGGGCATACAGGATGGCCTGCCACGGGGCTACCAAGGTGTCTCCTTATCAATTGGTGTACGGTCATGAGGCAGTATTGCCATGGGAGTTGAGAACAGGGTCGAGACGCACGTCGCTTCAAGATCAGCTGACGGCCGATGATTACTCCTCGCTCATGAATAGGGAACTCGACGATTTGGCGGGCCAACGTTTGAGAGCCTTGATCAGTATCAAGGAAAACAAAAAGAAAGTGGCCAGATGGTATGACAAGAAGGTCAAAGTCAAGCAGTTCTCCCAAGGGGATCTAGTATGGAAGTTAGTGTTGCCGATTGGATCAAAAGATCCTAAATTCGGTAAATGGTCTCCCACTTGGGAAGGGCCGTATAGAATCGGCCGATGTGCCCTGGGAAACGCTTACATTCTGGAAATGATCGAAGGAGAAGAATTTACTAGGGCCTTAAACGGGAGGTACTTGAAAAGGTATTACCCCAGTATATGGGTCGGAACATAAGACAGAAAGATCGCTCCCTGAATGATCACACAGCCGATACGGGAGAAGAAATCGCCTAAAGGAGAAAAATAATCGTTCAAATTGGCCGATTTGTGATTCGGTACGAACGATGAATTACACGACCGACGCAGTACACTTCGTCCTTAGAACAAAAAATACTCAACTACGCTTCTTCTTGAGTTCCCTCTCAATCCTACCTAATTCTATCAGAAGGCGAATGCTTCGTTCTGCCACATCTCTCATCGCGGCCTCCGCCTCAACTTGGCGAGGAAGAGGATGGCTCCGATCCATCACCGGGTGCGATGTCCCTACCGCGACGTTTTCAAGAACAACCGGAAGAGGAAGTGGGTGGCTCCTGTCAACTTGCGGTCTCCCGTAATCATTGACATCGATGAAGTCCCAGATCCGTTGGACGTCGGCAGGAACGTGATCTCTGAGTTCTTCACGGTGTGCCTTGATCAAGTCCTTGTTCTCTTGCGACAATGACTCGTCAGAGTGCACGAGTTTGATTGCTCATTCGAGTTCAGGGCTAAGGTGCCTTGGCTGAAAAAGTTAGCACATAGCCGCCTAAAAGTTGGAATGATTTAAAGGGATCAAACTGAAAAAAGGGCGGAGACGGACCTCGTACCTGATTGATAGAAGGCGAGGAGAAAGAAGAAGACGAAGAAGACATGACTACGAACGTTCCGATGGAAACGTAATCGGGGAAAAAGGAATAGAGTGGAGCAGGTATTCTCAAGAGCGAAACCAGGGCCGGTATTTATAATAAGAGGAAGCGCGGAGGTTTGGTAAGATGCGTCCTGTCAGAGTAAAAAGGGTAATAAATAGGAGAGCGCCACGAAGGACAGTCAAAAGGCATTAATGTTCGTACAAAATGGCCAGTACTTTTACAGATCACCCAGAAGGGCGTTAATGGCTGCAATCGCTCGACTTCTGATCTGATCGGCCGAGTCCAAGACTCGTTGGTCATCATCTGCCGACCCTGGAACTTCTGACATATGGCGATGGAGTCTAAGGGCCTCATGGGCCAGATGCTGCCTCTCCTGCTTTAAATCGGCGATAACGGAAGGGAGTTCCTGAAGCTTCTTCTCTTCAATAGCTATTTCTTTGGTTACCTGCTCCATCTCCTTGGCATGTTCCGCCCTTCGGCGCTTGAGGCGATCTATCGTGCCGACGAGTCCGGGTCGGGAATTCTCGAGGAAGTGAATCCGATGGTGTACCTCCTGGGCCCGATGCTTGTACGAGTCCTCTTCCTCATGAGTCTTAGCCAGCTTGGCGCTATCAGCCATGTGACGCAGAGCCCTGAAGATCGGGATCCGCATCGACTCGATATAAGCGGCCGGCGCTAAGGCTTCTTCTGCTTCCTCTGGGACTTGCCCGCTGACATCACCAAAGAGCTGCCAAATCGGCGAGGCGTCCTCCACCAATCGGCCGATGTCCTCTTGAAGAAGGGACCATATACTTTCGAGCTTAGTGCGGACATCATCGGGGATGGAGCTCAAAGTAACTTGACAAGAAGAAACTTCCTCGTCATCAGAGAGCGCGACCGCAAATGAGAAGAGGCTATTATTGGGAGTGTCCTGTTCCTGTGAATGATAAATAAAAGGAAAATGAGTCAGCCGATGGTGGTGATGAATCGGTCAATGCGGGTCAAATGACTTCTCACCTCTTTGAAACGGATCTCCTCCATCTGTGTTTGCGGAACAGCCACTCTCGACTCGGGGACTGGTGCCATTGGCTCATCGGAAGAAGAGGATTCGACAACGATCGGCGTTCTGCTCGGGCCGGCCTCTTGAAGGACTTCTCTGGCAGATGGCTAGTCGGATAGCATAGTTAATGTGCCGATGACTTGCATCAAGGTTGGTAGGATCATCATTCAAATATTAAAGAATTGAGTTGAGAGATCATGTACCTCAACGGGAAGGGGCACTGGTATTTCAACTTCTGCTTGGGGCATTGCAGATTGCTGTGGATCTGCTGAGGGAGTCTGCGCGGCCTAATAAAGGAAAGGACAGTATTGAAATGACTGTTAGGAAAATTGGATGGTGAGTTTACCTGAATAGCTTCCACCCATAATGACGCGGCAGCTGCTCCGGCCTCTGTAGCAGCTTGGAGGTCAAATTCTTCAGCGACTGGAAGGGTCGGCGCAGCCGAAATTTCCGCCGATGCAACCACGGGTGGATCGGCCGATTCTGTGCGGGCGCGTACTCGGCGACTTGTCTTCTTGATAATCTTTTTCTGCGCTTGCTTCGCTCGGCCGGCTATGTCATCAACGGAGGGGGCGTGATAGCCGATGAGGGGGAATGCTGTGTATGGATAACGGTCCTCTATCGACCGACCACTCCGACTGCATTTTGGGGGAGCATGGCTCTCAGACTGAAATAATAATAAGAGTCAGTATAAAAAAAAAGGAGTTGAAAATCAGCCAGAAAGAGAGCGATACCTCGGCATTCGGATCGATGTTGTCGGGATTCAGGAGATTACAATATATCGCCGTAGAGGCGCAGAATAGATGTTGCTTCCATTCCACCCACCATAGCTTGAACTGCTGAACAGCGAAAGGGGCTACTATCCAACTGGCCAAGTCTATGGTGCTGGAGTCTAGAATCCGATCGTAGTAGTGGAGACCTTTGGTGAGCTCGTCTCGAAATTTTGCTCGGCCGGTGAAGTATGCATAAATCGGCAGTTGACCCAAGCCGAATTGCCGTGCTGTGACGGAAGGATGGTAAAACTCATAAGTGGGGGCATCCTTCCCCGAGAAGAAGTTCGCCGGCAGGATCCCCGGCTTGATCAATTCATCTGTGAGGTCCTCATCAAATTTGCTGGTGGCCGAGTCAAAACAGGACGGGAGCTCGAAGAGTGGTTCCTCCCTTTGATAAGGGAACCAGCTGGTTGCGTCTTCACTAAAGCCATTGTAGAAGCATCTGAAGTATTCGGCCACCTTGGCAACAGAATATGAGAAACCGGAGAAGGCCGATGCCGCTTCACCGAAGGAAGTACACCGGCGCCGTACAGTGGGATTCTCTGCCGATTCGATGTTTGGGAACGTCATGTACTCCACTCGCTGCTGGGAGATCTTGCTAATATACAGATTAAGCCACAAGTTGATGAACCACCAGGGTCCACCTGGGTTTCCAATCGGCTCTCCTTTGGATAGCTTGACGCCGATCTGATGCAACATATGGTAAACCGATCCCAATAGGTGCTTTCCAAGAGGAACAGAGGCCCCTATCGATAGTGTCTCGGCCAGAGCCTGTGTGTTAGTGGATGGACCGGCTGCCCTCCCGCAAAAAAGGTGTTTCTCTAGCCACATCATCAAGAAGGCCGCATGCTCTCTTTCCTGGACTGTCCCGGCCCTTCTGTTGCACTTGATGAATCCTTTCCACCCGCCGATTCCTTTCGTCTCCAGCCGATGGGATGTTTTGGCCAAGTAACGGAAAGGAGTATCGGGAGAGGAGATATCAAGGCCGATCCACATGACCACATCGGCCAGGGTAGGGGTCATAGGTCCGTGTCCTAAGAGGAATGCGTTGAGGGCATCAGACCAAAAGTAGGAGGCTGCTATTACTAAAGGCTCATTCCTTTCCATTTGGGACAAAGATAAGGCTGCTATTACTAAAGGCTCGTCCCATTGAACTCTTTTTAAGGCGGCTATCCATTGGTACCATTCCCTCCAGCTGGGGGTTTCATTCGGCCATGATCTGAAGGTACCTGACCAGTGATCTAGGTCCATGGTTGATTGCTTGAAAGGGATCCTATGGGTTTCCAAATTGATTAGGTCGGTTGTATCTATGTTTCCCATGGGACCAAGACAGATAAGGCCGGGAGTTTCGGTGAGGCGAATAGTAATCTTGTGCCTAACCGCCTAAACAGGTAAAGAATGGAAGGGGAAGTAAGAACAGATCTAAGGTAAATGCATCGACATAGAGGAGCGGAAAGGAAAGTTTTGGTAGAAACCTCTGGTATGAAGCTCATTGTGGTCGTCGATGAAGCTCCCGCTCCCGCCCGATGGAGCTCCTGCTCCTGCCAATGGAGCTGCCGCCATTGCTGTTGGAGCCACTGCTGATGGAGCCGTCTCCAGGACCTCGGATGTTGGTGGAGTGCCTGAAGGTGTCGCCATCGAGAAGGTGGGGTGGAATGTAGATGGAAGAACTCGCCGAAGTGAGAGGTTAGAGGCTAAAGAGACGCCGGAAGAAGGAGGCCAGTGCGCCAAAGAAGGAAGACGTGGGCTCGTGAAGAAGAAGTACGGGACGTACTGATATCTAAGGGCGGTCTGAGAAAGGGTAAAAGCGGAATTTTTACCACGCCGACGGTTCGATTTTTTTGGGAGGAGTGGTTGTCGTGGGCGCCCATTTCGAAAAGATTGCAATCATCAGGCAGAAGACCGCGAAACGAAAGTGTATTTTCAATGCAATTGTTTCGGAAGGGAAGTTGAAAGGAATTTCGAAGTAAAGATTATGTTTTACTCCGAAACTGGGGGGCATGTGTTGACGCCAGATTTTTACACATATGAAATCGACGTCAAGAAGGGAAGGAATCAACTTATGCGGCGAAACACGGAGGTCACGATTGGGAATCGGCCGATTGGTGCTACAATTGAGGATCGGCCGATTGGTGCTGTAGTATTTCGGCGGATGGACTTGGTGAAAATTGGCCGATTGGGAGGTTGGAGCAGTTGGGCCAATATGGGCCTAAAGTGAGCTATGAAGATAAAAAGGAGATCGGCCCGTGGGAACACGATGACCAACTCCGATAAGAATTATGCTTGTAAATATTTGTTTTCATTTAAAATTAGAGATAGAGTCCTAGTCAGTTAAGAGATTGGTTGCAACTGGCTATAAATAGCCGCTTTCATAGATCTGTAATCATCATCAAATCAATACAACAAACTACTATTTCCTCGCACTTTACTTTCGAGCAGGCGACTTCGCCAATACTTTTCTTCTTTTCACGAGTTCGTACGGGTTGGCGGGGCTGCATCAACTTGATCTCCGGCCGATTCTGTAAGTTCCTCTTATCGAGTAATATCTAAGCTTTAACTTCGGGCACATTGCTGTCGTTTCGTTTAGATTTATTCACCAGTTATCGATAATCACTAGAATTCTAGGTTTTTCCTGTTGTTCTAGTTTTATCACCAGTTATCCAGCTTGGAATTAGTACTGTCGGCTTTTTTATATCTTATTGCTCAATTTACTACTTTTTGCATAGCCGATTAAGATCTATTCCTAGTGTTGCTACTGTAGCGTTGTTTAGTTTACTCTTAGCAGTTTTCTTTACCAATGTTGCCTGGTAATCGGCTGTATTATAGCCGATTCCTTTATTACAGCAAATCGACCCATTCGCTGATAAGCTCTCTCAAGATCGGAACCTTAGCCGATCGCAACCTCTAGGACCTGACACGTTTCTTTCCGTGCCAATCAATAGGTCAGATTGGCTGGCACGTCGCGCGAACCGCACCAGGGCGATCACCGGAACAGGAGTTAAGTAGATTCTCCCGGGTCGTGTGTCCGACGCTAGAGATTCAATCGGCTGATTTCTAGCGCCAACAAAAGTATTCACCCTACTCAGAAGAAACACGAAGTGTCAAACTTTAGTGATCTACGAGAAATACTCAACAGTTGGCGTGAGCGAGAAGTCGACAACTACAACCACTTTCCTGCTTTCACAAATAGGGTAATGAAGACAAGACTACCCAAGAAGTTGAAGCTAACAGGAATCACCAAGTATGATGGCAAACAAGACCCAATTCAATGGCTACGATGCTACTCGCTAGCAGTTCAAGCAGCTTGGGGCAATAACGACACCAAAGTCATCCACTTTCCCATATGCATGGAACCCGAACCACTGACGTGGCTTGAGTCACTCAAACCCAAGTCAATTGACTCTTGGGCAGATTTGACAAAGGCTTTCACCAACAACTATGCTGGCTCCATGGCTAGACCAGGCAACAAGATCCACTTGAGTCAAATAAAGCAGAAAGAAGGTGAAAGCTTACGCGACTACTTGAGATGATTCTTCGAAAAGAAGGCAACTATAGTTGACATTTCAGAAACAGACGTCATCGAGTGTTTCCAGAACGGACCCTATGATCGGCGAACATACCAAGACTTCGGTCAATGATGACCAGCTAACGTCAAAGACCTCAAAGTCATGGTGCAATAGTGGGCGGATGAAGAAGACAAAGAGCGTGAATGGTTTGGCTCTCATCGCAACCGAGGACGCGACAACAACAATGACCAAGATAGAACTCAGCACAATGATACTTGAAATAACTTTTCGAGTAATCAGAATCGCAAAAGGAAGCCCGACAACACCGTTGCTGCCATGACCAACTCCGGGAAAAAGGGATCCCGTAAAAACGATGAAGGGCCAACCTTCACCAAGCTACTCAAAAAGCAGTGCCCATGGCACCCGACTAGCAAGCACTCGGCAATAGATTGCTACAGCATGCGTCAAGTCATGCAAGACTTACCCACACCACCACCCCCTGAAGAATACAACAAGAAAAAGGACAAGGGCAAGAACAACCACAACGACGAAGAAGAAGGCGACTTCCAGACCGCCTCCAAGACAGTCAACGTCATGTTTGGCGGAATCCCAGGCACTGCATCCAAGCGAGCCAACAAACTCGTACTCAGGAAAATCATGGCCATCGAGCCAATAGATCCAACACCACTTAAATGGTTCGAAGTACCCATATCCTTCAGCAGAAAAGACCAGTGGACAAAATTCTCAGAACCAGGCCGATTCCCTCTAGTACTCGATCCCATTGTGGCAGGGTCAAAGCTGACAAAGGTACTCATCGATGGTGGAAGTGGACTCCATGTCATTTTCGCCAAAACACTAAGAAAGATGTGCCTCGACGTCACAGAAATGTTGACCCCAACAGATTCACCCTTCTATGGCATCGTACCTGGAAATGCAGCTATACCACTTGGACAAGTTGTCCTCCCAGTTACCTTTGGAACTAAGGAACACTACCGCACCGAATATATCATATTTGAAGTCGCCGATTTCGAGACATCCTACCACACCATACTCGGAAGGCTAGCACTCGCCAAGTTCATGGCTATACCACATTACGTTTACTTGGTACTCAAAATACCAGGTCCCAAGGGAGAACTAACGCTACGGGGAGATCTACGGTGATCCTATGAATGCGACACTAAAGCCGTGGAGATCGCTGCGACTTCTCAAACACCTAGTCCCATGCAATAAGTCTTCACAGCTTCAAAGAAACTCCATCTAACCGAACTCGAGATCCCAGAAAACAAGTCGGGGTCTACAAAGGTGAAACCCGCAAGCAAGCAAGACTTCAAACCAGTCGATCTCCAGACGGGTGACTCCTCCAAGACAGCCCTGATTGGAACAGGGCTAGATCCTAAATAGGAATCCGTGCTCATCAGTTTCCTTTGGGCTAACCACGATATCATCACTTGGAAACCAGCTGACATGCCCGGTGTGCCCAAGGAGCTGATCGAACACTCTCTAAATGTTGATCCCAAAGCTACTCCAAAACGACAGCGATGAAACCTCCTACGAGGATTCTTCTAGCATCGCAGCTATCCCTATGAGCGCTAGAGTCTGTGCAGGGACCTACGAGGAATCTTCTAGCACCGGTGTACTCTTTGAAGGCTCTCTACACTCAAACAACAGCAACCGAAGGCAATCTAGCGCTACTCAAAGCTTGATTCAGGGTCGACCTCCAGGAGGGTCTATTTATAGCCAAGGGCTGCAACCATCAACCACCCAGAATTTACTATGCGCCCGTGATCGATGAGTCTGGATGATCTCTGACTGCCCACGTGAAAGCATTCATGCCACGAAGGACAAAAGAGTACAGTACACCCGTGCACCTCCTATTCACAGAATAACAAGGTTACTCGACTACATCGTGACTACTCAAACTCAATCCTCAGAACAACTTCTGCCAAAACCTGGGTTGTGCCTGTAGCGGATCCTTGTCCTGGGGGCCCAGTTGAGTCCGACTCCCTACACCCGAGGTCGGGCGATATGAAGCCTTACGGCAAGGGGTCGGGCAAGGCGGAGTTCCATCCTCATAGGGTCGGGCGTGTCTATCCATGGGACCTTGGGTCAGGTGAGATAGAGTAAAACGTTCCTTACCCATGATGGGTCAGACCCACTTCAAACAACAAAGTATAGACAAGTGTTCAACTCTCAGACACAATATCATTCAAAGTACTCGAAAGTTTACAAGAGTACATAAACGCTCAAGGCTCCTCCAGAGATACAAATTCTGACATCTTCGACGCGATTGGTTCCGCCTCCTCGAGGTACTGCGCATAGGCTTTCTCTGTGCAATTGCGAGCAACGCTGTCACCAGCCGTTGAAAAATATGCCCTTGGGTAGTATGACCTTACCATAGCAAGGAGCTATTTGCAAACAGCCTTGCAGAGGCCTGCCACCTTACCCGGAGCAGCCTTGAAGCGCTCGACTAGTGATTGAGGTCCTGCATCCTCTTCTAAGGGGGCAATGGCGTTCACCAAGTCTTGAGCGGCATCAGTTAACTCTTGGAGCTCGCTTCAAAATCTTCCAACGGTCTGGGCATGGTCTCTGCACACCACTATGGCCATAGCAAGCATCACTCCATTCTGGATCTTCCTATCCCGTTGATGCTCGCAGGCAGCCTGTGCCTCTGTCAGCGCGGCTTGAAGATGTTCAGCTTCATCCGCTACTCGGTCATGCGAGTTTCTCCAATCAAGGAGTTGGCTACTTGCAGTAGCCTCCTTCCTCTTGAGTTCTGCAAAAACGGCCAAGTTCAAACACAACCGACAATAGTCGGACATACCCAGAACATGAAAAGTACTCACCTTGATACTTTTTATTCAAAGACTTGTAGCGGCTCTCTAGCTTTTGCTGTAAGACTTCGTGATCTGACCGCTCCACAGCAAAGGATTTCCCTCCAGCTTCATGAACCCTCAAGGATTCCGCAAGTCGGACACACTCCTGCTCCAATTGCTCGTTCCGCTCCTGAAGGGCCCGAGTGTTCCTTTGCATTTGGTCATACAGATCCTACACAGCAAAGCAAACGGTCAACTCCCCTAGTTACTAAACCTGTTAGATAAGTAAATAAAACACACCTGGAAGCTTTGAAAAACATTGACAGCTCTCTGGAACTCTGACTCAGACGGGAGCCCGATTACTGGACCTTGAGTACTCTTCGCAAGATGAGGAGCTGCACCCAAGGCAGTACCTAAGAGATTAACATCAGCCACCTCAATACTACGAATACAATACCAAGACTGCGGATACATACCTAGGGTAGCTGGTTCCTTAGATTTCCCTGCATCAATTACAGCCAAATCTCCGCCAGTAGACGCTGACAAGGATACATTCCTAGAACCCGAGGCAGCAGGGGGATCTTCCACCGAGCGGATCACTTCTTGAAGCATAGACATGGACGCTCCAAGATGACTAGCATCAACTCCGGATACTTTGTCGACAGTCAAATCCTCAAAAGGAGCAGAAAGAGTAGTCGGGGGACACGAATCTACTCTTGCCTCCACAGGGATAGTCTCCTCCGCATCCCTACATCAAAATACAAAGTCATTACACGACTTGAAGAAACCTTGAAGATACACACCAAGGATAAACAGCTCACCGAGTTGATCGTGGCGGCAATCGCACACGCTTCTTCTCGGCAACAGGTGGCCGAGTACTCGACGCCACGGGAGCAGCTGCTGGCTCTGTCTTCTCGCCAAGACCTGGGAAACACAGGGTCAAGACTAAAATACAACTCAGACTAACGAAACCAGTCGGGAAAGAAAGCTCACCACTAGCAATCACCTTGGACGACAAAGAACCAGTAGCAACTACTGGTGATACTCCTTTCCCAACATCGTCCGCCACTCCAGCAGGCAAACCCAGGACTGCCTGGTCTGGGACCGGCAGCGCGGTAGCCGATGGAGCTTGGACTGTCAGCTCGGGGGCTACTCCAGCATCTGTTGGTGGCACCTTCCCTAGTACCTTCTCAACAGACACAACATCAACACCCTAGGCGCTCATGACTACTTCATCCGAAGCAGCCTCATCGTCACCAAGCGCCGCGTCGTCAGCCTTTTGAAGACAGATAAAGTGATCAAAGATTACAAGTTAAAATCCGTCAGCTACAAGTGAGTACACAGCTACATACCTTGGCACCCCGAGACTTCTCAGGAGAAGTCGTGGTAGACTTAGCAGCAGACATCTTGCGGACTACTCAGCGTTTCTTCACAGGAGGAGAGGGCTCGTCCTCTGACTCCTCAACAACAGATTCTTCTTCTTCCGACTACACCAAGTAGCCAGTAAGAACTCGGGACTACAAAAGCAAGTCGACACTCAAACAATATCCCGAACAGTTCAAAAAGTACAACTCAAAGTGAAAGACCATACCACTTCTGGCTGATACCAAGCATCAAACTGACGAAGCGTTGAAGGAATAACTAGTACTCCTTGATAATTCCTAAAGAACTTGGCCAACAGTGCCTCAACATCATCATCAGAAATATCATCCGGAGACATACGGGACGGGTCATTAAAACCTGAGTACTCCCCACCCAAGTGCGCCCGCTTTTGCAAGGGCTGAATTCTTCTCTTGAGGAAGCTGGCTGCCAGATTGACTCCAGTCAAACCGAGTGCCTTCAACTCAGCAATCTGGGGAATTAAGTGATCGAGCTCTGGGCTATCTTCAGGCTCGCTCACCCAATTCTCTGCGTGCTTCGGCGCATGACCAGTGACCACCGGCAAGCGAGGGTTATGGTTCCCAATATAAAACCACCTTTTCTTCCACTTCCCATGGGAGTCAGTCAAGTTATATTCAATATACGCGCCTGAGTTCCTGAGCTGGAACCCAGCGCCCCCAAAGACCTCTGTCCTAACAGCACTAGGTTGAGGCCTGCTACGGAACAACTTCCTAAACATCTCAAGACTAGGAGGAACTCCCAAGTAAACTTCACAAAGGTGCACAAAAATAGACATGTGCAGTACACCATTGGGGTTCAAGTGTACAAGTTGAAGCTTGTAGTACTCAAGAATACCTCTGAAGAAGTCGGAGGTGGGCACTGCCAACCCCCTCTCCACAAAGTGAGCAAGCATAACCGTCTCATTCGGATGCTTCTCGAATTGCCACGCGTCAGCGAAGGTAGGCCTCCACTCGAGTACCTATTTCGAGTGCAGAAGTTTGGCATCGACAAGCACCTGAATGGCCGCCTCCTTCATCACCGAATGCTACCACATCGCTCCAGGCGGCAGCGGCGCAGTCTGGTTTGTCGGCCCTACCTTCGGCGCCAGTAGCACCACCTCCTTCCCCTTCTTGGACTTCACCTTGCCCGCCGCAGGAGCCTTGCCTTGAGCCTTCTCGGGTTTTTTCCCCATCTTCTTGGTGCGCATCCACCGGCTTCACCCGCAGCAAAATGCACTCAACCTCGGACCTCTCTCAGAGGAGCAGCAACGGTGGCGGCGGCGCTAGACAATCACGGTGGAGGAAAACAGGAATGGAAAGGTGGGGGAAGAAGAGAAACAGATCTGCTACAGTGGGGCGTAAACCTAACTGAAAGGGGGCCCTCCGATTATATCTCCGCCACCTCCGGATTCCAAGCATTAGTTACGCAACGGATGGGTTTTTAAACAAATTAATTGCCTTAAACACCCAACGGATACTCTGTTCAATGGGTCTTGACCACTTCAACGAAAAAAATTGCCTAAGTGCTCGGGGGCTGCGGGTACCGTACCCGATGGTCAGAATTTTCTTTTTCAGATTACCAAGAGTAAAACAGCCAAGAAGCAGGATTGACCCTAAGCCTGACTCTTCGACTCAACCTAAGGCTCTGGGGCTACTCCATATGGAGTACGATTGTCATCGCACTACCATATAAAAAATTCTCGGAACAAAAGCAACTCAAAGGAGCAAGAAGAGTACCTTCCAGCCACGCGAACAATACTCGAGCACTTTGGACACCGCAACCTCTACAAAAGAACTACTCAGATAATGCCCACAGTACTCAAGACTACAGTGCACGACTACAAAGTACTCGGGGGCTTGTCGAGCATGCACCCTAGGCCCACGAGTAGACCTTGGACAGCCCACTAAGGGACGTACTCGGATATGATCAGGACAAAGGGATAGGCTTCTCCACTCGGACTAGTCAAGTATGCATATGGAAAACTACTCGGGCCATACCGAGTAGAACTCTGTAATTGTACTCGACTAGGACTCAGACTTGTAACCCTGCCCTCCCGTGTATATAAGGGCGGGCAGGGACCCCCCTCAAACAGAACAACTCCAAGTGCATCTAAGATCAATACATACAAGCATACAGGACATAGGGTATTACGCGATCTAGCGACCCGAACCTGTCTAAATCGTGTTCCTTGTGTCACCATTGATTCCTTGATTCTCGACGACCCTTACCGCATAAAAGACCACCTAGGGTACCCCTAGGCGGGTTGCCGGTCTAAAACACCGATAGAAAGAGAAAGAAATGCTTGCAAACACCTCAAAGTGTGATTTTAAAGAAAAGCAGCATGGTGAAGGTATTCAAGCTCAAGTGGTTGATATTGTGTCTATTTTTTGATCTTGAGTATATGTAATGCCGTGCTATCGAGAGGGATGCAATGATTGCTTCACCTATGCCTTAGTGCTCAAACCTATCCTTTCAAGTTTTAACATGAGAGAAACACTTGTCACAACACTTGCACTGAGTGATCTGGTGGCTTGTTTTAAATTGGACTGGATAGTTCTTTGAACAAGATTTCCTTAGAGTCCAAGATCCCTTTCTCTTGGGTGACTTATGTTGTCCAGTGGACTTGCGGAAATTCCAGAGAATTCTACGGAGAATCGGTAAGTTGCAGAGATTTCGGAGAATTTTGTGGAGTTTCTGTAGATTTTTGAGAGAACAAAAATATTTAGAGTTTCCAGAGATTTTTGTGGAGATTTCCACTACTGGACACAGGTTTTATGCCGAGCGCCAGGAGCACTCGGCGAAACCCAAAATACTCTCGGCAACAAATTTGCCGAGTGTTACACTCGGCATCTGGCACTTGGCAAAGTAACATTCGTCGAGTGTTTTCGGTCGGGCACTCGGCAAAGCTTTCGCCGAGTGCCCAGAAAACACTCGGCAAACAATTTTTTTGAAAAAAATAAAAAAAAAGGCATGCCGACACCGTCGGCAGCACCACCAGCACGTTGCCACCATCCACGCCGGCATCGCCACCACCGCAGTCGGCCACCATCCACACCTGCCACCACCATCCACGCCCGCCGCCACGATCCGCACCGCCGCCACCGCCACCACAGCCGGCCACCATCCACGCCCGCTGCCACCACCACAGCCGGCCACCACCACCACCACCACAGCCTGCAGACCACCACGAGCTGCCTCCCGCCGACCACCACCACCACCACATCTCCACGCCGCCGCTTGAAGACCGCCACTCCCGGGGCCCCCGACGCGAGTCCCCGCCAGATCCGGCGTCCCCGATGCGAGTCCCCGCCGGATCCGGGGAGGAGGCGCGGGGCGGCGGCCGGAGGTCGCCACCGGAGAGAGGGGGCGGCTGCGTGAGGGAGGGAGGAGGGGAGAGGAGGGGGAGGGGCGCCGGTAGGAGAGGGAGAGGGAGAGGGAGGGAGGGAGGGAAGGGGCGGCGGCAGCGGCAGCTAGCCGGCGGCAGGGAGAGGGAGGTGGGGGCCGGTGTTGCGCGGAGGAAGAGGAGGGGGGCGTCGGGCGGGTGGGGTGCTGGGGTAGGGGGGTCGGGGACGGGAGATATATTTTTGACATTTGCCGAGTGTCCCAATCTGGACACTCGGCAAGACTTTTTTTTCAAAAAAAAAATTCTTTGCCGAGTGTGAAAATAAAACACTCAGCAAAGCCCCTCTTTGCTGAGTGTTTTGTTTTTGACACTCGGCAAAGCCCCTCTTTGTTGAGTGTTTTTTCTTTGCCGAGTGTTTTTAGCTCGGCACTCGGCAAAGAGCTTGTTTGTCGAGTGTCCGAAAAAAAACACTCGACAAAGGAAAAAACACTCGGCAAATTTACGATTTTTCGTAGTGTTTGAAACTTTTTGAATCTAATGGCTAGTTTTAGGGTTCCAGAGTTTTCGGAGATTTTTTCCAGAGATTCTGGAACTTAACAGCCCAACAGCTAGTTTTTTGGGATAGGTATTTGTACCACTCACCGCCTCCCATTAGCTGCTACTGGTTTCCCACACAAAAAAGACATATTCACAGACCGAAGAAGCTCTCCCCTCTCTAGATTTTCAAGATATTTTGATATCCTCATGGGAAGGTAAACCAACCGGTTACATGAAATGGTGGTGGTTTACACAAGTTGGAAGAACATGCAGCAACATCTCTAAGTTTCATGGATTTCTGGTACTGATCTACTTGGTTTCCGTATTCATATGATACATCATTAGAAAGTCCTATGAGTTAAGTTTCCAATGCCACAAACGAGGCATCTTTTGGACTTCCGAGTCAAGAGTTATGGGTCATTTTAGTGGAAAGTGTGCAGGCTGCCAGGAAGGTGCGCGAAAGTTCAAGACTCTACAGTTGCTTCATTATCTCTTTATTTCCATTTAGTTTTTCTAAGAGTTCAAGTATTAAGTGTCTATCTCTCCCTCTCTATATAAAGGGTGGGATGCTATGTAATTTGTTGGACAAAGTTGATGAATTGATATGATATGAGAATTGAGCGTTGCTCTTCCTTGTGAAACCCATAGAGTAACCTTTAGTGCTAGTTGATCTCATCAAGTAATCTCAAAGTTATCCTATTTTAGAAATCCATAGAGTAATCTCCGGTGCTAGTTGATCTTGTTGAGTGATCTCCGAGTGATTCTAGTTTTATCCAATCCACCCACCACTATGCTTCCATGTTTCCATCCCCTCCATTTTGTTACTAGAGTGAGAGTGTTCCTATCATTTGATAATCAGAGCTATTGTTCCATGCTTCAAGATTTCTATCATCTGGATTAAGGTTGATGGCTTGTCATCAACGTCATCAAGCAGACTCCGACAACGACATTGCCAACCAAGAGCATGATCACCATGATGTGATCCTTGCAGGTCTTGGAGAAGAAAATCGTCAAGTACAAGAACGCTTATAGGGTCTTGAGGCTGCTAGTTGTGAAGTACCTCGTCAAGAGGTTGTTGGTCGTGCCACTGCTGGCTGTGAGGATTATGGCCATCAAGTTGCTTGTGGGGCTCCTACTGGTTGTGATGTTTCTGGATGTTAAGCTGCTCTTCATGGCGCTACTGGTTATGAAGGTACTGATTTTGATCAACTTGATGTCCTTGGTTTGCAGCAAATGGGAAGTTTTGGACTATCATTGTTGCAAGATTTATGGTTTGGCATCTTATGATTCGTATGGTGTCTCCAAGAAGTGGTGTTATTGCATGCCACCTATCTATGATGAGGAGCAAAATATATCCATTGATTTTGATCCTATTGAATCTGTTAATGAAAATATATTGGATGATTTCTTTCAAAGTGATGAGACGAACACTTTTCTGTCCATTAATCCTGAAGTTTCTATCTATTATGCGCCAACAAGTATTATCTTTTTTGAGGACAAACATATCAGTGAAAATTTTTTGGATCCATGTATGGAATTTTTGGATCTGAGTTCAATGTTCAACAACGGCTGCTATGATTTTGGATATAAGCCAAGAGAGAATGAAAAAGAGAGAAATAATTGGCACAGTTTCCAACACCACAAACGATGCATCTTTTGGACTTCCGAGTCAAGAGTTATGGTCATTTTAGTGTAAAGTGTGCAGGCTGCCAGGAAGCCGCGCGAAAGTCCAAGACTCTTCAGTTGCTTTATTATCTCTTTGTTTCCCAAGAGTCATATGTATCTTAGAGTCTAAGACTAGTAATTAGGGAGTCAGTTCCTAAGTGTCCATTTAATTTTTCTAAGAGTTCAAAGTATTAAGTGTCTGTCTCTCCCTCTCTATATAAAGGGATGCTATGCAATGTGTTGTGCAGAGTTGATGAATTGATATGATACGAGAATTGAGTGTTGCTCTTCCTTGTGAAACCCGTAGAGTAACCTCCGGTGCTAATTGATCTCGTCGAGTAATCTCCGAGTTATCCTAGTTGAGAAAACCGTAGAGTAATATTCGGTGCTAGTTGATCTTGTTGAGTGATCTTCAAGTGATTCTAGCTAGTTTTATCCAATCCACCCACCACTACGCTTCTGTGTTTCCATCCCCTCCATTTTGTTACTAGAGCTTGAGTGTTCCTATCAGATTTGAAGAGAAAAATGCGTTGGGTGGACAGATTGACAGATTGAGTGGCTAGGTCAAGCCTCCAAGATGGCTAGGCATCACCTGGTGAGTACCCAAGCTTGTGGTGTGCCATGAAAAGTTTGTGAAGGCTTTGATTTCGCCTCCGTAGGGGAAGAAATCAAGATATGAAGTGGGGAAAGGGTTGAGAGTGACTCGGCTTTATTGGAAGAACCCAACGGAGATGTAGGAATCCTCGATGAAGGAATCTGAACTTTGGTAAATAAATCCTTGTATCTCTTGTGCTTGATTTGTTGATTTTACTGGTTGTTGTTTGTGTCGGTAAATAAATCTGAACACTCGCTCAGCCTGCCTTACCTCGGCCCACTGCACATGCGCAGCTCGCTCGTTGTGACCACGGTTCCACACCACAGTACCCGCAGCCCCGCCCTGTTGCGGCAGCGCTCCTGAAATTGCTATGCGTACCTAGCCAAATGCACACACAAGTTCACTTAGAGCCCTTCATGTACTCCAAAAGTTCCTAAAATTTTCCAAAATATTCCAAACCTATCCATGTGTTCCTTTCCCATTGATCACCTCATATGACCCCTTCGCCAAAATATCCTTTTCTTACTTACATAGTAGAAAAACCCTCTTAAAGTGCACACCAAAAGTTGCATTTCATTTATTTCACTTCCAAAAACCCTAGGAAAATTCCTTAAAATATCTTAGAGCCATCCAAGCCTATTCCCATGCCCATCCTTGGTCACCTTGCCCAGGCTCTACCCTAGTGGCCGATGTGAGTCTGTCAAGCAAGCTCTAACTTCCATCCACTTGATCTTGCCCGAGCTCCACCCTAGTGGTCGAAGTGAGTTTGTCGTGCAAGCTCTCTAGCTTCCACTTGGTCTTGCTTGGCTCCACCTATCGCTGGGTTGCTAACTTCTAGCACCAGGTCAGGTCGAAGTGATGCCCGTCGCACAAACTCTCAAGCCTGACAGCCAACCCAAGCCCAAGGAAACTTGACTAGCTCCACCCGTCGTAGGGTCGAAGCCGAGCTTGTCATGCAAGTTTCCTAGCCTTGAAATCCATTCACAACACCTAGCGCCCGAATCACACTTAGGATCCATTCCAAAACCCAGCCGTTATAGTACCCAATCCAAACCTCCTATATTAACCAAACCTAGTTGATATGTTGCCCAATCAAAACCCTAGATATCAACAAAACCCTAGCGGTCGTACTGCTCGAAAATCTATTATTAATTTATTAAAATTATCCTAGAAATCCAACTATCCTATCCATCAATTATTTAGAAATATTTCTAAATAATGGATAAGATATCCATCAATTATTCTGGAATTATCCTTAGAAATCTGATAATTCCTAAAGCATCCATCATCCATTCTTTTTCCATTTCCTTTAGTCATATATTGATTGCAAGAAATTGATTGTTAGAATTATTTGTATGATTGCATGCTTGTTGGAGGCGAGGACACAACCAAGACCCGGTTGGAAGCCAAGGATCCAAAAAAATATGTGAAGTCAAATTTTTGGCCGTCCAGCAGATGCGTAGATGCGTTAGCCTGGTAAGGCTCGAATTGCGACAAGAAATGGAAGATCCGGACTCCAGAGATCCTGGTGGAAGCTCCAATGACCCCAACAAGAAGTAGAAGCGGAAGACCTGAAGATTGAGAAGCCAGGGCTCTAGTCAACCTAGGAAAACGTGCTAAGGACTTTTAATGAAGGTAATTCCTAGCACGTACCCCTTGTATTCATAGATATTAAAATCTACCAAGATAATAATCTAACTTTCATCTCTTTACAAACCTACAGAAGCAACCCACATCTGTTCTCTTTCTCGCCTTGACATGAAGCCACTTCTAGCAAAAAATCCCATAAATTACCCCGATCATGACTAGATCGATGATCGAGCATCATTTTAGAAGATAGAACTCCCTAGGAATATGCAAACACAATGTGTGAGTTTTTGAGATAAATCTAAAATTACCAACTAAAGAGTTAGAAACTATTAAGGACAGTACAAGGGAGTAAGAGGGCAGCCTCGGTAGAGGATCCTGTCCCAATAGCTTACTCCGATCACATAAAGACCGACTTGAGGGAAAGTCTTTCTAGTGAAACGTGCAACCATACGGAAAGTCTTTCTAGGTGTGCATAGAGATCTAGATGTTGCTATCTCGGGAAAAGTTATACCAACTGACTTCTTTGTTATTGATGATTGCCATGATGCTATTATCCTTGGTAGACCTTTTCTTAAGTTGGTTAATGTTGTGGTTGATGCTGGGAAGGACAAAGTAACGATTAATCTTGGCAGTGCCAAATACACTTATAATTTTTTGCCTGCTTCTCAACAAACCCTACCTCTACTTCCTGATAACGAGGAATTAGAAAGTGTATGTTTTGCTGAAAATTTCAGGGATCCTCTACTAAGAGCAATGGAAAACAATGAGGGTGGTCAGGATGATGAACTGGCAGAAGCAACCGAAGCATTATCACTGCAATACGGAACTTTAGAAGCAAAAAAATTTGAAGACATTGGAGATTTGGAGCAGCAAGAGACTAAAGCACCAGATGTTGAGCAGAAGCCATTACCCAAGGGATGAAAATATGAATATTTGGGGAACAACAAGACATATCCAGTCATTATCAACAACGAGTTGAGGAAGGAAGAAACTGAGAAGCTGCTGAATTTATTAAGAAAACATTAGAAAGTGATTGGATATACAATCAAAGCCTTGAAAGGAATCAATCGAACCTTATGCACTCATTGAATACAATTAGAAGATCAATACAAACTAGTTGTGGAGAACTAGAGAAGATTGAGCATGCTATGCGTGATGTAGTAAAGAAGGAGGCGATCAAATTGCTTAATGCTGGAATAATCTATCCAGTACCACACGGTGAATGGGTAAGCCCAGTGCATTGCGTGCCAAAGAAGGATAGATTGACTGTTGTGACAAATGAGAAGAATGAGCTAATTCTCCAGGGGATAGTGACAGGATAGTGATCAAATTCCTATACATCCGAATGACCAACATAAGATGATGTTCACTTGTCTGTATGGAACTTTTGCTTATAGAAGAATGTCTTTTGGTCTATGCAATGCGCCCACATCAATTCAACGC